>NC_086446.1:656042565-656348065 GCF_028390025.1 Pseudophryne corroboree
TCCGCCTTTCAAACGTGGCTGCCAGGGGCTCAAGAAACCATAGTCTCGCAAGGGATTTTCGATAGCACGGGTGAGACAATAGAGTTAGGGCGCCAGGGGCAACTAGTCTTTCTAGCTCCCGTAACCAGCATTCCCCTTCCAGTACTCTGGCCATTGTCATTAGATCTCCTCCGGTCAGGAGTACTGGAATCATAACATTTATACTTAAAATTATTTTTAAGCTGGTGAAAACCTCCCATTTTCTGGGTGTGTCTGAAAAAATGCAGGCGTGCCAGGCATTTTTAAGGAGGGCCTCTGGCGTCAGCGATGACCACTTCCAGCCTCTTGTGCCGCCAGAATTGTGGCCGACCTTGCCTGGTGCAGATGGGAAAAATCTTTGATGATCCGGTAATTGCATATGGTTTTGTGATCAGAACGCACATTGTGATGCAGTCACAATTTCTGCAATGGGCATTTTTTCTCTCTTTCTGGGCAGCAACTATTTGATCACAGCAATCCTTGCTGAATGATGTCTTAAATACATACGCCCCAGTGACCAAAGGACAGGGCTTTTAAGTCTGGTTTGCGGCCTCTGCATAACGTCGGTGTGGCCGGGTGGATTGGTGAAGTGGCTGGGCAGAATCGAAGAAATGGGTGAGTGGATCAGAGAAGTGTCTAGGCGGATCGAGCAAGTGGCTAAGTGGATCAAAGAAGTTGCTTGGCCTGATCAGTGTCTGGGCAGATAGAAGAAATGTTTTGGTTTTCTAAGTTGCTTGATATACACATTTGTGCACCCAGAGTGTCCGCTTTCTTTTATTAGATAAAAGAATTGGTTGGGCAGATCAAAGAATTGGCTGCGCAGATCGGAGAAGTGGCTGAGCAGATCAGAGAAGTGGCTGAGCAGATCAGAGAAGTGGCTGAGCAGATCAGAGAAGTGGCTGGGCAGATCAGAGAGGTGGCTGGGCAGATCAGAGAAGTTGCTAGGCAGATCAAAGACGTGACTAGGCAGATCAAAGAAGTGGCTGGGCAGATTGGAGAAGTGGTTGGGCGGACCAGAGAAGTGGCTGGGTGAATCAGAGAAGTGGCTGGGTGAATCAGAGAAGTGGCTGGGCGGATCGAGGAATTGGCTGGGTGGATCAAAGAAGTTGCTTGGACTGATCAGAAAAGTGTCTAGGCAGATAGAATAAGCATTTTGGTTTTCTAAGCTGCTTTGATATACACATTTGTGCACCCATAGTGTCCGCCCTATATAGAAGTGGCTGGGCAGATCAGAGAATTGTCTGGGCGGATTGGAGAAGTGGCTGGGTGGATTGGAGAATTGTCTGGGTGGATTGGAGAAGTGGCTGGGCAGATCAGAGAAGTGACTAGGCGGATCGGTGAAGTGGCTGGGTGGATCGTAGATCTGGATGATGTCACAATCCTGGCTGAATTTCTGATGTTCTGTGACTTACATCTGCCAGCTCTCCTGTAGTTCAGTTAATCCTTCAGGCTTGGTTTTAACCAGCACACTAGATACAAGTGTTACATACTCCTGATTAATCCACCTGAGTAGGAATTCCTCTGTGTGAGTAATTAGCAGGATCCTGTGTTCAGCATCTGGTCTCTCTGTTTATTGTGTCCACATGAAGTTCCCAGCAGCTGGCGCTGTCTCTGTGAAAAGTACTGTATAGCGCTTGCTGCTCGCTGTCTCAGCATTGTCCTCCATGATATCTACTTCCTGGTGTTTGGGCCTAATCCAGAGTTCCCTCCAAAAACGGACCTGGGCGCTGCCATCTTGGAATCAGCTGATTCTCCATTGTCCAATCCTGGAGCCCCTTCCAGCCAGCTGATCACAGCACTCAATCTCTAAGCACCATTGGGTATAAAGGTGATTTCCTGCTAGCATAACAGCAGTCTCTTCTTCAGAAGTAACAGCTCTGTGCTGACTGAGCTCTTATATATTCAGAGTTTGCTTTGATCCAGTTCCAGTCTGGTGATTTTCAAGTACCAAGTGTATCTGCAATCATACTTGCATCTATTAAGGATGTCCTCAGTGTCATCATTCCGGACTCAGCCTGGTCAGCATTTCAGTACATTCCAGTTTACTTCAGACTTCATTTATTACAAGTACATGTGCATCTATTAAGGATTTCCTCAGTGTCATCATTCTGGATCCAGCCCGGTCAGCACATCAGTCCATTCCCGTTCTGGTACATTTGCATCTTTCAAGGACTTTTCCAGTGTCATCATTCCAGATCTATTTTGGATAACATTTCACGTTGTATTTTATTCTTCTTTCAGAATCAACAATATCAATTTTAAAAACGTATTGCACAAGTTACATTTACCTTTGAAGTATCTGCCTAATTTCAAGTTCCATGCACAAAGCCTGGTTAAAACCTCCTCACTTCACTCACACTCCTTCCAAGATAGCTCCGCCCACAAATGCCTGTCCAAGTCAAATCCAACCCTCAGGTGTGATAGCTGGGCAAATCAGAGAAGTGACTGGGCAGATCAGAGAAGTGACTGGGCAGATCAGAGAAATGGATGGGCAGATCAGAGAAGTGACTGGGTGGAAAGAGAAGTGACTGGGTGTATTGGAGAAGTAACTGGGCAGATCAGAGAAGTGACTGGGCAGATCAGAGAAATGGATGGGCAGATCAGAGAAGTGACTGGGTGGATAAGAGAAGTGACTGGGCGTATTGGAGAAGTTACTGGGTGGATCTGAGAAGTGGCTGGACGGATCAGAGAAGTGGCTGAGCAGATGAAAGTAGTAACTGGGCAGACAAGGCTGTAGGCAGTTTTCATTTTTCTTGACAGTTTGAGTGGGTATGCATATATTAATGACTTTCAAATATTTGGAGACCAGTACATTCATATAAAATACGCACAGTCTATTAATATATACCAAATATATTTCTTATTGTTTTGTTTGCCAAATTGCCTATATAAACTGGTAAGATAGATTTCCATAGAATGGCAGCACGCCCCAATCTTATTATTAACAACCAAGGTCTTTGTTTGAGTTATTTGTAATAAGTCTGTGGAGTGCTGACCATTCTGTGGATATGCTTACTAACAGGCATTTGCAGTGTGGCTTTGGGTGTGTCAACCTGACGGGATTTTGTATATGTTTTTGGAGGGGCATAACCAGAACTTTGTGGGCCCCATACCAACATATGCAAACTGCTGCTTGAGAGACACCTTTTCGCAACGGATAATAATTTTATGCCCCATAATAGTGCACTAGTTAATTTTGTGAACCTTAGTAGTGCCCTAGTTTATTTTATGAACCATCGTAGTTCCCTAGCTTACATGATGTCTCATCGTAGGCTGTCAGTACACAGTGGCATCAGTACACGGGTGTCACTGGGTGCAGAGCCGTAACTAGGTGTGTGCCGGCGGTGCCTGGCACACAGCGCATGTGCACTGAGGGCGCAGGACTGCCGGCACACACCTGCAGGAGGTACACGCTGCTTGGTGTGTCTGAGGAACTTTCAGCAAGTGCAGCGCCCGTCAGTGGATGCCGGGTGAGTTTGCGCTGTTTTTCCGCTCCTGTTTTTCCGCACCTCCCCTGCCAGGCCGCCTATCCTCGATTGCTGTAATCGTTTCCCCCCTCAAAGGGGGCGTGGCCACGGGTCTGTGATTAGGCCACGCCCCCAACTTTGCCTGTGGTTTTTAGTGACTGACTGTCTTCGCGTCCCTGTCCTCTGCTCTTCTGTCGGAGGTAACAGTGGAAACAGGGGAGGGTGGGGAGAGTGAGTGACTGCGTGTGTGGATTTGAGGTACAGACTGTGTGTATGAGACAGGTTTAGTGGGGGGGGGGAGACAGGCTGTGTGTGTGTGTGTGTGTGTGTAGGGGACAGGCTGTGTGTGTCTGTGTGTTGGGGGGGGCAAGCTGTGTGTGTGTGTGTGGGGGGGCAAGCTGTGTGTGTAGGGGACAGGCTGTGTGTGGGGGGAGGGAGGACAAGCTGTGTGTGTGTAGGGGACAGGCTGTGTGTGGGGGGGAGAGGGTACAAGCTGTGTGTGTAGGGGACAGGCTGTGTGTGGGGGGGGGAGGGAGGACAAGCTGTGTGTGTAGGGGACAGGCTGTGTGTGGGGGGGAGGACAAGCTGTGTGTGTAGTGGACAGGCTGTGTGTGGGGGGGGAGGGAGGACAAGCTGTGTGTGTAGGGGACAGGCTGTGTGTGGGGGGAGGGAGGACAAGCTGTGGGTGTAGGGGACAGGCTGTGTGTTGGGGGGAGGGGGTACAAGCTGTGTGTGTAGGGGACATGCTGTGTGTGTGTGTGTGTGTGTGTGGGGTCACAAGGTCATTGGCTAGAAAGTTTGCAGATGGTAATCTGGAGTAGTATATGTGCTTTGCTCACTCTAAAAGTTAAGGGCCCTACACATATGGCGATGTGCCGCCGAGGTACCCAACGGCCGTTACGGAAAGGGAAAAGGGGATGCTGTCTGCCGTAATGTGTAAAAAAGGGGACGCTGTCTGCCGTAATGTGTAAAAAACGGGACGCTGTCTGCCATAATGTGTAAAAAAAGGTGACGCTGTCTGCCGTAATGTGTAAAAAAGGGGGACGCTGTCTGCTGTAATGTGTAAAAAAGGGGATGCTGTCTGCAGTAATGTGTAAAAAAGGGGACGCTGTCTGCCGTAATGTGTAAAAAAGGGGACGCTGTCTGCCGTAATGTGTAAAAAAGGGGACGCTGTCTGCCGTAATGTGTAAAAACGGGGATGCTGTCTGCCATAATGTGTAAATAAAGGGGACGCTGTCTGCCGTAATGTGTATAAAAGGGGGACGCTGTCTGCTGTAATGTGTAAAAAAGGGGACGCTGTCTGCAGTAATGTGTAAAAAAGGGGACGCTGTCTGCCGTAATGTGTAAAAAAGGGGATGCTGTCTGCCGTAAGGTGTAATAAGGGGATGCTGTCTGCCGTAATGTGTAATAAGGGGACGCTGTCTGCCGTAATGTGTAAAAAGAGGACGCTGTCTGCCGTAATGTGTAAAAAAGGGGGACACTGTCTGCCGTAATGTATAAAAAAGGGGACGCTGTCTGCCGTAATGTGTAATAAGGGGCTCTACCTGGTGTAGTGGCGCTACTGTGTGGCGTAATTTGAATAATGGAGACTACTGTGCACCGTAATATGAATTGGTATTATTTTGTGGCCACATCCCTTCCCCATGAAGCCACGCCCCTATATTTTTGGCACGTGCCTATGGCGCGCACTGCCCCTATTTTACATGAGGGTGTGGGGACGCCGATGCCGATTCTTGCACACAGCGCTAAAATGTCTAGTTACGGCACTGACTGGGTGTACCCAGCTCTTGTCACAGTGAAAGAGCCATACAGAGTGGTTTCCGGGGTCGGTCCAACATCTCCGGACCCCTGAAGTGAAAGAGAACAGGGGTTCGGGCTGCAAGGCAATGCCTCTACCCACAAGGTCATGGATCTTTTCAGTGATGCATACCAAAGGCACATGAACATGTCCTCGCACACCAGGTGTCACCAAAGGTTGGGACGCCACTGCCAGTTCACATTATACCACACAGTATCCCCAATTCCCATTATGACATACAGTGTTCGTTCATATTATGCCATATTACAGTGCCCCTTGTTCATACTGTGCCACATTAGAGTGCCCCAGTTCAAATTATAGCATGCTACAGTGCCTCAGTTCATATTATGCCACACTATAGTGCCTCCATTTAAGACTAAGCCACATTAAAGTGCCAAGTTCTTGTTTTGTAACATTCTACAGGTTGAGTATCCCATATCCAAATATTCAGAAATACGGAATATTCCGAAATACGGACTTTTTTGAGTGAGAGTGAGATAGTGAAATCTTTGTTTTCTGTGGCTCAATGTACTCAAACTTTGTTTAATACACAAAGTTATTAAAAAATATTGTATTAAATGACCTTCAGGCTGTGTGTATAAGGTGTACATGAAACATAAATCAATTGTGTGAATGTACACACACTTTGTTTAATACACAAAGTTATTAAAAATATTGTATTAAATGACCTTCAGGCTGTGTGTATAAGGTGTATATGAAACATAAATGCATTCTGTGCTTAGACTTGGGTCCCATCGCCATGATATCTCATTATGGTATGCAATTATTCCAAAATACGGAAAAATCCGATATCCAAAATACCTCTGGTCCCAAGCGTTTTGGATAAGGGATACTCAACCTGTATAGTGCCCTCCATGTTACAATGAGCAGATCAGAGTATTTATTTATTAACAGTTTCTTATAGAGCGCAGCAAATTCCGTTGTGCTTTACAATTGGACACAATGATAAAACAAAACTGGGTAATAACAAGCAGTCATAGAGGGAGGAAGGCCCTGCTCGCAAGCTTACAATCTGTAGGGAAATAGGCATTGATACACAAGGATAGGTGCTATCTTTTGCATATTTGTCCACCAGATTGCAAAGGTTCTAGGTGGGCTGCATGATATCACATTACAGCAATGATGAACCATGGTCAGAAGGAAGGGAAAGTGAAGAAAGAAAATATGTGGAGGATATGTGTGGACTGTACAGTGAGGATATAATCAGATAGGAAAGAGCTTATGAAGGTTGAGTGAGCAGTTCTGGAATGTGATAAGTTTGCCTGAAGAGGTGAATTTTCAGGGAACGCTTGAAGGTTTGGAGACTAGTGGAGAGTCTTATGGTGCATGGTAGGGCATTCTATAGAGTGGATGCAGCCCGAAGAAAGTCCTGCAGTCGTGCATGAGAGCAAGTAATGAGTGTGGAAGAGAGACGTAGATCTTGTGAAGAGCGGAGAGGTCAGGCTGGGAGATATTTTGAGATAAGCAAAGAGATGTACATTGGTGCAGTTCGGTTACTGGCCTTGTGTGTGAGTAAAAGTATTTTATATTGAATACGGTAGAATACAGGCAGGGCTCCTGGCAAGGTGGTGTGGCCTTGCTAATATAGGCGTGGTCTTGCTAAGATGGGTGTGTCCTCGCAGGAAAAGACTACTTTACACCCCAGTTTTTCACCCTGCACCAACAGACCTCGGCCACCACAGTGAAAAAAATAAATTCCACCATATTAAGCCCCACAGCAATGCCCCATCCACCATATTATGCCCCCTGCACCATATTATGCAACATACCACTGTAAAGCTCTAATTACTTTCGTTGCCAAGGGACACACGCTGGGTGTCATGCCTGCTGCCAAGAGTTTTATGTGCTGAGTGTCATGATCATTTGTTGCCAAGGGTTTCATGGGCTGGCTGTCTTGCATGTTGCCTGGGGATTCATGCTCTGGGATCCATGCTCATTGCCAGTGGTTTCATGCTCTGGGACGGGTGTCACGCTTGTTGCCAAGGGTAATGCTTGTTGCCAGCAGCGACATGCGGTGGGGTGAGACAGGTGAGGCAGAGCCTTTCCTATCATACTAACGTTGGCGCCAGAGTTGTGACTATATAAAGTATATGAAAAATACAAAGAATATGTTAGTAATATATTATTTGTATTATTCTAATAATTTTCATAGCCAAAACTCTGGAGTAAAAAGTCTATGGCAGGTGAGGCAGTACCTCACCTCTAGACCTTTTCCACACATCTCTGATCAAAACTCTCCAAATTTCCAGGAGTTTATACTAGAGATGAGCGGGTTTGGTTCCTCGGAAACCGAACCCGCCCGAACTTCAGTTTTTTTTACACGGGTCCGAGCGACTCGGATCTTCCCGCCTTGCTCGGTTAACCCGAGCGCGCCCGAACGTCATCATCCCGCTGTCGGATTCTCGCGAGGCTCGGATTCTATCGCGAGACTCGGATTCTATATAAGGAGCCGCGCGTCGCCGCCATTTTCACACGTGCATTGAGATTGATAGGGAGAGGACGTGGCTGGCGTCCTCTCCGTTTATAGAGAGTGAGACTACTAGAGTAGAGAGAGACACAGTATTATTTACTTTAGTAATTTTGGGGAGCATTAGGAGGAGTACTACTACTTGCTGAAGTGATAGTGTGACTGTATATCTGACTTGTGGGGGAGACAGTGGGGAGCAGTTAGAGTCTGAGAGCAGGAGTACATATTTTAACGTACAGTGCACACTTTTGCTGGCACTCTGCTGCCAGAGTGCCACACTGCCATTGTGACCACACTGACCACCAGTATATATTGTGATTGTCTGCTTAGGAGTACTACTTGCAAGTTGCTGATAGTGTGACCAGTGACCTGACCACCAGTTTAATTAATCACCACCAGTTTAATATATATATATATATATATATATATATATATATATATAATTGTATATAATATATATATATAATTGTATATGTATACCACCTACCCGTGTTTTTTTTTTTTTCTTTCTTCTTGATACATACTACTATAGTAGCTTACTGTAGCAGTCTGCGGTGCTGCTGAGCTGACAGTGTCCAGCAGGTCCGTCATCAGTCATTACATAATAAATATATATACCTGTCCGGCTGCAGTACTAGTAATATTATATATATATATATATATATATATATATATATTAATTTCATCTCATTATCATCCAGTCTATATTAGCAGCAGACACAGTACGGTAGTCCACGGCTGTAGCTACCTCTGTGTCGGCAGTCGCTGGTCCATCCATAATTGTATACCACCTACCCGTGGTTTTTTTTTTCTCTTTCTTCTTGATACATACTACTATAGTAGCTTACTGTAGCAGTCTGCGGTGCTGCTGAGCTGACAGTGTCCAGCAGGTCCGTCATCAGTCATTACATAATAAATATATATACCTGTCCGGCTGCAGTACTAGTGATATTATATATATATATATATATATTAATTTCATCTCATTATCATCCAGTCTATATTAGCAGCAGACACAGTATGGTAGTCCACGGCTGTAGCTACCTCTGTGTCGGCAGTCGCTGGTCCATCCATAATTGTATACCACCTACCCGTGTTTTTTTTTTCTCTTTCTTCTTGATACATACTACTATAGTAGCTTACTGTAGCAGTCTGCGGTGCTGCTGAGCTGACAGTGTCCAGCAGGTCCGTCATCAGTCATTACATAATAAATATATATACCTGTCCGGCTGCAGTACTAGTGATATTATATATATATATATATATTAATTTCATCTCATTATCATCCAGTCTATATTAGCAGCAGACACAGTACGGTAGTCCACGGCTGTAGCTACCTCTGTGTCGGCAGTCGCTGGTCCATCCATAATTGTATACCACCTACCCGTGGTTTTTTTTTTCTCTTTCTTCTTGATACATACTACTATAGTAGCTTACTGTAGCAGTCTGCGGTGCTGCTGAGCTGACAGTGTCCAGCAGGTCCGTCATCAGTCATTACATAATAAATATATATACCTGTCCGGCTGCAGTACTAGTGATATTATATATATATATATATATTAATTTCATCTCATTATCATCCAGTCTATATTAGCAGCAGACACAGTACGGTAGCCAACGGCTGTAGCTACCTCTGTGTCGGCAGTCGCTGGTCCATCCATAATTGTATACCACCTACCCGTGTTTTTTTTTCTTCTCTTTCTTCTTGATACATACTACTATAGTAGCTTACTGTAGCAGTCTGCGGTGCTGCTGAGCTGACAGTGTCCAGCAGGTCCGTCATCAGTCATTACATAATAAATATATATACCTGTCCGGCTGCAGTACTAGTGATATTATATATATATATATATATATATATATTAATTTCATCTCATTATCATCCAGTCTATATTAGCAGCAGACACAGTACGGTAGTCCACGGCTGTAGCTACCTCTGTGTCGGCAGTCGCTGGTCCATCCATAATTGTATACCACCTACCCGTGGTTTTTTTTTTCTCTTTCTTCTTGATACATACTACTATAGTAGCTTACTGTAGCAGTCTGCGGTGCTGCTGAGCTGACAGTGTCCAGCAGGTCCGTCATCAGTCATTACATAATAAATATATATACCTGTCCGGCTGCAGTACTAGTGATATTATATATATATATATATATATATTAATTTCATCTCATTATCATCCAGTCTATATTAGCAGCAGACACAGTACGGTAGTCCACGGCTGTAGCTACCTCTGTGTCGGCAGTCGCTGGTCCATCCATAATTGTATACCACCTACCCGTGGTTTTTTTTTTCTCTTTCTTCTTGATACATACTACTATAGTAGCTTACTGTAGCAGTCTGCGGTGCTGCTGAGCTGACAGTGTCCAGCAGGTCCGTCATCAGTCATTACATAATAAATATATATACCTGTCCGGCTGCAGTACTAGTGATATTATATATATATATATATATATTAATTTCATCTCATTATCATCCAGTCTATATTAGCAGCAGACACAGTACGGTAGTCCACGGCTGTAGCTACCTCTGTGTCGGCAGTCGCTGGTCCATCCATAAGTATACTAGTATCCATCCATCTCCATTGTTTACCTGAGGTGCCTTTTAGTTGTGCCTATTAAAATATGGAGAACAAAAATTTTGAGGTTCCAAATTAGGGAAAGATCAAGATCCACTTCCACCTCGTGCTGAAGCTGCTGCCACTAGTCATGGCCGAGACGATGAAATGCCAGCAACGTCGTCTGCCAAGGCCGATGCCCAATGTCATAGTACAGAGCATGTAAAATCCAAAACACCAAATATCAGTAAAAAAAGGACTCCAAAATCTAAAATAAAATTGTCGGAGGAGAAGCGTAAACTTGCCAATATGCCATTTACCACACGGAGTGGCAAGGAACGGCTGAGGCCCTGGCCTATGTTCATGGCTAGTGGTTCAGCTTCACATGAGGATGGAAGCACTCAGCCTCTCGCTAGAAAAATGAAAAGACTCAAGCTGGCAAAAGCACCGCAAAGAACTGTGCGTTCTTCCAAATCCCAAATCCACAAGGAGAGTCCAATTGTGTCGGTTGCGATGCCTGACCTTCCCAACACTGGACGTGAAGAGCATGCGCCTTCCACCATTTGCACGCCCCCTGCAAGTGCTGGAAGGAGCACCCGCAGTCCAGTTCCTGATAGTCAGATTGAAGATGTCAATGTTGAAGTACACCAGGATGAGGAGGATATGGGTGTTGCTGGCGCTGGGGAGGAAATTGACAAGGAGGATTCTGATGGTGAGGTGGTTTGTTTAAGTCAGGCACCCGGGGAGACACCTGTTGTCCGTGGGAGGAATAGGGCTGTTGACATGCCTGGTGAAAATACCCAAAAAATCAGCTCTTCGGTGTGGAAGTATTTCAACAGAAATGCGGACAACATTTGTCAAGCCGTGTGTTGCCTTTGTCAAGCTGTAATAAGTAGGGGTAAGGACGTTAACCACCTCGGAACATCCTCCCTTATACGTCACCTGCAGCGCATTCATAATAAGTCAGTGACAAGTTCAAAAACTTTGGGCGACAGCGGAAGCAGTCCACTGACCAGTAAATCCCTTCCTCTTGTAACCAAGCTCACGCAAACCACCCCACCAACTCCCTCAGTGTCAATTTCCTCCTTCCCCAGGAATGCCAATAGTCCTGCAGGCCATGTCACTGGCAATTCTGACGAGTCCTCTCCTGCCTGGGATTCCTCCGATGCATCCTTGCGTGTAACGCCTACTGCTGCTGGCGCTGCTGTTGTTGCTGCTGGGAGTCGATGGTCATCCCAGAGGGGAAGTCGTAAGCCCACTTTTACTACTTCCACCAAGCAATTGACTGTCCAACAGTCCTTTGCGAGGAAGATGAAATATCACAGCAGTCATCCTGTTGCAAAGCGGATAACTGAGGCCTTGACAACTATGTTGGTGTTAGACGTGCGTCCGGTATCCGCCGTTAGTTCACAGGGAACTAGACAATTTCTTGAGGTAGTGTGCCCCCGTTACCAAATACCATCTAGGTTCCACTTCTCTAGGCAGGCGATACCGAGAATGTACACGGACGTCAGAAAAAGACTCACCAGTGTCCTAAAAAATGCAGTTGTACCCAATGTCCACTTAACCACGGACATGTGGACAAGTGGAGCAGGGCAGGGTCAGGACTATATGACTGTGACAGCCCACTGGGTAGATGTATGGACTCCCGCCGCAAGAACAGCAGCAGCGGCACCAGTAGCAGCATCTCGCAAACGCCAACTCTTTCCTAGGCAGGCTACGCTTTGTATCACCGGTTTCCAGAATACGCACACAGCTGAAAACCTCTTACGGCAACTGAGGAAGATCATCGCGGAATGGCTTACCCCAATTGGACTCTCCTGTGGATTTGTAGCATCGGACAACGCCAGCAATATTGTGTGTGCATTAAATATGGGCAAATTCCAGCACGTCCCATGTTTTGCACATACCTTGAATTTGGTGGTGCAGAATTTTTTAAAAAACGACAGGGGCGTGCAAGAGATGCTGTCGGTGGCCAGAAGAATTGCGGGACACTTTCGGCGTACAGGCACCACGTACAGAAGACTGGAGCACCACCAAAAACGCCTGAACCTGCCCTGCCATCATCTGAAGCAAGAAGTGGTAACGAGGTGGAATTCAACCCTCTATATGCTTCAGAGGTTGGAGGAGCAGCAAAAGGCCATTCAAGCCTATACAATTGAGCACGATATAGGAGGTGGAATGTACCTGTCTCAAGCGCAGTGGAGAATGATTTCAACGTTGTGCAAGGTTCTGCAACCTTTTGAACTTGCCACACGTGAAGTCAGTTCAGACACTGCCAGCCTGAGTCAGGTCATTCCCCTCATCAGGCTTTTGCAGAAGAAGCTGGAGGCATTGAAGGAGGAGCTAAAAGGGAGCGATTCCGCTAGGCATGTGGGACTTGTGGATGGAGCCCTTAATTCGCTTAACAAGGATTCACGGGTGGTCAATCTGTTGAAATCAGAGCACTACATTTTGGCCACCGTGCTCGATCCTAGATTTAAAACCTACCTTGGATCTCTCTTTCCGGCAGACACAAGTCTGCTGGGGTTCAAAGACCTGCTGGTGACAAAATTGTCCAGTCAAGCGGAACGCGACCTGTCAACATCTCCTCCTTCACATTCTCCCGCAACTGGGGGTGCGAGGAAAAGGCTCAGAATTCCGAGCCCACCCGCTGGCGGTGATGCAGGGCAGTCTGGAGCGACTGCTGATGCTGACATCTGGTCCGGACTGAAGGACCTGACAACGATTACGGACATGTCGTCTACTGTCACTGCATATGATTCTGTCACCATTGAAAGAATGGTGGAGGATTATATGAGTGACCGCATCCAAGTAGGCACGTCAGACAGTCCGTACTTATACTGGCAGGAAAAAGAGGCAATTTGGAGGCCCTTGCACAAACTGGCTTTATTCTACCTAAGTTGCCCTCCCACAAGTGTGTACTCAGAAAGAGTGTTTAGTGCCGCCGCTCACCTTGTCAGCAATCGGCGTACGAGGTTACTTCCAGAAAATGTGGAGAAGATGATGTTCATTAAAATGAATTATAATCAATTCCTCCATGGAGACATTGACCAGCAGCAATTGCCTCCACAAAGTACACAGGGAGCTGAGATGGTGGATTCCAGTGGGGACGAATTGATAATCTGTGAGGAGCGGGATGTACACGGTGATATATCGGAGGATGATGATGAGGTGGACATCTTGCCTCTGTAGAGCCAGTTTGTGCAAGGAGAGATTAATTGCTTCTTTTTCGGTGGGGGTCCAAACCAACCCGTCATTTCAGTCACAGTCGTGTGGCAGACCCTGTCACTGAAATGATGGGTTGGTTAAAGTGTGCATGTCCTGTTTATGCAACATAAGGGTGGGTGGGAGGGCCCAAGGACAATTCCATCTTGCACCTCTTTTTTCTTTCATTTTTATTTGCGTCATGTGCTGTTTGGGGAGTGTTTTTTGGAAGGGCCATCCTGCGTGACACTGCAGTGCCACTCCTAGATGGGCCAGGTGTTTGTGTCGGCCACTAGGGTCGCTTATCTTACTCACACAGCTACCTCATTGCGCCTCTTTTTATCTTCTTTGCGTCATGTGCTGTTTGGGGAGTGTTTTTTGGAAGGGCCATCCTGCGTGACACTGCAGTGCCACTCCTAGATGGGCCAGGTGTTTGTGTCGGCCACTAGGGTCGCTTAGCTTACTCACACAGCTACCTCATTGCGCCTCTTTTTTTCTTCTTTGCGTCATGTGCTGTTTGGGGAGTGTTTTTTGGAAGGGCCATCCTGCGTGACACTGCAGTGCCACTCCTAGATGGGCCAGGTGTTTGTGTCGGCCACTAGGGTCGCTTATCTTACTCACACAGCTACCTCATTGCGCCTCTTTTTTTCTTCTTTGCGTCATGTGCTGTTTGGGGAGTGTTTTTTGGAAGGGCCATCCTGCGTGACACTGCAGTGCCACTCCTAGATGGGCCAGGTGTTTGTGTCGGCCACTAGGGTCGCTTATCTTACTCACACAGCTACCTCATTGCGCCTCTTTTTTTCTTCTTTGCGTCATGTGCTGTTTGGGGAGTGTTTTTTGGAAGGGCCATCCTGCGTGACACTGCAGTGCCACTCCTAGATGGGCCAGGTGTTTGTGTCGGCCACTAGGGTCGCTTAGCTTAGTCATCCAGCGACCTCGGTGCAAATTTTAGGACTAAAAATAATATTGTGAGGTGTGAGGTATTCAGAATAGACTGAAAATGAGTGGAAATTATGTTTTTTGAGGTTAATAATACTTTGGGATCAAAATGACCCCCAAATTCTATGATTTAAGCTGTTTTTTAGTGTTTTTTGAAAAAAACACCCGAATCCAAAACACACCCGAATCCGACAAAAAAAATTCGGTGAGGTTTTGCCAAAACGCGGTCGAACCCAAAACCAAAACACAAAACCCGAAAAATTTCAAGTGCACATCTCTAGTTTATACTGCTGCACCTGTGTATAATGCCCATATGTATGCTTTGGCTCACATATTGTGTGTAAATCTGGCTCTGTCTGGTAAAAGCCAGTGACTCCTCAATGATTTACCTCACCGCACGTCCCTGGTTGCCAGGGGTAATACTCGTTCACAGGGGTGTGTAATGCTAGTTGCCAGGGTTAATGCTAGTTGCCAGGGGTGTGTAATGCTAATTGCCAGGGGTGTGTAATGTTAGTTGCTAGGGGTAATGCTAGTTGCCAGGGGTAATGCTAGTTGACAGGGGTGTGTAATGCTAGTTGCCAGGGGTAATGTATCCCTCCCTTGCTCCCGTCTGCTCCTGCCTGCCAGCTCCTGAAGCCGCCCGCTCGCTCCCCCTCTCCCCTTTCCTCCCTGTCATATTACTCCACTCGGGGGGAGGGTCATATTACTCCACTCAGGGGGCAGAGTTTTGAGAAATGACGCGTTGGGACTTCATGATTGGGACGTCATCTTTCCGCAAAACTCCACCCCCAAGCAGAGTACTGTGTCAGGGAGGAGGGAGAGCAGTAGGGACATGGGAAAAGTACCACGGCGGGTGCCCTGTGCAGTTGCACGCCTCGCCTGCCGCTAGAAATGGCACTGAATACTGGTAACCAGTGGAGGGCTGACAGAGTGGATCTGCAGCTGATGAACATCTAGTGAGAAAGATTAGCCTCGCAGCTGCATTCAGAATGAATTGTAGTGGTTAGAGTCTCATTTTAGTAAGACTAGTAAGAATACTATTGCAATAATCAATGTGGGAGATAAGGGCCAATATTTACTAAGAATTCGAGTTTGTCCGATTTGTGTTTTTTTTTCTAAGTCCCAATCCGGGAATTCACTAAGCAGCAATCTCGGCAGTGTTTAGACTATTCGTAATGGTTTGATTTGCCAAGTTCCGAAATACGAATGAATAGACCATCGGTCAAACGCGGCTGATATTTCATACAATACGGGCATTCACTATTCATGCGTATTTGGGTGTTAGTTTCTGAGTGCTCAAGTGCGGGTCTGTTTTTTTTCGAATCGTTAAAAAAAGCAGCAAAAAAATAGACCTGCTTTTTCCAGTCGAGTTTGGATAACCATGCACGGATCAGTGAGATCTGTGCATGGTTATCAAGGGGAAAGGGTCTGTTTAGTGTAGAAACTGAAAAAAAAATTGCGTGGGGTCCCCCCTCCTAAGCATAACCAGTCTCGGGCTCTTTGAGCCGGTCCTGGTTGAAAAAATATGGGGAAAAAAATGACAGGGGTTCCCCCATATTTAATCAACCAGCACCGGGCTCTGCGCCTGGTCCTGGTTCCAAAAATACGGGGGACAAAAAGCGTAGGGGTCCCCCGTATTTTTGAAACCAGCACCGGGCTCCACTAGCCAGGTACATAATGCCACAGCCGGTGGACACTTTTATACTGGTCCCTGCGGTCCTGGCATTACATACCCAACTAGTCACCCCTGGCCGGGGTACCCTGGAGGAGTGGGAACCCCTTAAATCAGGGGTGAAGCCCGAGGCTGTCCCCCCAATCCAAGGGCGGCGGATGGGGGGCTGATAGCCTTGTGTTCAAAATGTGAATATTGTTTTTAGTAGCAGTACTACAAGTCCCAGCAAGCCTCCCCCGCAAGCTGGTACTTGGAGAACCACAAGTACCAGCATGTGGTGGAAAACCGGGCCCGCTGGTACCTGTAGTACTACTACTAAAAAAAACACCCCCAAAAAAACAGGACACACACATCGTGAAAGTATACGTTTATTACATACATGCACACCTCCATACATACATACTTACCTATGTTCCCACGAGGCTCGGTCCTCTTCTCCATGTATAATCCTTGGGGCACCTGTGAAAAGAATTATACTCACATAATCCAGTGTAGAATCTGACCTTTGAATAATCCACGTACTTGGCAAAAAAATAAAACGGAAACCCGACCACGCACTGAAAGGGGTCCCATGTTTACACATGGGACCCCTTTCCCCGACTGACAGGACCCCCCCTGACTCCTGTCAAAGAAGGTCCCTTCAGCCCATAGGTTCTCAAACTCGGTCCTCAGGAGCCCACACAGTGCATGTTTTGCAGGTCTCATCACAGAATCACAAGTGAAATAATAAACTGCACCTGTGGGCCTTTTAAAATGTGTCAGTGAGTAATTAATACACCTGTGCCCCTGCTGGGTTACCTGCAAAACATGCACTGTGTGGGCTCCTGAGGACCGAGTTTGAGAACCTATGCTTCAGCCAATCAGGGAGCGCCACGTCGTGGCACTCTCCTGATTGGCTGTGTGCTCCTGTAGTGTCTGTCAGGCAGCACACGGCACAGATACAATGTAGCGCCTATGCGCTCCATTGTAGCCAATGGTGGGAACTTTGCGGTCAGCGGTGAGGTTACTTTCGGTCAACCTCTGACCGCAAAGTTCCCACCATTGGCTACAATGTAGCGCATAAGCGCTACATTGTATCTGTGCCGTGTGCTGCCTGACAGACACTACATGAGCACACAGCCAATCAGGAGAGTGCCACGACGTGGTGCTCCTTGATTGGCTGAAGGGACCCTCTTTGACAGGAGTCAGGGGGGGTCCTGGCAGTCGGGGAAAGGGGTCCCATGTGTAAACATGGGACCCCTTTCAGTGCGTGGTCGGGTTTCCGTTTTATTTTTTTGCCAAGTACGTGGATTATTCAAAGGTCGGATTCTACACTGGATTATGTGAGTATAATTATTTTCACAGGTACCCCAAGGATTATACATGGAGAAGAGGACCGAGCCTCGTGGGAACATAGGTAAGTATGTATGTATGGAGGTGTGCATGTATGTAATAAACTTATACTTTCATGGTGTGTGTGTCCTGTTTTTTTGGGGGTATTTTTTTTAGTAGTAGCACTACAGGTACCAGCGGGCCCGGTTTTCCACCGCATGCTGGTACTTGTGGTTCTCCAAGTACCAGCTTGCGGGGGAGGCTTGCTGGGACTTGTAGTACTGCTACTAAAAACAATATTCACATTTTGAACACAAGGCTATCAGCCCCCCATCCGCCGCCCTTGGGTGGCTGGAGGGGGGGACCCCTTGATTTAAGGGGTTCCCACTCCTCCAGGGTACCCCGGCCAGGGGTGACTAGTTGGGTATGTAATGCCAGGGCCGCAGGGACCAGTATAAAAGTGTCCCCCGGCTGTGGCATTATGTACCTGGCTAGTGGAGCCCGGTGCTGGTTTCAAAAATACGGGGGACCTCTACGCTTTTTGTCCCCCGTATTTTTGGAACCAGGACCAGGCGCAGAGCCCGGTTCTGGTTGATTAAATATGGGGGAACCCCTGTCATTTTCCCCCCCATATTTTTTCAACCAGGACCGGCTCAAAGAGCCCGAGGCTGGTTGTGCTTAGGAGGGGGGACCCCACGCAATTTCTTTCAGATTTTTTAAGACTTTAATCAACTTTTTAAGGTACACAATGAAGCCCTGCACGGATCTCACAGATCCGGCCGGGATTCCTTGTGTTTTGTCAGGCAGTGTTTTACTCATCACTCCCATAAAACACTGCCTGATATTACGAATCACATTGACATCGGAAAAAACGATTGTGCAAAACTCGGCAGCTTAGTGAATGATCGTATCAGGATTCAAAAAGTTGCAGTAAAATGCACTCGATACCATTCGAGTTCAAACACCCTTCAAAACTGACAAAACACGAATCTTTGTAAATATACCCCAATGAGAGCATGGATTAGAGTTTTAGCAGTGATATGTGTAAGGTATGGTCGTATTCTGGATATGTTTTTTAGATGCATGTAACATGATTTTGAGACAGATTGAATGTGGGAAGCAAAGGACAGTTCTGAGTCAAGTATGACACCTAGGCCGCGAGCTTGTGAGGTAGGGTTGATTGTCGAGTTCTCAACAGTGATAGAGATATCAGGTTGGTAACTACTATTTGCTGGTGGAAATATAATTAACTCTGTTTTGGAAATATTAAGTTTGAGGTGGCGAGATGTCATCCACGATGAAACAGCAGAAAGGCATTCAGTAACACGGACCAATACAGATGGTGTGCACAGATGATACTGAAATCCAAAAGAGCTGATTAGTTTACCAACAGATGAGGTATAGATTGAGAAAAGCAGAGGACCTAAAATCAAGCCTTGTGGTACTCCAACTGAAAGAGATAGCGAAGAGGAGGTGAATTCAGATAAGCAAACACTGAAGGAGTGATTAGATAGGTAGGATAGGAACCTAGAGAGGACTGTGTCTTGAAGACCTAGGGATTGTAGTGTTTGTATGAGAGGAGAATGGTCAACAGTGTCAAAAGCAGCAGATAGATCTAGAAGAATATGAAGTGAGTAATGGCCTTCGCAGTGACTAGCTCATTCACTACTTTAGTCAGTGCTGTCTCTGTGGAGTGTAGGGAACGAAAGCCTGACTGTAGTGGGTCAAATAAATTGTGTGGATTAAGAAAGTGTGTGAGGCAAGTGTAGGTAAGTCTCTCATGTAGCTTGGAGGGGCATGAGAGCTGAGAGATGTGACGGTAGTTTGAGAGGGAGTTAGCGTCACAACTTAGTTTTTTTCAGAAAGGGAGTAATCACTGCATGCTTGAATAGTGAAGGAAAGATACCAGTAGAGAGAGAGAGAGAGAGAGAGAGAGAGAGAGATTACAGATGTTAGTTAAGGTTAGGATGAGCACAGGAGACAGAGATTTACTTACTTGTGAGGGTATAGGCTCAAGATATTATGACACATTACAGAGCCATCCAGTTCATATTGTGCCACATTACAGTGGTCTCCAGTCAAATTATACCACATTACAATGGCACTACCCCCTTTACAACTATAACATCCATTACATCACTCCTCTCACTGTTAATGTTAATGACACACAATTCAGGCTTGGCAGTGGATCAGGCCCAATTGTTTTGCAGGCAATCTAGGAAATTGGTGTGCAACTTTATCACTTCCCATAGCAATGGCACACCTTGCACTCACTATAGTTAAACCCATGTGTTTACGGTATGCTTGGTTAACAATCACAAGGTCAGCAGTTATTATATAGACACCAACGGCTAAATGTAATAGCCGCCAAGTTCCAGAGGTGCGGGACTGTTGTGTGAGTGTGTCCGTTTTTTTACAGCAGCAATCATTTAAATGATTGCTGCTGTAAAAAAATGGTCAGACTCGCACAAAAGTCCCATACCTCAGGAGCTCTGTGGCTATTACATTTAGATGCACATTGTTGACTGGTGCACAATGTCGAATACAGTGTTGACATGCTCAGAATTTCGGCAACCACAATGTCAACTTTCTAAAAACGTCAACAGTGAAAAATGTCGATATGTTTAAACTGTAGGCAACTAATATGTTTACACTCAATTTCTTTGGCCAACATTTTAACTGTGTCAATATTTTTCAGGTGTTGACACGTTGGGTGTCAACATTTTAACCATGTTGACATTATGGCATTTGACATTATGATGTCAACATTGTAAATGTCGATACGATGATTACATCCCATATACAGTATATTCACTGATAAAAGCTGTAATTTAAATTTACTGTTTTTGAGCAACAAATTATTTGGAAGAAAAATCTACAAACTGAATACATTTAATTCTAAACTTTTTACCCTCAAAATGTCTTTTTATTTTTTTAAAAAAATGTTTCTGAATTTAAACATATATATCTAATTTACATGCATAATAAAGTGGATCACTGCTGGCTTGAAGGCAAAAACTATTTTGAAAACATAATAAAGAAAACAAAAGAATTTCACCACTATAGAAGACATTGATTTATTCCCCATTCTGTCTCCATGGAAACAATCTGACCATCCCTAGTGAAGAAATGCATTTACATTTAAATGGAATGTGTGCTGGGACATATACTTTGGGAATAGTCCTTTATATATACCTATATATATATACCTATATATATATATACATATATATATATATATATATACCTATATATATATATATATATATATATATATACCTATATATATATATATATATATATATATACCTATATATATATATATATATATATATATATATATACCTATATATATATCTATATATATATATATATATATATATATATATATATATATATATATATATACATATGGATAATGGCGAAAAAAGCGCTCAACCTTAAAATTCAATACACAATGTAAAACCAAGCATCACTTAAATAAGTGTACAACATATAATAATAGCACTCCAAAATACAGTGGCAGCAGAGATTCTCGATTGACCTATATTTCAATAAGTCCTTTAGAAATGTTCATAGATAGTAAAATTCCTGCACCTTTAGTGCTTCTAAAGTGATCTCTGCATCATAAATCCTCATAGTGAGTAGCATATAACCTGATCAGGGTAAAGAGGTGGATGTAATCTTTTTAGATTTTGCCAAAGCTTTCGACACAGTACCACACATGCGACTTATCTACAAGCTACAAGAAATAGGGCTAGGAAGCTCTATATGCACTTGGGTCAAGAATTGGTTAGTTAATAGAGAGCAGCACGTTGTGGTTAATGGATCTGTTTCAAATTGGACTGAAGTGTTAAGTGGTGTGCCACAAGGCTCGGTATTAGGACAGCTATTGTTCAACATTTTCATTAATGACCTAATAGAAGGTCTAGAGAGCATGGTGTAAATTTTTGCAGATGATACCAAATTGTGTAAGGCTATAAATACAGAGGAGGATGCTGAGTCTCTTCAGAACGACTAAGTTAAAATAGAAGCATGGGCAGCCAAATGGAGAATGCACTTCAACACAGACAAGTGTAAGGTAATGCACTGTGGTAGCAAGAACAAAAATAACACCTACATACTGAATGGGGTAAAATTAAGGGATACTGTACTGGAAAAAGACTTAGATGTTCTCATAGATAACAAACTAAGCAGCAGTTCCCAAAGTAGGATGGCAGCAAAGAAGGCTAATATGATACTAGCATGCATAAAACAGGAAATTGATGCAAAGGACGAGAGTATTATACTCCCATTATATAAATCACTAGTGAGGCCACATCTTGAATATTGTGTACAATTCTGGGCACCGTACTACAAAAAGGATATCCTGGAGCTAGAAAAGGTTCAGAGGAGGGCGATCAAACTAATTAAGGGTATGGAGAGGATGGAATACAATGAAAGGCTTGAAAGACTAGGAATGTTTACATTGGAAAAGAGGAGACTAAGAGGGGATATGATCAACATCTACAAATATATAATGGGACAATACACAGAGCTTGCGCTGGACCTGTTTTTGGCCAGATCAACACATAGGACTCGTGGACACTCGCTCAGGTTAGAAGAGAGGAGATTCTGCACAATACATTGTAAAGGCTTTTTCACAGTAAGGACAATACGTGTTTGGAATTCCCTGCCTGAGGGAGTTGTAATGGCGGACTCTGTCCACACCTTTAAGAATGGGTTAGATAAATTCCTCATGGATAAGGATATCCAGGGTTATGGTGCATAGTCACGTACTATAGTTACTATAAAAAGGGATAAAATGCAACGGCTGAAATCAGCATCAGTCATAATGTTAGACAAATCATCGTGCATAGGAGACCACAAATAGGTTGAACTTGATGGACAATTGTCTTTTTTCAACCTCAGATACTATGTTACTATGTATATGCGTACCAGATACACGTGAATAGTAAGCAGGTTCTTTCAAAAGGGATGGTCTTTCCTCTATCCTCTACCCGGTCTGGTATACTCATTCAGGGATGATTTTTTTCGGGCAGAAAGAGGGTGAGATGAATGAATAAAGTGCACTTTATCTTAAAGTGACTAGGTGCTTTGGTGCAATAATAAAAAGAAGGTGCTGGGTGCAACTCATTTAGAATCACCTACTGTCCCCTGTGATTCAAAAGAGCATTACAAAAATACAACACCCATGTGATAATAGGGGTAAGAGAACCCTCAAGGGGAAAAAAAGGCAAGAGGTACACTTACTTTCCAGTATTCAAAATGTAGGCTTCAAACTGGATTCGTGGCTGAACCTTAAAACCAAAGAAACTCCCATTTGGGAAGGAGACTTTGATAGTGTGATATTGTTTCAACAATGTTTTTAATCACAAATACACACACAAAAATATACATAAAGAATGGACCCGTACAATTTATAAAACAATTACAAGCTTATCTGATTGCAATCATCAATGGGGAGGTAGCGGTAAGTAGCCCAACGCGTTTCATCCCTTTGCGTTCTCTCTGGGACTTCCTCAGGGGTAGATCTAACCCTGTGGAAGTCCCAGAGAGAATACACACTATCAAAGTCTTCTTCCCAATTGGGAGTTTCTTTGGTTTTAAGGTTCAGTTTTAGGCCGAGAAGCCAGAGACAACACCTCAAAAGTAATTAACATGATCCACTATGCATCCACTATGCATTCCTATCATCATCCTCCTCTATTGTAATATCGACAGATGCAGAAAAAGCATTTGATATGGTGAACTAGGGTTTTATGTCTGGCGTTTTAAAGCGCGTGGGATTGGGCTACACTTGTTTCCACAGAATCTTGGCTCTTTATCGCTCTCTATCCGCGCAGATTAGAATGAATGGCTCTTTATCGGACTTGTTCAAATTTTCCAATGGCACAAGACAGGGTTGCCCCCTTTTTCCCTTGTTATTCATTTTATGTATAGAAGCCCTGGCTATGGCTATTAGATCGAATCCAAATATTTCAGGTTTAAGATTAAGAGGGCGGGAATACAAATTGGCTCTCTATGCTGATGATTTACTTTCCTTGATATCAAATCCAACAATCTCTCTCCCAAATTGAATTTCTGAATTTCACAGATTTGGAGATCTCTCCAAAAGATTAATTATTCTAAATCAATAGCAATGAACTTAACAGCTCCTTCCACCGTGATTGTTAATTTGAAACATTCATTCCCCTTTACTTGGCATGATCATAAGCTGAAATATTTGGTTGTTCAGATTCCAAAATGATTTAACTAAACTAAACTATTTTCATTAAACTTCCTTCCCTTGCTCAAATCACTCCGTTTAGATTATCAAAAGTGGAGGCCTCTATGCCTATCTTGGTTTAGTAGGATAAACGTGATAAAATTGAACTCTCTACCCAAAATACTGTTTCTTCTACAAACTCTCACTATAGATATCCCACCTATATGGTTTCACTCAATTCAGAGAATTATCCGCAAATTTGTTAGGTGGCGTACCTCGCCGCATTTTAAACATATTATTTATGCTGAAACCTAAAGGAGGAGTGCAACTCCCACACATCCCTAGCTACTATCACACAGTGATGTTGAATAGGATCCTAGAATGGTCTCATGCAAAAGACTTGAAACAATGGAAGGTTGTTTTCAAAATTATATTGAAGCTGTTCCTTGGTTACCCTCTCTCCCAAAGGTTACCCATCTAACTGTCTCCCCAACTCTCAAACTCTGGGGTAAACTTCGAGACACTTAGCCATATATTATCTAAAATTTCTCCTCTCACTTTACTCTTTAACTCAGACTTTACACCAGGTCTTCAAAGTTCCACTTTTAAACAATGGTCAGAGACTGGGGTCCTCAGACTAGGTCAGCTGGTGAGCTCAGTCAGGGTGTATTCCTTTTCAGATATCCAATCACTTTGGAACCTCTCAGGTTCCGAATTCTGGAAATATCTTCAAGTTTGCCACTTTATTACATCATCTAGCCAGTTCTCTAATATAACGAGAGATTTGACCATTTTTGAACGTTTATGTGTTTCTTCTGAATCTCCTACTCACACTATCTCCCAGATATATGCTATTATTCTAAAAAAAACTTTTTCACACAGCCCCCGCCATTTACACTTTCATGGGAAAGAGATCTTCAAGGCATAGTTACACAATTTAATTGGGAAGCAATATTTAAAAATACTCAAGCGAGTTCTCTGCTTATCCACACTAGAAAATCTTTATAAGCTTTTGTATAGATGGTATAGAATATCCCTGATTCTAAATAAGATGTATGCTAATATATCTACTCAATGTTGGAGATGTAAATCTGCTCCAGGGAGTTTCCTTCATATTTGGTGGGAATGTTCACTTACATCTCCATTTTGGTCTGAGGTGTTTAAATTCTCAGATATGATACTCAAAGGTGAGGTGACCACAGACCCAGGATTCTGGTTACTCAATTAGCCTTTGCTAGTACAAACACTTATAAAAACTCGCTACTTAGACATTTTAACAACGCAGCTAAGGCCATTATCCCTATGAATTGGAGATCGACAAAACCTCCCTTGATCAAAGATTGGCTCAAAAAGATTGAGTTCTTCATGGAGATGGAAGACCTTCTTTCGTTCTCTTCAGGGCACACCTCTAACTTTGCCGCTATATGGCTGTCATGGCTGGAATATAAGGAAACACACACTTACAGAACTTATATAAGTTTGTAAGTTGGTCCCCGGTGATTTTAAAGTACTATTAGAATCACCTATAAATTCAGTATTACTTCCTGCCCCTTGCAAAATTTGATTATTGAAGTTGTGATGTCTATACCATGTTCCCTCCATACCTTCCCAGCCTCATATTTTGTTTTCCCTAGGGTTTCACTTTTTCTCTTGCCTTTCTTTTTCATTTCTTCCTTTTCTTTGTACCCATACGCCGCACGTGCGCATTGCGGCTCATATGCATGCGTAGTTTTGCCATTTTTTTAAATGATTGCTACGCAGCGAACAACTCGGAATGAGGGCCATTGTGCAACACTGTTGGTGAAATTAAACCGCAGTGTTCAATTACTATTTCTGAATCATACACATATTGTGTGACACTGTGGGTGAAGGAGGAACCACAGTAATATATTTAATACCTACTCATACACGTATTGTGCAACACTATGGGTGAAAGCAAACCGTAGTGTTACATTATTAAGTCATATAGATTTTATTGTAAAGAGTTATACAATTAAGTTATGAGAGTTATGCAAGAAAATACATATACTATATCAGTATAGAAGAAAGATGGGAAGTAACAGTGTACAATAGTAACCATAAAACATAAGCGCAGTCGTAATGGATGTATAATAATAAACAATGGTAAATAGTTGTAGGACTGTATCAAGAGTCAACAACGGTTACATAAATTCAGAAAAACGTCTAAAACATCCAATAAAGAAACATATGTAAGTGTAAGAGAACCAAGTATAAATCTGAGTATTATCAGTGATGAAAGAAAAGACAGTATGGTGAAGAGAGGAGAAAGGGGAAAAAGATTGGGATTTGTGGGTGAAGAGTGGAGGGTGGGAAGGATTGGAAGGATCCCCCAACGGATCGGATAATAGGAAGGGAGCACGCAAAAAAGAAAAGATAAATAAATAAATAAATAAAGGAGTTAAACATGCAGGTGCTTACAGACCCAGGACTGTAATTAATCAAGACCTGGGAGAGGAGCCTTATGAAATCTAAACCAGGGGAGCCAAATGGAGTGGAATCGTTTTACTGTGTTGTTTTGTAGACTCGTGATGTATTCCATTTTGTTAACGAACCATATTCTATTTATGAGTTCCTGACTACTGGGTGCATCAGGGAGTTTCCAGTGATGGGCAATTTGATATCTAGCGGCACAGGACACATGAAGAACCAGTTTGTTGGAATCTTTAGAGGCATGGTCTATAGGAGCACAAAGCAGTAGGTTAACAGGGGAGAGACGCTCAGAGAGGTCAACCAAGTGGGCTAGAAGGCGACGAACCATGTTCCAATAGTGTATAATCATGGGGCAAGTCCACCACACATTATAAAAAGAACCTATTTGTCCGCAGTTTCTCCAACACAAGTCAGAGGTGTTAGGGTAGATGCGGTGTAGTCGCTCCGGTACCAGATACCATCGCGTGTAAACTTTGTACGAGTTCTCACATATGGCAACACTAATAGAGCATTTAGATACCGCTGAATGAATCGTATCCAGACCTCCTCCTCTAGGTGTCGCCCAATATCCGTTTCCCAGGCTCGTTCGTGAGACTCCAAAGGGGGAGATTCCAATGCCAGAACAGATTTGTAGAGAACAGAGATCGCGCCTCTGTCAGTAGGGTTATGTAAGCAGAATCTTTCCATGGGGGAAGGAACAGGTAGTGGGTACGAAAGGCGTAGTGAGTGAATACAATTACGGATTTGCAAGTACTGAAAGTGTAGGGAATTAGGGATACCATGTTTGTCCTGCAATTCAGCAAATGATTGGATAGCATGAGTGCTTGTGATGTGACAAACTCTAGAAATGCCCGCTGAGATCCAGGGGAGAGCCATTGCGGGGGAAAGCCCTGGGGCGAAAGTGGGATTATTCCAAAGGGGAGTAAGGAGAGATGGGTTCAAAGACAGCTTTAGTTTTGTGTTGAGAGATTTCCAACAGCGAAGCGTCAATTCGACTGTAGGGGAAGGAGAGTGGAATTGTGGATAAAGCTTATGTGGTAACCAAGGCAGAAAGGAAATCGAGTGGATACCTATTAAATCACTCTCCAGATCAACCCATCTCTTAGTGTGTCGTGGGGCATGCCAGTAGTTGACTTAACTGAGTAGCATGGAAGTAGCGTTGAAGGATGGGAAGCCAGAGACCCCCATTATGTGAGTGTTTAGCTAAAACATCACGCCTAATTCGTGGCTTTTTGTGGTTCCAAATAAATTTACAAAATGCAGTTTGAAGGGCGTGGAGAGTATGTGAGGAAATTTGAAAGGGGAGGGTTTGGAACAAGTACAAAAGCTTGGGAAGCACGTTCATTTTTATGGCGTTGATACGACCAATCCATGACAGAAAATAGGATTCCCAGCGCTAAAGGTCCTGGAGAATTGATTTAAAAAGAGGGGGATAATTAGTGTGGTAAAGAGAATCATAAGATTTGGTCAGATGAACTCCCAAATATATAAGCGAGTGTTTACGCCAAGAGAAGTCAAAATTCAACTGCAATAGGGTTTTAGGGGACCCAGGGATGTAAAGAGGTAAGGCTTCTGATTTCGACTGATCAATTTTGTACCCTGAAAGATTACTGTAACTTGAAAGTTCATGGAATGGGTTAGGGAGAGAAATGAGCGGATTAGTTAGAGTAAGGAGTATATCGTCGGCAAACAAAGACAAGGTGTTTTGGGAGCGGTTAACAGAGATACCAGTAATGTCCGGGTTGGCCCGTATGCGGCTTGCGAGAGGTTCAATTATGAGTGCAGAAATGAGGGGGGATAGCGGACACCCCTGTCTAGTCCCATTAGCAATTGGAAAAGATTTGGATAAAAGGCCATTAGTGAGTACCCTAGCCGAGGGATTGTGGTACAGAGATTGTATGGCTTGAAGAAACTTCCCTCGAAAACCAAAATGTTGGTGAGTCTGGGGCATAAATGGCCAGGAGACCCTATCAAAGGCTTTCTCCGCGTCCAGGGCAAGCACCAGGAAAGGGATTCTATGAACATTGATATAATGAATAATATCAATAGTGCGTCTAGTGTTGTCTAGTGTTGTCTAGTGCCTGTCTGGACGGGACAAAACCCACTTGATCCGGGTGGATCAGGGAGGGGAGTATAGGATTGAGCCTATTGGCCAAAAGTTTTGCAAAAAGTTTTAGGTCCGAGTTCAAAAGCAATATGGGTCAATAGTTAGACGAAAGTTGCGGGTCTTTGTTGGGTTTCGGGATGACAGTAATCGTGGCCGTAGTAGTTTGGGAATGAAAAGTGGTGCCCTCAAGAATAAGATTAAATACAGTGGATAGATGAGGGATTAAAGAGGATTGGAAGGTCTTATAGTACGACATAGGGAAGCCATTCGGATCTGGCGCCTTTGAGGGCTTTTGTGTTTGAAGAGCTAGATATATTTCTTCCTCAGTTATGGGTCTATCTAGATCAAGAGATGTCTGTGAATCTATATGAGAGAGATTACAGGAAGAGAGGAAAGCGGAGGTTAATGGGTCAAGAGAAGCCATCGGGGCTGAGGAGCCTGAGAGATTGTAGAGCCTATCATAATATTCTTTAAACAACGCGTTAATAGCGACCGGATTATATTGCAAAGACCCTGACACGTCCTTAATAGCTGAAATGGCCGTCAATGCTCTCCGAGCTTTCAATCTATTGGCTAGTAGGGTATCTGCCTTGTTGCTTTTTTCATAAAATCTCTGTTTAAGCCAACGGAGAGCCTTCTCTGCCTTCTCAGAAAGAAGGGTGTTAAGAGCAGCCCTTGCTGTTGTAAGTTGAGTATAAAGAGCATGCGAGGGGTGTTGTTTATGACGAGTTTCCAGGGCGTGGACCTCTTCCGTGAGAGAAGCCAACTTAAGCTTATGTTCCCTTTCCTATGGAAGGCATAACTGATGATGTGGCCCCTGATAACTGCTTTATGGGCTTCCCACACTAACGGAGTACATGAGGAATCGGAAACAGGTGGTACATTTTTTAAAGAAATTGTGGTGTATGCTGTACCCCACTTTGTTCATGTTTTTTGATAGATATGGACGATGAACAATTGAGAGCAGAGCAGGAAGCACATACTAGTGCTGCAGCTGTGCCACCTGTCACGACGATACAAGTCCATCAACATCATCTACTAAGGTCGATACCCAAGGGCATAGAGGGCTTAAGGGTCTAATTCAGCATGGAATGCATCTACAAATGCATTTACATGCTGAAAATTTCTGGAGTGTGCACATGTGCAAACGCCTCTGCCTGATTGACAGGCAGAGGTGTTCACAGGGCGGGAGGGGGCGGCGGTGTTTTAGGGGCATTGCGGTGTCATTGGAGGGGCGTGGTCTGTACAATGCAGGTGCGTCCGGACTTTTTGCGGGGTGTGCCACGTGCAGCCACTGCCACCTGAAACATGGTGGACCGCCATCTGCCTTAGCAGCTAGGCTGTGTAGGCAGAGGCCAACCCTAAAGAAGTGAGAGCATGTTTGTGGAGGGGCAGGACTCATCATATGGGCGGATTTGCCCTGTGCTGGTGTGTGATTTTTTAGGCCCTAAGTCAGGGCATGTAAAATCAAAGAAGCAATATAATTTTACAGTGGTAAAGAAAAAAACATCAAAAGGAAAGTTAGCTGCAGAGAAACATAACATTTTCAATATGCCATTCACCACACAGAGTGGCAAGGAAAGAGTTAGGCGTTGGCCTTTATTTATAAGTGGTGGTTCTGCAACTATCAGTGAGGCATCTTCTTCTGCTTCCCATGACAATATAAGAACTTTTCACTCAAAGTCTAGAAGAGGTGTCAAAAAAATGAAAACAGCTAAAGCAGTAGAACAAACTGTGCGTTCAGAATCATCACACATTCCTGAGTAATATTTAGGGGTGTCCACGTTAACTATGTGTGAGTCTGACATTTCTCACACTGTCCTCATAGAGCAGCCTTTTTCACCTCCTTCCACCATTTTTGCACCACCTGCACATGTGGTGAGCAGTACTAGAAAGGATGGTAATGAGGGCATAATAGAAATTAATGATTCATGTGTGGAAGTGGAACAAGATGAGGGGGATATGTGTATGCTACTACTATCTGACACTGATGATGCTAATGAGTTTGTTGGTGTAAGTCAGCTACCAGCGGCTGCAGTTCTTGCCCATGATAAAAAGAAAGCCATTGTGATCAAAAAAGCCACCTCTTGGGTGTGGAATAATTTTTCTACAAATCCTGACAATGTTTGTGAAGGCATCTGCTCCAGTTGTGAGGCCAAAGTTAGTAGAGGTAGGGACACTAGCCATCTAGGCACCTCCTCCACGTTACATAATTTGCAGTGAATTCATGAAATTTATTTGACAAGATTATAATGTAATTAACATCGTCATCATCAATCTCCTCATTAGTGATCAGATGTAGTCCGTCCAAAAAATTGTTTTATGGGAGACCAAACAAAGCAAACACTTCAACCACAAAAGTGTCAGTCCCTGCTTAGTTTGTCACACTATGCATGTCCTTTTTAATATCCAACAGAAGGGTGAGAGTGAGGGCCCAAGGACGGTTCCATCTTGCAACACTTTTCATTTCTGCACTGCTGTATGGCAATGTTTCATATATGTGCTATAAACTGCTGTATATTTGTGCTGCTGCTCTGTCGGTGAGTAACCAGACAGCTTGCTGCAGCCATTGGCCTAAAATGGATGAAAACAATATTGTGAGCTGTGAGGTGGTCAAAATTGACTGTAAATTAGTGAAAATGAATGGTATTGAGGTTAATAATACTGTCTATATATATATATATATATATAAACAGCATTCAGAGTGAGAACAGCACTGAGGACACTAGCTTATGCACACAGCTAAAAAATAAGAAAAGTCTTTTAAGAACTTTCTGGAGTTTTCTGCACGTTAACTACAAGGAAACTGGAAGTCCTATATATTGACCTTTCATCAAGTTTAGGACACTAATATTTAGATTTTTAGGTGTGCTTTTATGGACATTTTTCCAATTTTACAAATCTACAGTTAGGACATCGCTCTTACATGTCAAAACACCCTCTTAAACATAGTGGGTGGACAAGCTGCCTTAGGAGCTCCTTCCCGGCTGGGATGGGCAGCAAGTCCCATTAAGATCATCCCCACGACTGTTAAGACTAATGTAAGAGACATATAATAACAATTTAAAGATTTTTAAATAAATATCTGGAAATTACGGACTAACGAGTGACGCTGTTGTTTGGGTAATTTTTGGTGAGAGGGTTTTTTTCAGACATATACCTCCCTCCGTGGTTAATCCAAAATTGAAGCAACATACTAGAGATACTGTAAAGAGACATTTATTTGCGCGCTCTCCATACTACTACCATTATCATTTAACCACCGGTTCTCAACTGGCAAGAGGACTCGTTTTGGAGATTTGCGGCCGACTCCTCCAAGGACTATTGAGTTGGAGGCGGTTTATATTAGCGCAATTTGGTTATACTCTTATATATATATATATATATATATATATATATATAGAGCAATGTTTCCACAGGGTGGAGGGTGCACTCACGCAGATATACAAATCAGTCCATACATAAAAGAAGAAAATTTATTGTAGTCGCTAGACAGCCTCGATGTCGACATTTCGGTTCGATGACGAACCTTTCTCAAGACCGGCAACAAATAATAGTTATATCAGCATCAATTATCATAGGCTTGAAATGCATCTATAACAAAAACAAAAAGAGCATATTAGGAGACTCCGCCTCCCAGGCCATATGGCACCCAAATCGCAAAATACCCATCAGCGTATAAAACTGCTGAGTGCCTATATCCACATCACAGCCCACCACTGCCTATATCAGTGGTAAAGAGACAAAACTCTTCAGAATAAAACACCACCTTCACCTGTGACATCACCATCAATACGCCTCTATGAGACCCAACTCACCTAGGGTTAACTCGACCACAATATGTAGGAAAGGAGGGTAGCTGGTATATACTCCAAAGGAATATAACTCTCATATTTAAGAGATTCATGTGTGTCTAGGAGGATAGTAGAGACAATATAGTCAACTATATAAACCGAAGGTGAAATAAATAGGAGCAAATCTCCTACAGTGCTCACATAAAACATACCTGCTGATCCAGCCACTGCTACTCAGATACAGCAACAGGGTATATAGATGTGCAAAAACTGAATAACCAATACAAAAAGGATCATCAACATATGCTCCTAAATAGGTAGTGAGTAAACAATATTACAGTTAGAGTATTACTTACTGAACTTCAGAGGTTCTAAGTCGTCCCTGTGCTGCATGCCTTTTGCCAGCAACAGGACGTCTATTTAAGACTCCCGGACCGGAAGTGGCCGGAAGTCTCTGGTACAACCAAAAACACTGTCCCGCTCTATTTCAAACTCCACCGTGGGGGCCAACACAGTAGAATGTTTAACAATGAGTCCGCTAATCAAACCCTCACTTTCAGGCCTAACTGTAATGCATACCGAATAAGTGTATAATAGTTAGACACTGGTGCCGCTGCCGCCAGACAGGAACGACATGCGTTCCACCTGGCCGGAAGTCATGCAGTAATGACACATATATTATATATTTTGTGTATATATAGATATATTATATAGATATATATCATAATATATATGTATATATGTAATTATCTCATTAGGGGAACCAAAATGTGGGATTTTGAATTTTGGATAAGGGATACTCAACCTGTATATATATATAGTAATACGGATACTGGAAATAACTTGTGAGGCAGGTCTTCCAGTTGGTTTTAGTATAAAATATCTACAATCAAAATCCCGATGGTCAAAATACCGACAGCAATAAACCACCAGTCAAAATACCAACAAGGTCAAAATACCGGCATTTAAAATACCATCAAGGGCAAAATACTGACATTTAAAACGTCAACAGGTAAAAATGTCAACACAAGTATTTTTGTGTGTATATTTATATAGGTCGACATGTAACCGTATAAGTGTACTGTGAACACTCACTTCGGGCACTATTATATTTCCCCTCCAGGTCCACTGGGATGGTAAAGTATGAACAAGTCGGTTTCAATCAAAAAAATCATGAAAAACTCATGTCGACTTTTTGACCTGTTGACATTTTAAATTGTCGGGATTTTAAATGTCGGTATTTTGACCATGTCAGGATTTTGATCTTGTCGGTATTTTGACCGCCAGTCAATGGTTGTCAGTATTTTGACCGTCGGGATTTTCATTGTAGGTAAATTGACCGCATCCCCTTCCGGTTAAACACAGTGTTTTTTTACTAGCAGCAGACACTGGGCACTGAATAAATACTATTTACCAGTGGGCGGAAAGTCAGCTATCAAGGTCCCAACAGCGGCATCCCGCCAGCCAGAATGCCGGCAGCCACACTGCGGGCTTGGTGGCTCACTGCGCTCACCACAGGTTCTATTCTCACTCTATGGCTGTCGACACCCTCAAGTGGGACTAGCCCCTATGCGATGAGATTCCAGCTGTCGGCATTGTTGACTGTTGGGATTCCGGCAGTGGTATCCTGACTGCCAGGATCCCGACAGCCAGCAAATTGATTGCATCCCCTGTGCACATAGCATACACAAGCTTGGGCCTGGTCACATAGGTACATACAGAAAATAAACCAACAAACATAAAAAGTCCTAGCACTTTAGTGGGGGCCCTAATAAAGAGGCAGGCAGATTAATTATATGAATATATATATATATATATATATATATATATATATATACTAAATTGGAAACAAATACCCTACTATGCGCTATGGATAGAGCTTTACCTCAGGAGGTACCCCCTGTTAGACGGGGTACAGTGTTAGAAAAACAAGTATATATGGTTCCTGAGGGAGCTAATGTGTGATAGACAATTACTCAAACCACCTAGATAACTTCACACAGCAAATTCAGTATAAAATGAATTCACAATACAAGCAATGTACAAGCATAAAAGGATGGATTACAGCTTCTGTAGTCATTATTGTACATTGATACAGGTTGAGTCTCCCTTATCCAAAATGGTTGGGACCAGAGGTATTTTGGATATCGGATTTTTCCGTATTTTGGAATAATTGCATACCATAATGAGATATCATGGTGATGGGACCTAAATATAAGCACAGAATGCATTTATGTTACATATACACCTTATACACACAGCCGGAAGGTAATTTTAGCCAATATTTTTTGTAAGCTTGTGCATTGAACAAAGTGTGTGTACATTTGCACAATTCATTTATGTTTCATATACACCTTATACACACAGCCTGAAGGTCCATTAATACAATATTTTTAATAACTGTGTGTATTAAACAAAGTTTGTGTACATTGAGCCACAGAAAACAAAAGTTTCACTATCTCACTCTCACGCAAAAAAAGTCCGTATTTCGGAATATTCCGTATTTCGGAATATTTGGATATGGGATACTCAACCTGTATAACATAAAATCTTTGTCAATAATAAAACAGTAATATTGATTGCAATTTGACTGTGGAGGGCAAACTCCTGATTCAATGTTTTTCAGCAGATAAAATTCTGTTTGTCATAACGCAACGCATTTTGTCCATAGGACTTCATCAGGGGTCTAATATAAAACAATAGGCTGGAGACCACAAGGTAATAACCGGGAGTGTAGCTGCTGGCAAGGCAAGAGTTAAATGTAAGCAGACTAGACACAACATGGTAATTGTAGACAGACTTTGGCAAGATACCTGTACAGATGGAGCCTCCATTATCTTTGCTGGCTGAGGCGTTTGTCGCGATCAGTCATATGCAGCGTGCCTGCACACCAGGAGGCTTTCCTAGTCATAGGGAGGCGCACAGAACATTTGGCGTTACCTTTGAGTGTAATACCTGTGATCATCCACCAGATGTCGCTTTTTAAAATCACCATTGTGCATGCATGTGGTCTCCATTAAAATACAATACTGAACTAAAGCATAAGAACTACTTTACTGGTGTGTCTCATTACGCTACAATATGCTACAGTATGTCATACAGTATATTACAGTATATACAGTACAGACACAAATAGTACAGTATATAAAGATGCAAACAAATGTGATAAAGCCACAGTATAGTCCATTGATGTTAGGAATATGTGAGCGTTAAAGTCCCGCAGACAAATCAACAAATAAAAATAGTAGTGTATACAGATGCAAACAAACGTGTTACAGGTATGGTCTATTGATGTTAGAGATATGTGAGCATTCAAACCCCATAGTATTGAGAATAATGGGGAGTGATAAAAGCTACTTCCTAATTTCCTGGATGCCAAATCACCATGCTTAGCATCTCTGTACAGTATTTTCTATTTGAGTACTAAATAGCACGAACAGCTTGTAACGTACTCTGCTCTAAAGGCTACAGTGGCAAGTGTTATCTTTCTAAGTATAATTGGGAGTGATAAAAGCTCCTCCCTATTTTCCTGGATGCCAAATCACCATGCTTAGCATCTCTATACAGTATTTTCTATTTGAGTACTAAATAGCACGAACAGCTTGTAACATACTCTGCTCTAAAGGCTACAGCGGCAAGTGTTATCTTTCTAAGGATAATGGGGAGAGATAAAAGCTATTCCCTAAGTTCCTGGATGCCAAATCACCATGCTTAGCATCTCTGTACAGTATTTTCTATTTGAGTACTAAATAGCACAAACAGCTTGTAACGTACTCTGCACTCAAGGTTACCGCGGCAAGTGTTATCTTTCTAAGTGTAATGGGGAGAGATAAAAGCTCCTCCCTAGGTTCCTGGATGCCAAATCACCATGCTTAGCATCTCTGTACAGTATTTTCTAGTTGAGTACTAACTAGCACAGTTGTGAGCTGATTGGACCCCCAGAACTGGAGATATTAAGCTTTTAGCCCATTTTAACTGAATTTAATTAAATAGCTCACATAAACCGAATGTCAATGGACCATTGCTTTAACATGTTCGTTTGTGTCTGTATACACTATTTTTATTTATTGATTTATTGGTTTCTTTTTTTGGGTCCCGACAGAGAATTCATATTTTTAACAGTGTCTCTGAACTCTGGTTAATCCCCACCCTTCCCCTTCCCCTGAGAGACTGATCTTTTCAGACATAGAGGCTAGTTTACAGTCAAGAAATTGCCAAAACATTATTGTATGTACATGAAGGTCTACTATGTAAATGAAGATACTACAGTCGCTTTGGTTGGTGAATGTACATTAAACAGTACAGTACTGTGCTACGGATTTGCGTGTCAGAGGCCCCGACAGTTAGTTATGGAAACAAGTATTTTCCTGTGTGCATAGTTCTATTGAATGTAAGGGTCTTAAATATATGAATGTTATAAAAAAAAATAATTAATAAGAAGTGTCAAGAAGAAATAATACAAAAAAAACAAAAGCATTCGCACTTTGAGAATCGAACCCAGGACTCTGAGCATGGGGCCGGGATACTTCACCACTTGGCCACGATGCTTGGTGATAGAGACACAAGCTCATGTGTAAATGTAAGCAGTGATCCCTTCCCATGGACCATTACTTTAACACGTTTGTTTGTGTCTGTATACACTTTTGTTATTTATTGATTAGTCTACAGAACTTGGACGCTTACATAACCCTAATGTCAGTGGACCATTGCTTTAACACATTTGCTTGCATCTGTATACACTAATTTTACTGATTTATTGCTTTCTTTTTTTTAAATCGACTCTCTCCGTCTGACCATTGGTCTGTGTGTACAGTTTACAGTAACATTACAGTCGTCACTGACCATTTGCCAGAGCTTTTCGATCAATCCGCCGGTATTCACTCTATAGTACTGGATTAGTGGAGCATCAGCCACCCAGTTGTGAAGATGTGTATTGCATGCTGCGTATGAAGTCATGCCTTAACGCGCCTGTCTGTGCAACAACTGAACAACCTGAGCTATCGCTAAGGCATGACTAATCCTCCATTTAGGCAGAGAAACAGCAACGATGAGGGAGGCTCCTTCTATATGCTGACGGAAGACTGCTGGACTGGATGTACAATAGTTACTGGAGTAATAAGGAGTTGTTGCAGGTGAATACAGCTAGGCGTTGGTTAACTGCAGAAGCAATCAGGGTGTGTACTGTGAACTCAGGCTGAGAGCTGACAGAATGCATACCTCCCAACATCGGGAGATGCTAAGGTGCGGCTTACTGGTGCAGCAAACTCGTGCTCAGCCGAAATGGGGCGTGTCCTGTAGAAAATGGGGCATGGCTTCATGTGAGTGCCGTGAGCGTGAGCCACGCCCCCATTTCATACCTCCCAACATGACCCCTTTCAGGAGGGAAACAATGCTCTGTTCCAGGACTTCCTTCTAAACTTAAAATTGCCCTCTCCTATGTTGAAACACCTTTGTTATCAATTAACCTGTTTAAATTAGGTGAGGGCAGTCCTAAATTAAGAGGGAAGTCCAGGAACAGAGCATTTTGTCCCTTCAGGAAAGGGACATGATGGGAGGTATGCCATTTTCTGTCACTGTGGGGGCATTGCCAGCGTTTTGTGAGCTGTTTGCATGCCCCCAGTCCCTTTGACTCCTGTGAATAGATGCTGTGCACATGCGCACACCATCTATTCACCGTTGCTCAGCTAGACAGAGCAGTGAATGAAAGGAGCCTACTAATTGCCCCCCCTCTTGTTGCTGGACGTTTAATGAATCAGTCACTTCCAAGTTACTGTGTTACTGTAAAAAGGGGTTAGAAACCTCTGTGGACATCCTGGAGACAGTACTGGTTGCAGGCCTCTCCTTGTTAGGTCACACGTACATTTCCCTTAACAATTCAAATGTCTCCAGACTCATTACCGAATGGCAATTTCATAACTGATTGTACATCACACCTCCCCACTCAAATTACATTTCATATAGAATATCATTTGCTAAAACATGCAATTTGAATATTACAATTTTTTGAGATCAAATCCAAGATGTAGCATGACAGGAGTGTATTTGAAATTGAGAAAGTATTGGTTTCTCATTGTCGATATGCCAAACCCAGTATATTATCGACTGGAAAGTTTATGGACCTGAAGAAAGAGCGTGGATCAATGCAGCAGATGTTCATGCTCCTCATTTATTTCAGGTGTTCCACTACAAGAATCCTCACAAAGGCAAGAAGTGTCCCAAGGCCACTTGCAAAAGGAATGTGGTGTACTATCACAGCATCTGTCAGAGACACCAGCCATAGACCATGATGGATGCTGTCAGGACATCTCCATGGTGTGCTGGGGTCTGCCCTTTGCTGAGCCCTGCTGCTGCTGCTTCTTAAACTCTGTCTTCCTGCCGGTGCAGGTAGATCAGGCGTTCTCTGGCTTGAATTCCGTTCGGCTTCGGTGTATGGGCGCTGCCATGTTTGACGGGGTCTGCTGACTACTGCACCACCAATGCAGACATTGACTCTGTTCACATGACTCTCCCGGCCAATGCACAGCCAGCAGCTCCAATAAAGGGGCTTCTTGAAGCGCTGGCTAATTGCCAGTGCAACGTCTTCTACAGTCAGCAACATGAGCAGACCTTCTGTGCTTCTGAGCGATTACTCACTGAGTTTCCTCCTGCAAAGCCTTGTTCCTGCTTTGCACCAAGTATCACTAGCGCCACCAGTACCAGTCCAGTAATCTATTCAAGTACCACTGTATTCAACCCAGAGACCAGCGCCACCGGTACCAATCCAGTAATCTGTTCAAGTACCACTGGATTAAGCCCAGAGTCCAGTGCCACCGGCGCCAGTCAGGTATCCTACCTAAGTATCACTGTTGAGTCCAGATCTGCTAGTTCCTGTCTGAAGCCCCAAGTACTGCCTTGTCAATCACAGTCCAAGTTTTAGTACCAAAGTTTCTATGTATACCAAGTCTCGTGTGTATTCCTGACATTTTATCAGACCCTGTCCTCTTCTAGAACCTCATTACAATGGTCTTAACAGGTTCCTTAATTTTACTATACAAGCGCCACTGGCTTTCCTACTCCTAGATATTTTGCTACTACAGTTATTGACATCTTCCACAGTTTGTACAGAACTATCAGTGTACCTGTCCATGCGCAGGAAATTTATAAAACCAACCAGCTTCTTGTACTCAGGTCCCCCTTCCATTCGAATCCTAGACTTCAGTCCGGGAACATAAACTAGTCCAGTCCTGACAAAACGAGGCAGAGAAAAGAAACAATGCATCATAAAATGAATATCTAATTATATCAGTCAAGATGACTGAATGTTGCATCATTATAAAATTCCCCGATATGCATTCTGATTAGGCCTGCTAGTGGTCAAACCAGCTACACTTCTATGTATTTACATAATTTGTAATTTAGTTTTCCATTCACCACTTTTGGAATTTGCTGTCCTTTAAATGGCTTTATATGTGTCATGTATTGTCTTTGTATATGTGTGTTTACAGATTATTCTATAGGTTGGTAATAATAGTGTAACATCTTGAAATAAATCTGTTTTGTGTCATAAGAAAATGTATGAAAGCATTTGAAAGTGGGCAAATATTTAAATGATGCGCTGAAAAAACTTAATTTTTTGTTTCATGTTACCCACTCACTGTTTCTAGTTTCCATGGTAATATTTCTAAGATAATAGAATATTTTATTTGTAAAGTTACGTTATGCTCAGTTTTTTTTTTTTTTTAGAATACTTGGATCATATTGCCTTAATCATTTGTAAAAATAAAAACATAGATCAGTTACCAATCTGTACTTAATATAAGTTTTTGTATCAATATGGATACATTCTACATCTATTAACTTAAGTATATCTATATATATATCTATATCTATATATATATCTATATATATATATATATCTATATCTATATATATATCTATATATATATATATATATATATATATGGCAAATACCACTGACTCATCAAAAAATCTCCTGAACCATAAAGACTAGGAACTTGAAATTTGGACAGCAGCTTTCTTTTGTGAGATAGGCATCCACTAAATAGGGATTATTCATAATCCTACCCACAAACGGGATAAAAGGGGTGAGATAATTCCCCCCTCACAGAGGAGAGTTAAGACAGCCCACCCAGCCGGGGCTATAAAGAATGCATGGTGACGGCGATACAAAGTGCGTGTGCGTGTGTGGGAGGGGGGGGGGACGGACGACGACAATGCTCTGTTCCAGGACTTCCTTGCAGTGGCAGTTGCAAAGCACTCCATTATTCACAAAGGGGAGCCACATCAACTACCACCACTAAACACTGTCAAACATTGCTGGGTATGGCTCTCCTATTTAAATATTGTACTGCTCTAAAACTGCCCCTGGCAAGGAAGTCCAGCCTTATGGTTCATGAGATTTTGTGATGAGTCAGTGGTATTTGCCTTTTATATATATAAATTTCAGATATAAGTATTTAACCAACTTATTTCCAGTCAGGAGAGGATAGTGTCTCAGTTATCAGAGGTTAACCTGTCACTTGAACTAAACATTGCCGAACCTCTCAGAGAGCAATAGGAGGAAAGGAGACATAGATATTTTGACTCTCCAATGCATTAAAGGAAAGCTTGATAGTCACCAACTGCTTATCTGCTGTGTAAAGGGTACTGACAGCTCTCCCAGTGACCTTAAGTGTTGTGCAAAAATCTTTACCTTTTTACCTCAAAGGAGGAGCCCTAAGGAGAGCGAGAAGCTAAGAAAGGAGACTATCCCTGCAAACCTTACATACCTTAACATATTTAACATACAGCAGGGGGAGCTTGGGCTATCGTCTCAACATTTACAGCACTGAGCAGGGCAGCATCAGAGGCAGGACAGGGCAGAGAAGGAGGTGGATTATTCTCCTCAGCGCCAGCTTTTTGACAGCATCGATATGGTGAAAGACTGCCCGGAGGTGCGGCCTGACAAAAATTGGCAGCGGCGGGTGGAACATGTCCTGTTGTAAGTCTAATTGCTGATCTTCTGTGTTAACTAACCAGGTAACTTTAGGTATATCCCATTGTCCAGAAAAGAAGATACAGAGACTACAGATTCCCATACAATAATATCCGTTTATTGTTTTGGTGTGTTCTCGGGCGGTCTCATGGAGGGGCACTGTGATGCTACCAGTTCTCAACAACATCCTACCACAAGTGAGCCTATTTTAAAAGCAGTATTAAATTTGCTTAAATACCAACGCTTTTCATCTCTCTGTGATTATACTTGAAATGCTGTAGCGAAGCATGGGCATTCAGCTAATATATATATATATATATATATATATATATGTATATATAATACAGGAAATCCCACTTTCGTGGGAAAAGATAGCACCCTCCAGACTAAATATCCAATAAAGTCAAAAGTAAATTTAATGCAAAAGGTAGTCTCACAGTTCATATGAAGTATCAAACGATCTCCAGCAATGTCCAACGTTTCGGTCCCTGACGGGGCCTTTTTCAAGGAATAAATACAGTCAACAATGGCAGCAGTTCAACTTCAATTCAGCCTTGCAGGGAAACTGGAGACACAGATGGTGCCTCACCGGCCAGAGGCGGAACTACCGGCAGGGCAAGCAGTGCGTTGCACTGGGGCCCGCCTCTGTCCAGGGGCCCAAGCACGGACGGGGGAAGGAGGAGGACGGAGGTGAAGGAGGGAGCCGCAGCAGCGCTTTGTTACTGGTGGAGGCGCTGCTGCTGCCCCTCTGCTTCACTATAGGCTGTCTTCCGAGAACAGCCTATAGTGAAGCAAGGGGGCAGCAGCAGCAGCGCCTCCACCAATAACACAGTGCTGCTGCGGCTCCCTCCTCCACCTCGTCTACTGCCCGGGAATCGTCAAGCTGCACGAGGAGCCTGAGCCAGCGGAGAGGGTAAGTATGATTCTACTTTCTTTCTTTCTCTTTATTTCTTTCTGTCTCTTTATTTCTTTCTGTCTCTTTCTTTATTTGTTGGGACTGCCTGCCGCTATGTGTAAAAATGGGGGACTGCCTACCGCAATGTGTAAAAAGGGTGGACTGCCTGCCGCTATGTGTAAAAAGTGTACGCTGTCTGCCGTAATGTGTAAAAAGGGGACGCTGTCTGTCGTAATGTGTAAAAAGGGGGACGCTGTCTGCCGTTATGTGTAAAAAGTGTATGCTGTCTGCCGCTATGTTTAACAAGGGCACGCTGTCTGCCATTATGTGTAAAAAGTGTACGCTGTCTGCCGTAATGTGTAAAAAGTGCACGCTGTCTGCCGCTATGTGTAACAAGGGCACGCTGTCTGCCGTTATGTGTAAAAAGGGGACGCTGTCTGCCGTAATGTATAAAAAGGGGGACGCTGTCTGCCGTAATGTGTAAAAAGGGGACGCTGTCTGCCGTAATGTGTAAAAAGAGGAATCTGTTCGCTGTAAGGTGTAAAAGGGTCTCTACCTGGTGTAGTGGTGCTACTGTGCGGTGTAATTTGAAGAATGGAGACTACTGTGCACCGTTTTAGGAATTGGTATTATTTTGTGGCCACACCCCTTCCCCGCGAAGCCACGCCACTATGTATTTTTGCGCGCACCTACGGCGCGCACTACCCCTGTTTTACAGGCAGGGGTGGGGCTCCGATGCCGTTTCTTGCACACAGTGCTAAAATGTCTAGTTACGGCACTGTTGCTAGGTATCCATTTCTCTGGCCCTGAGCAGGTCCCCCTCACCAGATCCTCTCCAGGGGTGAGGGGGTGGACTTGGATGGGATGGGGGGGGGGGGCCCAAAGCATTTTGTCGCACCTGGGCCCACCGCTTGCTAGTTCCGCCACTGTCACCGGCCCCTGCTAAATACCATAGTAATTGGCGATAGCCACGCCCCCAGAATGGCCACCGGCCGTGTGGAACGCACGGCTGGACCGCATGCTAATCACCTCCCCCTGGAGGTGGGCTGCGTCCAGCTGGCGATGGTAGCAGTGTAACATCATTGTGGTCATTGTCAGGGATAGAGCCGTGCACGGGGTGTATCGCGTCACTTCCGGTGACGCGATATCACCATAGCAGCGGCTCCGAAACCCGGAAGCGGTCAGCGTCCGTCCCTGGACCGCATGTGGAACGCATCGCGTCACTTCCGGTGACGCGATGTGTCGAGCAACAGTAGCCAGAAACAATAAGTATTAGCTCACACTGCTAGTAACATAATATATTGTATTAATAGTGCATGCCAGTAATCTGTGGGGAAATGGGGCTGCAGTGTCAATGTTAGTTTCAGGTCAATGCTGCCTATCATGCAGGTGCAGCAACGTAAAGTCATAACTATAGTATAGTTGGTAAGTAATGGTATAGCAAAGGCCGGTGGGGTCACTCGGGGGGATACATACTATATGCAGTTAGGTGCAAATACAAGGTACAAATAAAGTCTGATAATCAATAAAAGGTATAACAGTGGATCAAAACATGCCATGGGAAAATTTCATTAACAAGGTGAACATGTTATAAATACATAGTGCATGATCCTGTATCAGAACAGTGGTCATGTAATATTAGGGCTATACAGGAATAAGTAATCCAAGCTCTATTTCAAAAAAATTGACAAGGGATTATTTTCATTCATGCCCCTCGGGGCTATCGTATCAAGTCTATGAATCCACATGCTCTCCTTTTTCTTCAGTAGTAGGGCACGGTCTCCACCCCTGGGTGGTGGCGGTATCCAGTCAATCAGCTTAGATCGTAGGTCAGAGACCTGGTGTTTAGAAGTCATAAAATGCCTGGCTACAGGTAGGACTGCCGAACCTGTGGCAATAGCTTGGTGTATAGATGTCCTGTGGTTTGCCATGTGATCCCTAAAGCGTCTAAAGGGAGATAGATTTGACCCTTCATGGCCAATTTTTGTCCGAGTATTACCGCAAAAAGCAGATACCCAGGGGCTTTAGAATTAACAATATCCCAACATTGGGCAGGAACAACCCCACCTTTTGTAGCCGTTGGTGCGGGGTTCTAAATAAATGCTCCCTGGACCTGGTGCTACTAGTCGTTGAGGAGGTTGGTATTGAATTAAAGAAAATTAAATCCCAGATTGAGGCGTTTAACGGTTTACACCTATTAACGATTAGAAATGACAAAACAAGTAACTTAGTAGAGAAACTGCAAACTCAGATTGATAACTATAAAAAAGAGATAACCGCCTTTAAGCGCAGCAAACTAAATACGGTAACATCTGACTACCAGAACCACACGGTCTACAGGTGGCTCCTTGGTGACCCCTGATCAAATAGACAACAGAGGCCATTTAGGCAAAAACGACAGGGGCGAAGACAATTGTACACTCAAGACACTGGTTCCTCAGCTTCAGCCTCGGATACAGAGTTATCAGACAACCGCCCAGCACAGAGGCCTTTTTTAGACCACACCAATACTCCCGACCTCCCCCCTGTTGCAAACCACGGAGGCCGCACCCAAGGAAGGGGAGATACCTGGCGAAGGTGCAGGGACAAGACCAGAACCTAGTTTTTAACCTCTCCAGTAAGACACTGGATGAAGCTACGGTTAAACTCCTCTCCAGGGGTCTGTCTTTATACCTACAGCCCCCCATAAACAATTCGACTCTGCGGTAGATATCTACAGGTTTGGCCGGAAGCTCCGTTTAAGGGAGCATTTTGCCTCTGATATGGGTATTGATAAAACCCAGTTTCGGAAGCCTTCTACATTTGACCCAACCTCCTCTAACGCAAGCATCAAGACGTTCACTCGTATGATTGAACATGATGCTCTGTCATCTGTATCCAAAAGACGATTTGATAATCTGTCCCATGCAGAGCGCAGAGCACTTAACTCTTTGAAAAAAGACACTAGCATAGTGATTAGACCTGCTGACAAGGGGGGTACTGTCGTGATACAGGACTGGGCTGACTATAACTCAGAGATTATGAGACAACTGTCTGACGAAACAACTTACGTCTGTCTAAACTATAACCCTATCAAGGACATCAAAGCAGCTGTTGACCAGTCACTGAATAGGGCCCTTAGAGAGCACTACATTGACAAAAATACGCATGAATTCTTGACTGTTGAGCACCCAGTATGCCCAATTATATACACTCTTCCAAAAGTGCACAAAACATTGGTCCAACCCCCGGGCAGGCCCATCATTTCATCCAGAAATTCCTTATTACAACCATTAGCCATCTATGTAGACAGCTTTCTTCAGCCCATAGTACAACAGGGAGATAGTTACTTACGTGATTCCACAGACTTCCTCCAGAAGCTTCGTGCCATCCCGGATGGGTTGGATGATATTCTCCTTGTGACTATGGACGTCTGCTCTTTATACACTATTATCCCACATGATCAGGGATTACAAGCATTGGCTAATGCTTGGCGACAACAACCACCGATCGGGCCACCATCAGACTTCCTGCTCGAACTGACAAGCTTTGTTCTCAAACAGAACCACTTTCTGTATCAAGGCAGCTATTACCTACAACACAAGGGGACAGCGATGGGATCGAACCTAGCGCCGGCGTACGCTAATATATACATGTCTGAATACGAACAACAGCATATCCTACCCCATTTTGGAGAACATATACTTTTCTATAAGAGGTATATAGATGACATCTTTATGCTGTGGAAAGGTACGGAAGAATCCTTCAAACTGATGATCTCCTCACTGAACGGATTGGAGAATCCGGTAAAGTTTACATTCCAGGTTGACCCACATAATGTAAATTTCCTGGATATCTCGATCTCCTTTGAAGGGGGTCGTATTAGGACAAGCCTCTACAGAAAGCCTACCGATAGGAATACACTTCTCCATCCCAGCAGTCAGCACCCGCCTGCACTTAAGGACAATCTCCCGATCTCGCAGTTCCTACGAGTTATGCGCAATAACTCAGACAGCAGCACTATGGAGACCCAATTGGTTGATATGACTGCAAGGTTCCTTGAACGGGGATATGAGAAGAAGAATGTTCTTAGATGTCTTGCAAAAGCAAGAAATAAATTTGATTCACCTGCGACACCTACTCTGCCTACTCATACACCAGAGCGGACGGTCTTTACAACCACTTATGATAATGTCTCCAATAAGCTCAAGGGTACCATACGAAAAAACTGGCCCATTCTCACTACTGATGACCGCCTGAAATTGAAGAGGTGTCCGCCACCTATGATGGCCTACCGTAGATCAGCTAACTTGAAGCAGCTACTTCTGAGACCAATGGCCAGCGCAGGAGGGGCACAAAGTACCACTTGGCTACACGAGAGATGGCCAGGATGCTTTAGGTGCACTGGCTGCACGACCTGTAGGGCCATGCTTACGGGTTCGCATTTTCCGCCTCCACACTCAGGTCGCCCCATAGCGATCAGATTCAGACTTCACTGTGCTATGGACCATTTGATTTACATTCTGACCTGCCCCTGCGGGCTATACTATGTGGGAATGACCACAAGACGCTTTAGGGATCGCATGGCAAACCACAGGACATCTATACACCAAGCTATTGCCACAGGTTCGGCAGTCCTACCTGTAGCCAGGCATTTTATGACTTCTAAGCACCAGGTCTCTGACCTACGATCTAAGCTGATTGACTGGATACCGCCACCACCCAGGGGTGGAGACCGTGCCCTACTACTGAAGAAAAAGGAGAGCATGTGGATTCATAGACTTGATACGATAGCCCCGAGGGGCATGAATGAAAATAATCCCTTGTCAATTTTTTTGAAATAGAGCTTGGATCACTTATTCCTGTATAGCCCTAATATTACATGACCACTGTTCTGATACAGGATCATGCACTATGTATTTATAACATGTTCACCTTGTTAATGAAATTTTCCCATGGCATGTTTTGATCCACTGTTATACCTTTTATTGATTATCACACTTTATTTGCACCTTGTATTTGCACCTAACTGCATATAGTATGTATCCCCCCGAGTGACCCCACCGGCCTTTGCTATACCATTACTTACCAACTATACTATAGTTATGACTTTACGTTGCTGCACCTGCATGATAGGCAGCATTGACCTGAAACTAACATTGACACTGCAGCCCCATTTCCCCACAGATTACTGGTATGCACTATTAATACAATATATTACGTTACTAGCAGTGTGAGCTAATACTTATTGTTTCTGGCTACTGTTGCTCGGCACATCGCGTCACCGGAAGTGACGCGATGCGTTCCACATGCGGTCCAGGGACGGACGCTGACCGCTTCTGGGTTTCGGAGCCGCTGCTATGGTGATATCGCGTCACCGGAAGTGACGCGATACACCCCGTGCACGGCTCTATCCCTGACAATGACCACAATGATGTTACACTGCTACCATCGCCAGCTGGACGCAGCCCACCTCCAGGGGGAGGTGATTAGCATGCGGTCCAGCCGTGCGTTCCACACGGCCGGCGGCCATTCTGGGGGCGTGGCTAGCGCCAATTACTATGGTATTTAGCAGGGGCCGGTGAGGCACCATCTGTGTCTCCAGTTTCCCTGCAAGGCTGAATTGAAGTTGAACTGCTGCCATTGTTGACTGTATTTATTCCTTGAAAAAGGCCCCGTCAGGGACCGAAACGTTGGACATTGCTGGAGATCGTTTGATACTTCATATGAACTGTGAGACTACCTTTTGCATTAAATTTATTTTTGACTTTATTGGATATTTAGTCTGGAGAGTGCTATCTTTTCCCACGAAAGTGGGATTTCCTGTATTGTACTATGGGCCCGGTCTCCTTTGTGACTGGACCTTGATAGGCACCCCAGCAGCTGACTTTATTATTGTGAGAGTGCAGGAACTCCTTGTATATATATATATATATATATATATATATATCCCAATAGGAGCGAGCGGCACTCTGCGGATTTTTCAGTGATTGACAACACAGACAAAGGGTATCTGTACTGCAGTACAGATACACTCTGACTGTGTTGTCAATCACTGAAAATTCCGCAGAGTGCCGCTCCTATTGGGATATATCTATTTGAATGGAGGTTCAACGCTGATGGCACCCGGTGAGCTGCTGTGTTTTTAAAAGTGGAGTGCTGAGTATCTACTACAGTTATATATATATATTTTTTTCCACATGTGTATATATATGTGTATATATATATATATATATATTCACTGTACATACATACACATTGACAAGTGAGGTGAATAACTTTTATTATCTTGTTACATGGACACTTGTCATTTGGTGGGATATATTAGACAGCAAGTGAACACTCAGTTCTTGAAGTTCATGTGCTGGAATTAAGAAAAATGGTCAATCGTAAGGATCTGAGCGAATGTAATAGTTAGATGACTGGGTTAGAGCATCTCCAAAGTGACAGCTCTTGTGAGGTATTTTCGATATGCAGTGGTTTGCTCTTATCAAAAGTGGTCCAGTGAAGGACAACCGGTGAACCAGCGACAGGGTCGTAGGTGCCCAAGGCTCATTTATGTACTGCATGTGGTGGACATGCTTGACCGCCGGATCGCTGTTCATCTTGAACGTCTATGATGCCATTATCAGAGGCAGTGCACCAAACCCAAACCTATGTCCGTGACATGATGTTATCACCGTACAAATCGACACGTTGACAGTGAATATCAGCTGCTGATGTGCCCTTTAGATGCAGAAATCTGATCTCCCTACGCACCTCAATGTGTGACTATGTTTTCTCGTCCGCCCCACCATCTTACAACTTATGTTGGGACATTATGACTGATATGAGACACAGTCTAAAGGATGCAGGGGGAAGCACTGGTCTACCTGCTCTGGCCTGGTGGGAAATTAGAATGAAATAGAAAACATTACACAAGTGAGGGGTCTTGTTACTTTACTTTTTGAACCACCCTCATATTTGTTGTAACTGCTAGTTGTTCAAAATAATCTCCAGTGGTTAGTTGCCTGGCATATACCCTAGGCTCAACTATCTAAAAACCTGAAACATCAAACAGGGGCATTTTATGAAATAGTTCGCCTTTGTGCAAGATGACTAGTGGCCACCTCCCGGCTGTAGACTTTACACACGTGCACATCTAGAACTTTAAAAAATGGCGAGTTCAGGGCAGAAGACATGGGGAGGCGTGTACACTGCCACCCTGCATCTGCTGTTGATATAAAACTGATAGCAGCATACTCCAAGTCCCCTGGATTGCACTTGTCTGTTACTTGGAGTCCTGATTCTCTCAGAAGCATGCCCTGCAGTCAGGGTCAGACTTCTCCACAGGGGTGCAGGGGAAACCCCAGGTCGGCCCCACTGCCAGAGGGCCCACCCCCTCCACTATGGATCAGATACCAGACTATGTGATTAACTTATACATTATACATAGCCTACATTATACTGCACAAGACCACAATGCATTGCTGTTATTAATATGGTACATTATCATGCATTTACTAGCGGTATTTATTAGATATATTTATCAAGAGGCGAGACCATGCACTTTGTGATGGTTAGCCAAGCCTCTATGGGGATTAGCCACACCCCTTCTGGAGGCTGGCCACACCCTTAAGCATGGGCCCTTACCACTGCATTCCCCCCTGGTGGCCCTTCATGCCCCATCCGATACTGCCTACAATAAAAGGCTCCTCAGTAGATAGGCCTTAGTCCTGAGAACAGGGCACATAGCACTTGCTAGCTGTACTCACACAATTGCAGAAAATAAAACACGTCAACTAATTTACCTAAGGGCCAAGACAAAATAGGTGTTTAGACAGCAAGATTGCTTGTTTTTGGCTCACCCTATATAGTAATGAGGTTATACCAGCTATTATCCTTGATGGGAAAGCATTAACATGGGACGTACTTGCTAACTTTTTTCTTTCCCTGCCAGTAGAAACAGCTGACTGATAATGTGAGCATTACCGGGTGCATGAAGTCATTAGGCCCCAAACTCACATGATATAATGCCACAAATCAGGGGCCTAAAAAGAGGATGCAAGGATAAAATTACACCATTCTCATAGCTGAGTAGTATTGGTAGCAGTATACTGGCTTCTTCAGTCACCAGAGAACTCCGATTAGACTGAGGCTCTGTCAGTGAATAACACAAACATGTTCAATACTACCTGTATGACTAAATGATGACCAAAACCATCCTACCCAATATGCCCATTCCTTAAAATCCTGTCTATATAGCATTCCGGGAATATTTCCTAAAGGAGAATAACCTATACACACATTGGAGCCCATGCTGAGGTGAATGTGAGTTGGATGTAATTCATCCTGCATTGCATGAACAGAAATAACTATCTATATTTACTTGTATGCTGAGTTGTATACTAGTCAACCCCTATCAATACGCTTGACTTAATAACTGTTCACAATGTGTACTTGAACCTAACCTGTTATTAATTCAATTGATACATATAAAACTGGATCCATTTTTGTTGGCACCCCCCCAATAAACACTGCTTATGTGAGAATATCCCATTTCTGCCCAGTTACACCTCTTCAGTCACAAGCTGGGATGCAACTGAAACACCCATAGTGTATTTTTTATTTTATTTATATTCTCTGTTTTAGACTTAAATTGTTTTTGATACTAAAAGGGAGATTTATCAAAGCTTGGAGAGAGCTAAAGTACAACTCAAGCAGGTCCTTCATGTCCTTTTTCAAACACAGCCTGCAAATTGTCAGTTAAGCTGGGTACACGCCTAACTGACACATCGGCAGACCCGACATTGCTCCGACCGAGCGGCCAGTTCAGGTACACTTATACACTTAATCATTGTCTGCTTGAAATGTTTGTCCAGACACCCAGATGGGCGGGCATTTGAATTTGCCAGTCCAGCTGTGACGTCAGCCACGTGTAGCAAGTGTACAGGCAGTCAGCCCCGCCTGTACACACAGCCAGATGCGCTGATATGTCTGAAGCAGGGACGTGCAGTCAGAGGAGGCAGTGCCTCACCTGTCATTAATGATTAAAACAATACAAAGATACCTATGACACATATTCTGTGGCATAAGTATCTGCTTTATATTTCTGTATTCATTTCTACAGTTAAATTAGGTTTGTGAGTCACCGATTGTGGTGCATCATGTTGACAATGGGAATGGGGCAGAAGCGGGGGGGTGGGTGGGGAGAGAGAAAAGCCGCTGGCAGCAAAATCTCATTGAAATAAGTTTTAAAAATGGCACCTATAGAAGTTGACAGGGACTTGCCTTCAGTCCACATGAAAGCCCGCCCCTGTCAGTGAGGCAGATGTGATTGGACAGCTGATCCATCACGAGGTACAGTTGTCCAGTGATGAATCCACTCTCATCACTGAATGGGTGGCCAGCTAATGTGGTGGGAATGCGGCAGAGGTGCAGGTGTTAGTGGCAGCGGGACCTAGCGGGGATAGCTGGAATGATGGTAGGCCTGGATCCAAGAAGAACCAGTCCCTGCCAGCCATTTTGCAGAGTTTGGCACCGGTTCCAATTTCAAAATAGATCCTTAGCATCATTTTTGAAATTCATGATGGCCATCGTGAGTCAGTCATGGCTCGCCACATCATCGCCCCGCCCCTTGGCTGGCTTATATAAGCCAGCATGAGGCAGCGGCTGGCAGTCTGCCAGCAGTGAGAGTGAGGGAGCATGGAAGACATCGGCAGCCCTGGGGAGGCAGCAGCCTTGCAAAAGCGTTTAAAGATTTCTGCCCCCAGGTGACGGCGCTGGAATCCCTGGGTAGGTGAGCCCATGTAAAAGAGCTTAAGGGCCACCGCTCCCCAGGTGAAGATGCCAGATGTCCTGGAGAGGCAGCGGCCATGCAAAAGAGCTTAAGGACCGTCGCCCCCCAGAAGAAGACCCTGTACAATAAAAGAAATAAAACATTGTGTCTTGTATTTATTTAAATATTTTTATTGCGGACTACGGGTGCCAGCGGGACCTTGATGTCTTGGCATGCAGGCACTTGTGGTTCTCCGAGTGCTGGCATGCAGGGGCAGGCTGCTGATTGGTACTTTATTTTTCTCCACTTTATCTGTCTCCAAGACTTGATACATCTCTTCGTATTTTCTTCTGTAAGGAATTTACTACTGATTAGTAACCATTTCAGTTTAGCTGTGTGCATTTTTGTGTTGTGATGTGTTATTAACAATTGGAGAATTCTTAGATAGGGACACTTTGTTGTAAAGTATTATTGGCTGTTTTATCCTTGTAGGATAAAACTTTAAATAGCTTCTCATTCCTTGGCAGACAGAGCGTGTGCCACATTAAACCATTACACAAGGTGAGCTACCCCAGTGTTTCCCCAGAGAGGACAGGATTGCATCTGACATGAATCAAACCTCTGCTCATACCATTACCTCTTCACAAAGAGACCCTATTAAATTACTATACAAAGTGCAAGAATCTTTTGAGCGCCTGAACTTCAGCCATCAGCACTGTGTTTCCTGGCACCTCAAGTACAGTCCACTCAGGTTTCAAAATACCTCACTCAAAGTACACTACATTAATTCTGAAACAATGCAAGTAAGAAGTAGACCGGACACATTTGGCTTATTAAGAAGGCAGGGAAAAAGGTTACTGAAAACAAGTTCATCTCGCTCTCAGCAGCTACAATAATTTAGTACAACCTGCAGGTGTAGGCGCCTTAGAATGTTTGCTAAATATCTTCAACAAGATACGTCCAGGGGTACTAACCTTTGCTTTGGACTCTATGGGGGGGGGGGGGGGGGGGATTCAATCAGCCCCAATAATGTATGTGTTTTCGCTGCTGCAATTACAAAGACAGAATAATTATGGAGTTTTTTTTTTTCCGGGACCTCAGTCAGTCCCAAAAAGTAAAAAATACCTGGTAAGTATCATCGTCGGACTGACTTTAGGTCTAATTGAATAGCCCTTGGGGACCAATTAACCTACGACAATGAATTCCTCCCATGTCTAGCTATAGCTTCCTCATGAAAAGAAGGATCAATACCACAGCAATTCCCTACAACTTTTGCCTTCTTAAGATGGCTATCGTGAAAAATGCTTTATTGTTTAACTAATGCATTTTTTTCCAAAGGTAACAATATAAGTTTTCTTAAAATTTTTTTTTTATTGTATTAATTCATTTTCCACAAAAGTGGAACTACAGTAGAAGCCAAAGAGAAGTTCCACTAGATATGTGCGAGCCCTCCCATTGGCTAGCAAAATGGCAAGAGTCCCGGTGAACTTAAAGTGTTACAAATTTTAGCTATAGAAGATTTGTTATTACAGCGACCCATTGGTTGGATCAGTCTGTGTGTGGCTGAATTCCGTTTTACAAGCTGCGCATGTATTTTATTTCCTTGCGCTCAATTGTTCTTTTAATCATACAAAGTAGCAGAATATTATCTCCTTTACTCCACATTATCTCTATAAGATACCTGACTAGCTGAGAAATTAGCATTTAATTGCAACTTCTAATGGCAGCTTATCTCTTTTAGATAACATGCATTGGCATCTGGCTCTTTATATTTATTTCTTGGAAGCTGCACAAATGATAACACAGTAAATATAATCAGTTATTTACATATAGTTTATTAAGTGTATGAAGTACCGGTATGTGTTGTGTGTATGTATATATATATATATATATATATATATATATATATATATACAAGGATCAATATTCCCGGCACTCCACTCTCTAAATGTAGCAACTTGCTGCGGTGCCCTCCCAATTGGAGATACTTGGTCCCCGATGTGTAGATATGGGTTCACAGGCGGCACTCAAGCAGACTTTGCAGCAGTATTAGATCATGTCATTTTTATTTGCCAACATGTTTCGGGGACTGCGCCCCGTCCTCAGGGCCAGACAAGCCAAATAAGACAAACTTACAACAATTTATAAGACACAGACAAAGACATTAAGGCAGAACATACTCACCTGCTCCACGGCGCGACCGCCCGCCAGTTCGAGTGGCCCCACTTCCGTGTTGCTTCCGCTGACGTCACGGTGCGCCGCGTCGCAGGAAGGTAACCATGGTGACTGTAAACAAACAACAGTGCGTCAGCCATGGAAAGAAATACACTTACGATATCTGCAATTGTTAAAAAACATATATAAGAATGCATGAACATTAACATTAAAAGCTCAGGATGCACCACGCTTAGTGTGTACAGCTGGAGCCTTATTAAACATTGATCTCATTATCTCTATACATACCGCACTATGCATTATGGAGACAATATTTGAGTACAATAATTGAGTATGTGTAGAAGATACGTGATGCAGAGAGACGAATGTAAACAGGCAGGAAAATAACGTCATGTTAATAACATGGTAGGTTAGACACAATTGTAGATTAGTGTAACTACTGATTATTCTACAGGAAACACTGTAGACCCAGGTTCTCATTAAGTCCCCTGGGAGACAATGTCCCTAAATTGAAGATCCATCTGGATTCTAACTGTAACAGGGCCCTGTCCCTATTACCCCCCCTAAGTTTACGGGGGACATGGTCAATCAAAATGGCCCTAATGCTAGCCACCCCATGACCATATTGCATACAATGGCGTGCAAAGGGTTGTTCACTCTCCCTCTTCTCCAATGCCTTCTTGATGGCACTCCTATGGAGTGCCATACGCTCACGGAACTGTCTAATGGTCTTGCCCACGTATGCAAGACCACATGGACACGTGAGTAAGTAAACCACATGTGTGGTAGTGCACGTCATTCTGTGTTTGATGGAAATTTTACGGCCTGTTAATGGATGGTTAAATGTGGTGCCTACCGTCAAGGTATTACAAGTGGCACATCCTAAACAACGGAAACAACCATTCTTGGGTCGTAAAAAATGGGATTCCCTATTTCTAGCCAATTCTGTTATATCCAGTTTCACTATGTGGTCATTGATGTTGCGCCCCCTAGTGTGACTTGGTAGTAAGGCTGTATTGGCCAAAGATGACAGGGCACCATCTGTTTGTATGATTGGCCACATTTGTTTGGCCTTCTTCACTACTCTCTGACTCCTATTGGTGTACTTATTAATCCAGGGAAAAATGTCCCTAGTTTTCCGTTTTTTAGGGCCAGCTTCCAGTACCTGTTGTCTGGTCAAACTGAGTACCCGTTGTTTAGAAAGCTCCAGTTCCCTTAAGGGGTATCCTCGCTCTGCAAATTTGTGCTTCATCTCCTCCAGTGCCCTATGGGTCTCCTCCGGATCTGAGGTGATTCGTCGCACTCGTAAGAATTGCGAGTATGGGAGCCCTTTGCGTAGGGGAGCTGGGTGGAAGCTCTGGTATTTCAATAGAGTGTTCCTATCAGTAGTTTTGACATACAGGGAGGTAACCAATTGGGCATCCTTATTAGTAATAGTGACGTCTAGATAATTAATAGTTTTCATATGTATCATGTAAGTAAGTTGTACGACATGTCCCGTAGAGTTGTGATTGTTGAGGAGAGACTCTAACTCCTCCTTCGGACCCTGCCATAGAATCAGGAGGTCATCTATGTATCGCCTGTAATAAAAAACCTGCCTGGATACCAATGGGTCCAGTGAAAACATTTTACATTCTAATTGATACATAAATGCATTTGCATATGACGGGGCCACTGCTGACCCCATCGCCACCCCTGCCAGTTGTAACCAGAATTTACCATTGTAAACAAAGTAATTACGCCTAAGTACCTTGTTCAACAGTGACAGAAAAAATGAAACCTCAGGCCCTTTATATTCCATATTGTTATCTATCAACAACCTAACTGCCTCCATACCTGCATCATGTGGGATGCAGGTATAGAGGCTGGTGACATCCGCACTACACAGGACCAATCCCTCCGGCAGTGGGCCCAGATCCTGTAACTGTAAGAGTAGTGACGTGGTGTCACTAATTAATTTATCCTTCTTGAAACGTATCAATTCCTGGCGGTATTGTTCTAACTGACCGCCTAATTTCGTAACCCAATCTGTTTGGGTATCCGTTGATAAAGCCGTTTTGTGTTCTGTCTCAAAAGCCTGTATTTGTTCACGTGTGCTATTGAGCTCTCTTGTGGATTCCTCCACAACCAACAAGATGAGATCCATGGAGCATGGGGATTACATTAAGGAAAGTGATCGACAACTTAATGATCCTGCTGTGTATAAGAGGTTAACCAGTGATCCCACAAGGGAATTTAAGTTAGAATTGGACCCCCTATTGAAAAATGCCTTAGAACATGGTATTATCAACTTACAAATCCACAAGGCCCTTACAGTAGATTTCCCCAAAGCTCCGCTGTTTTATACGGTCCCGAAGGTCCATAAGACCACTATTGACCCACCCGGTCGACCTATCGTATCGGCCAGGGGGTCACTATTCCAACCCATATCGGTCTATTTAGACACTTATCTCAACCCATGTATACAATCCATACCGTCCTATTTAAAAGACACCACGTCACTACTCTTACAGTTACAGGATCTGGGCCCACTGCCGGAGGGATTGGTCCTGTGTAGTGCGGATGTCACCAGCCTCTATACCTGCATCCCACATGATGCAGGTATGGAGGCAGTTAGGTTGTTGATAGATAACAATATGGAATATAAAGGGCCTGAGGTTTCATTTTTTCTGTCACTGTTGAACAAGGTACTTAGGCGTAATTACTTTGTTTACAATGGTAAATTCTGGTTACAACTGGCAGGGGTGGCGATGGGGTCAGCAGTGGCCCCGTCATATGCAAATGCATTTATGTATCAATTAGAATGTAAAATGTTTTCACTGGACCCATTGGTATCCAGGCAGGTTTTTTATTACAGGCGATACATAGACGACCTCCTGATTCTATGGCAGGGTCCGAAGGAGGAGTTAGAGTCTCTCCTCAACAATCACAACTCTACGGGACATGTCGTACAACTTACTTACATGATACATATGAAAACTATTAATTATCTAGACGTCACTATTACTAATAAGGATGCCCAATTGGTTACCTCCCTGTATGTCAAAACTACTGATAGGAACACTCTATTGAAATACCAGAGCTTCCACCCAGCTCCCCTATGCAAAGGGCTCCCATACTCGCAATTCTTACGAGTGCGACGAATCACCTCAGATCCGGAGGAGACCCATAGGGCACTGGAGGAGATGAAGCACAAATTTGCAGAGCGAGGATACCCCTTAAGGGAACTGGAGCTTTCTAAACAACGGGTACTCAGTTTGACCAGACAACAGGTACTGGAAGCTGGCCCTAAAAAACGGAAAACTAGGGACATTTTTCCCTGGATTAATAAGTACACCAATAGGAGTCAGAGAGTAGTGAAGAAGGCCAAACAAATGTGGCCAATCATACAAACAGATGGTGCCCTGTCATCTTTGGCCAATACAGCCTTACTACCAAGTCACACTAGGGGGCGCAACATCAATGACCACATAGTGAAACTGGATATAACAGAATTGGCTAGAAATAGGGAATCCCATTTTTTACGACCCAAGAATGGTTGTTTCCGTTGTTTAGGATGTGCCACTTGTAATACCTTGACGGTAGGCACAACATTTAACCATCCATTAACAGGCCGTAAAATTTCCATCAAACACAGAATGACGTGCACTACCACACATGTGGTTTACTTACTCACGTGTCCATGTGGTCTTGCATACGTGGGCAAGACCATTAGACAGTTCCGTGAGCGTATGGCACTCCATAGGAGTGCCATCAAGAAGGCATTGGAGAAGAGGGAGAGTGAACAACCCTTTGCACGCCATTGTATGCAATATGGTCATGGGGTGGCTAGCATTAGGGCCATTTTGATTGACCATGTCCCCCGTAAACTTAGGGGGGGTAATAGGGACAGGGCCCTGTTACAGTTAGAATCCAGATGGATCTTCAATTTAGGGACATTGTCTCCCAGGGGACTTAATGAGAACCTGGGTCTACAGTGTTTCCTGTAGAATAATCAGTAGTTACACTAATCTACAATTGTGTCTAACCTACCATGTTATTAACATGACGATATTTTCCTGCCTGTTTACATTCGTCTCTCTGCATCACGTATCTTCTACACATACTCAATTATTGTACTCAAATATTGTCTCCATAATGCATAGTGCGGTATGTATAGAGATAATGAGATCAATGTTTAATAAGGCTCCAGCTGTACACACTAAGCGTGGTGCATCCTGAGCTTTTAATGTTAATGTTCATGCATTCTTATATATGTTTTTTAACAATTGCAGATATCGTAAGTGTATTTCTTTCCATGGCTGACGCACTGTTGTTTGTTTACAGTCACCATGGTTACCTTCCTGCGACGCGGCGCACCGTGACGTCAGCGGAAGCAACACGGAAGTGGGGCCACTCGAACTGGCGGGCGGTCGCGCCGTGGAGCAGGTGAGTATGTTCTGCCTTAATGTCTTTGTCTGTGTCTTATAAATTGTTGTAAGTTTGTCTTATTTGGCTTGTCTGGCCCTGAGGACGGGGCGCAGTCCCCGAAACATGTTGGCAAATAAAAATGACATGATCTAATACTGCTGCAAAGTCTGCTTGAGTGCCGCCTGTGAACCCATATCTATATATATATATATATATATATATATTACATATACAAACTACACACATAGTGGCGCTTCTCGTGGTGGCGAAAGGATGCAATTGACGTATATGGACGCACCATGCTTCTTTACCACACATCGTGCATAGAGTCGCACGGCGTGTGTGTTGCCGCGTGGTGGGTGTGTATACGGTAAAAGGCGCAATCACTGAGAAATGCCATAAAGACGCCCACAGGCACATATTCATACAACACATAAATGACACATAGACAAAACATGTCCAACACAAGGATTGTATTGTATTGGTATATGTATTAAGGAGTGTAAAACCAGACATATATGTATTACTGGGACAGAACAAGTTAATCATATCATGTTTAGTATCAAAATGGTCAGGAGAATGTGAGTAATAAACCAGTAGCTGTGAGTAAATTGTCGTACATTGCGACAATTAGTTATGATCAAATGTAGGATTATAAAGTCACATTCTATGAGACAAAGGACTTCCTGCCGCAGCATTTCGGAGTGAATTCAGGGGCAAACACCTGTACCTGCATCTTAAAACTAGACATTGCTCACATATGAACTGACAAATAACACACAATGAATGAGAAACCTCCCTCTCCTGGACCAATAGCAGAAGACCCAGCCCCAGTTGTATACCTTCTCCAATACACAGTATATAAGTACATCCCCCTTGCCTAGGGAGTTCAGTGTTGCTGATTCTAACTGGTGATGACTGTCCTCTGAGCTAAGGGTGATGTACATTGGCTGTAACTGCTTCTTACGTAATTGTAACTCTGTACCTCTTTCATATACATGTTTTACTTAATGATATATATTGTACGTATGTTATTTTGTATGCATACCTTTTTAATATCAAATACATTTATATATATCTGAGCATTTTACCTCAGTAAACCATGTGTGTGACTACTTGCTTTCTCCTAAGGGACATAGTGCTGCGACAGTTAGCGCATTATTATTGTATCTGGTAATAAGACGCAACTTGCATCCGCAGTATATAATAACAGTGGTATGTAAATGTTTATTTACAATAATAGAATTCCACTATATATATATATATATATATATATATACAGGTTGAGTATCCCTTATCCAAAATGCTTGGGACCAGAAGTATTTTGGATATCGGATTTTTCCGTATTTTGGAATAATTGCATACCATAATGAGATATCATGGTGATGGGACCTAAGTCTAAGCACAGAATGCATTTATGTTACATATACACCTTATACACACAACCTGAAGGTCATTTTAGCAAACATTTGTAATAAATTTGTGCATTAAACAAAGTGTGTGTACATTCACACAATTCATTTATGTTCCATATACACCTTATACACACAGCCTGAAGGTCATTTAATACAATATTTTTAATAACTTTGTGTATTAAACAAAATTTGTGTATATTGAGCCATCAGAAAACAAAGGTTTCACTATCTCAGTCTCACTCAAAAAATTCCGTATTTCGGAATATTCCGTATTTCGGAATATTTGGATATGGGATACTCAACCTGTATATATATATACATACACACACACACACACATACACACACAGTATATCACAGACATTACAAAAGCTATTATTTCAATAGCGAGTTTTTCAATAGCTCATTTATAGATTGATTATTATTTATATATAATATGCATGGGATTGGTTTTTGTCTAATCATAATATCAGCACTACATTAATCTTTATACACATTTTTGTGAAATATTTTTATTTATAATATAAGAATATAGTATTTTTACATCTAAAATTAGGATGTTTCAAATTTATACATGGAGCTGTAAGACAGGTATTCATTCAGCTCTGTATACAGTAATGTTGGCTGTCTGCGAGTTTGTCTCCCATGAGTCTTTCAGATGTGATTTTTAGCTTTTTGTACCTTACAGACTTCCATACTGCTGTTTCTATGGTGTTGGGTATGTCAATCTCAATTATGGTGTCAGTGATGGAGGGCTCCCAGAATTTTTTTTAACTGGTTGTGCATTTCAATAAAGGTAAGCATGTTTTATTATTATATTGTATCCGGACGAAAGAACCATGGTTTTGAAATGTTGATAACCTATTATGGAGTTTGCTGTCAGCTTTTCAAGGCGTCTCGAGTGGTACCTCGCAGCTATATATATATAAAATAAAGTCCCTGGTAGGCGTTTGTCTGTCTGTCTGTTCGGGCTCTCAAGAACTATTGGACAGATTTTGATGTGGATTTCACAGTTTTATAGAACATTTGTCAAGGAAGGTTTAGGTGTATGAAACATTCATCTATGACAAAAGGGAGCTGAGCATTGCCAATTTTAGTAAGAGTGACAATTTCAGTAAGAGAAGAATGTTAGTGCTCTACAGTGCACGCGATGGCCAAGAGTGGTACTGCTGCAGTAGCTATGCTGCAGGGATGACATGCATCAGCTTCCCTGTCCCTTCTCCCTTTCATAGAAGACTTCAAGCGTCAGGAAATCATCCTTCACATATGTCCCTGCCACACATGTCTGCATGGGGGCTAGGCGTTTGTTATTTTCTGTTCACTTGTGTTGTACCATTTAATGCTGAAAGTAAAGCACCATTCTGTTTATTTACCTGAAGTTGAAATCTGTTTGAACAACTACACACTGCACAAATTCACCCCTCTACCAAGCTAATTACCCCTCGTTATTATTATTATTATTACTACCAGTTACTTTATATACAGTGCATCCGGAAAGTATTCACAACGCTTCACTTTTTCCACATTTTGTTATGTTACAGCCTTATTCCAAACTGTAATAAACTAATTTTTCCCCTCAAAATTCTACACACAATACCCCATAATGACAACGTTAAAAAGTGTTTTTGAGATTTTTGCAAATTCATTAAAAATAAAAAAACTAAGAAATCACATGTACATAAGTATTCACAGTCTTGGCTCAATAGTTTGTTGATGCATCTTTGGCAGCAATTACAGCCTCATGTCTTTTTGAATATAATGCCACAAGCTTGGCACACCTATCTTTGGGCAGTTTCGGCCATTCCTCTTTGCAGCACCTCTCAAGCTCCATCAGGTTGGATGGGAAGCGTTGCTGCACAGCCATTTTCAGATCTCTCCAGAGATGTTCAATTAGATTCAAGTCTGGGTTCTGGCTGGACCACTCAAGGACAGTCACAGAGTTTTCCTGAAGCCACTCCTTTGATATTTTGACTATGTGCTTAGGATTGTTGTCCTGCTGAAAGATGAACCGTCGTTCCAGTCAGAGTTCAAGAGCGCTCTGGAGCAGGTTTTTATCCAGGATGTCTCTGTATATTGCTGCATTCATCTTTCCCTCTATCCTGACTAGTCTTCCAGTTCCTGCTGCTGAAAAACATCCCCGCATCATGCTGTTAGGTTCCTGGTGCTCAGAACAAGGGAGATGTTGCGTAGTGAGTCCAGAGCACCAGAACGTGATGCTGAAATAAGGTGTGGTGTGGAAATAGCCCCTAACACCCTACCTCCATTGTTTCACCCCTGTGGTCAGTTCACGCCTGAGTGACTATGGTTTCTTGGGCCCACGGCAGCCGCGTTTGAAGGGCGGATTAGGTCTGCCCAACTCCGATGCCCCCAGGTCTAAGAGTGAGACAAGGCGTGAACCGAGACAAGATAATAACAAGGGGACCTCTAAGTAAAGCAAACAGAAGGCTAGGGGCTACTAACAACCCTAAAACTAAATATATGTGCGGCACACCGCCAAAGGAAAGGAACAACAAAGGAAATGCTGTCCACACGCCGACAGAATACTGTTGTGTACCGGCGGTGACAGCATAAGCAGAACCCTCTGCAAAACACCAGTAACAAACTATAACCAAAGAAGACTGCGGCCTAGGCCGACGGACGCGGCAAAGCCGCTACTCACGGAACCGGTACAAATACTGGCAAACGGACAGGAACCCCCAATGCTGCCGACACAGACTCTCAGAACCGGAGGACAGGCAGAATCCCAAACGACAGACCGGTGGACACCAAGAAGCCAGACACTCGACCAGGCACAGACAAAGCCACAGGACTTCTGGACAGGGACGCTTCACGGCAGGACACGGGATCAGACACTGGAACCGACACTGGAACCGACACTGGAACCGACACTGGAAGCAGCTAGATAGACACTGCTAGACAGGAGCTCAGGAACTGGCAGGGACTAGCTCAGAACTCAAGAACTCTGGAACTATCACCAGCGTCTGTGAATTGCACTGAGCCAGAATATAACAGAGAGTCCTAATTAATTATGTCGTGCAGCTGCCCTGCTGCACAACTGAGAGGTGCAATTAACAGACAGGTGAGGCTGAACACATGGGAACAAGCTGCAATTACACAGACTCACCACCGGCAGCAAACAAGAGTCTTCTTAAACCAGAGCAACGAGAAATCCTGGGCTGCAAGACAACTATAAACATAAAATACGGAAAACAGGAATGAACCACTACCTGAGGTTCATAACAGCACCCTCTCCTTAAGGGTGAGCTCCGAACACCCCATGACACCCATGGGGAACATAAACAGAAGTACAACATAAAATACATAACCAAAATGCAAAACAGGAATGAGCCACAGCCGTGGATCATAACAGTACCCCCCCCCCTTGAGGAGGGGTCAAAGGACCCCAAAATTCAGGTTTTCCAAAACAAGGTATACATTAATAAACCTGACACTGGAACAAACAGACAAAGACAAGATACAGAAACAAGCTGTGGCAACAGCTTGTAACAGTGCCCCCCTCTTGACGGTGGCCACTGGACACAAGACAAAGGAAAAAAAATCTTTATTTTTTTTTATATATCAAGGCAAGAGTCAATCATTATTTCTTTTTCTTCTTCTTATTATTTTTACAAAGTTCTTGAGGTCTGACCAAGGTAATTCCCCAAACATTGTCTGAACTGATGGTACCTCCCAGCAAGGCTGGGTTCAAATCAGAGATTGGTTTCTTAACCTTGGGAGCTGAACTTTCAGGCAAAGTACTACTATTAGAAGACAGAAAAGCACATCCTGCAGTCAAAACAACAGTGAACTCTCAGCAGATAAGACGGGTGACCTAGAGGAACCTGAACCAATTTCTTTTGAACCATATCTTTTAATAACTGCATCACTGAATGCTGGGGGATCCTGAAGAATGGGATCTTCAGTTTTCATTAAATTGGATGCCCACTCAAAAGGCTCCCCTCTAAAGGAATATATCAGATAGAGCACAAGGTTCTCTGAAGTGATGCCCAGAAATGGTCTAGACAACATAATGATGTAATAGTGTTTGTAAAGCGCCAGAAATTGGACTACGTCCCCATCAAAGATTATAGATGTTGAGATATCAACAGAGTCAGGATCTGCTTCCTTCCCATCTGACTGACTAGAGTGCTTTGCTAGGACCTGGTCACTATTGACCTTACTCGAGGCTGAGACTTTCTGAACCCCACCTGGGGCAGTGACTTTCTGAACCCCACCTGGGGTAGTGGCCCTCGGAACCCCACCTGGGGTAGTGGCCCTCGGAACCCCACCCGGGGTAGTGACTTTCTGAACCCCACCCGGGGCAGTGACTTTCTGAACCCCACCCGGGGCAGTGACTTTCTGAACCCCACCCGGGGCAGTGATTTTCTGAACCCTACCCGGGGCAGTGACTTTCTGAACCCCACCCGGGGCAGTGGCCTTCGGGATCCCCGCTGGGGGCAGCACCTCGGATTCTTTTACTGGGACCGGGCCGTCAGCCTCCCTCTCTGGGACCGGGCCGTCAGCCTCCCTCTCTGGGACCGGGCCGTCAGCCTCCCTCTATGGGACCGGGCCGTCAGCCTCCCTCTCCGAGTCGATAATTATCAAAACTTCTCCCGGGACAACGACTTCCGGGACTTTTGCTAAAGCTATAACCTTCAGAACCTCCACTAACGCTATGCCTCTTGAGTCCTTTCCTGGGGAAGCGACTTCTAGACCCTTCTCTGGGGCTGTGTCTCTCGAGACCCCACTTGGGGATATTACTTCAAAGATCCCTTCTGGGGCTTTGCTTCTCGAGTTCCCTTCTAGAACTATGGTTTTAGACACCTTCTCTGGAGTTGCGCTTTTCAAGTCTCTACCTGGGGTAACAGCTTCTGAGACCCCTTCTGGTATTGACACCTGAGCTATAATATTCGATGTCCCTCTATGACCCAGGGCATCGGGTACCGCTCCAGGACTCTGGACATCGGGTACCGCTCCAGGACTCTGGGCATCGGGTACCGCTCCAGGACTCTGGGCATCAGGTACCGCTCCAGGACTCTGGGCATCGGGTACCGCTCCAGGACTCTGGGCATCGGGCACCGCTCCAGGACTCTGGGCATCGGGCACCGCTCCAGGACTCTGGGCATCGGGCACCGCTCCAGGACCCTGGGCATCGGGCACCGCTCCAGGACCCTGGGAATCAGGCACCACTCCAGGACCCTGGGCATCGGGCACCGCTCCAAGACCCTGAGCATCGGGCACCACTCCAGGACCCTGGGCATCGGGCACCACTCCAGGACCCTGGGCATCGGGCACCACTCCAGGACCCTGGGCATCGGGCACCACTCCAGGACCCTGGGCATCGGGCACCACTCCAGGACCCCGGGCATCGGGCACCACTCCAGGACTCCGGGCATCGGGCACCGCTCCAGGGGTTTGCAACTCTGCTTCAACAGGAAAATCAAGAGAGGAGAGAAACATTCTCCTTTGGTTCCTGAATCTATAATGGGGCTCCGTAGCCCAAGGACCCCAATTATAGGACAGAGTGCTTTTTTGTGTGGGTTGTGTGACAAGTACCTCTGCCACAGTAGAGACAGGAGTAGGTCTTGTATCCTGGCTCAACTTGGCCAGAGGGCAGGACTTGTCGCCACACTTTGGCTTGCACAACTCACAGGTCTGCAGATAGTGGCCTAAACCCCCACAATATAGGCATAAATCTAAGTTTCTGCGACGCAGACGCTCCTCTTCTGAGAGCCTGGTCTGCAGAAAACTTTTAAACTTTTTCTCTCCAACTGAACCTGAGGATTCTCTTGTCACCATATTGTGGGCAAGAGTCTCTTTAGAGGTAGATGAACTCTCAATGACTTCTGGCAAGATAAGCAAAATTTTAGTCAGAAGGTTTTGCAGTTGCTTTAAGGATTGCTGCAAAACTTCCAGCCGCTCAGGTTTCAAAGCACTGAAAGCAGAGTTCAGGGCTGAGAGAGACGCCTGCAGGGCTTGCATAGTTGACATAGGAGGATTTTAAACTAGACAAGACAAGACTAAACTAGACTAGACAAGACAAGACTGGATTTCTTTTTTAAAACTAGACAAGACAAGACTGGATTCTGCACACCGGACTGGATTCTGCACACCGGACTGGATTCTGCACACTGAATTCTAGACAGGACTGGATTCTAAACACCGGACTGGATTCTGCACACTGAATTCTAGACAGGACTGGATTCTAAACACCGGACTGGATTCTGCACACTGAATTCTAGACAAGACACTGGACCAAAAATGAAAATACTACTATTTAGCTTTGTTTCTTTTTTGTTGTATGGCTGGTGATAATGTTAGGTTCCTGGTGCTCAGAACAAGGGAGATGTTGCGTAGTGAGTCCAGAGCACCAGAACGTGACGCTGAAATAAGGTGTGGTGTGGAAATAGCCCCTAGCACCCTACCTCCATTGTTTCACCCATGTGGTCAGTTCACGCCTGAGTGACTATGGTTTCTTGGGCCCACGGCAGCTGCGTTTGAAGGGCGGATTAGGTCTGCCCAACTCCGATGCCCCCAGGTCTTAGAGTGAGACAAGGCGTGAACCGAGACAGGATAATAACAAGGGGACCTCTAACTAAAGCAAACAGAAGGCTAGGGGCTACTAACAACCCTAAAACTAAATATATGTGCGGCACACCGCCAAAGGAAAGGAACAACAAAGGAAATGCTGTCCACACGCCGACAGAATACTGTTGTGTACCGGCGGTGACAGCATAAGCAGAACCCTCTGCAAAACACCAGTAACAAACTATAACCAAAGAAGACTGCGGCCTAGGCCGACGGACGCGGCAAAGCCGCTACTCACGGAACCGGTACAAATACTGGCAAACGGACAGGAACCCCCAATGCTGCCGACACAGACTCTCAGAACCGGAGGACAGGCAGAATCCCAAACGACAGACTGGTGGACACCAAGAAGCCAGACACTCGACCAGGCACAGACAAAGCCACAGGACTTCTGGACAGGGACGCTTCACGGCAGGACACGGGATCAGACACTGGAACCGACACTGGAACCGACACTGGAACCGACACTGGAAGCAGCTAGATAGACACTGCTAGACAGGAGCTCAGGAACTGGCAGGGACTAGCTCAGAACTCAAGAACTCTGGAACTATCACCAGCGTCTGTGAATTGCACTGAGCCAGAATATAACAGAGAGTCCTAATTAATTATGTCGTGCAGCTGCCCTGCTGCACAACTGAGAGGTGCAATTAACAGACAGGTGAGGCTGAACACATGGGAACAAGCTGCAATTACACAGACTCACCACCGGCAGCAAACAAGAGTCTTCTTAAACCAGAGCAACGAGAAATCCTGGGCTGCAAGACAACTATAAACATAAAATACGGAAAACAGGAATGAACCACTACCTGTGGTTCATAACAGCACCCTCTCCTTAAGCGTGAGCTCCGAACACCCCATGACGACCATGGGGAACATAAACAGAAGTACAACATAAAATACATAACCAAAATGCAAAACAGGAATGAGCCACAGCCGTGGATCATAACAGTACCCCCCCCCCCCCTTGAGGAGGGGTCAAAGGACCCCAAAATTCAGGTTTTCCAAAACAAGGTATACATTAATAAACCTGACACTGGAACAAACAGACAAAGACAAGATACAGAAACAAGCTGTGGCAACAGCTTGTAACAGTGCCCCCCTCTTGACGGTGGCCACTGGACACAAGACAAAGGGAAAAAAATCTTTATTTTTTTTATATATCAAGGCAAGAGTCAATAATTATTTATTTTTCTTCTTCTTCTTATTTTTACAAAGTTCTTGAGGTCTGACCAAGGTAATTCCCCAAACATTGTCTGAACTGATGGTACCTCCCAGCAAGGCTGGGTTCAAATCAGAGATTGGTTTCTTAACCTTGGGAGCTGAACTTTCAGGCAAAGTACTACTATTAGAAGAAGACAGAAAAGCACATCCTGCAGTCAAAACAACAGTGAACTCTCAGCAGATAAGACGGGTGACCTAGAGGAACCTGAACCAATTTCTTTGGAACCATATCTTTTAATAACTGCATCACTGAATGCTGGGGGATCCTGAAGAATGGGATCTTCAGTTTTCATTAAATTGGATGCCCACTCAAAAGGCTCCCCTCTAAAGGAATATATCAGATAGAGCACAAGGTTCTCTGAAGTGATGCCCAGAAATGGTCTAGACAACATAATGATGTAATAGTGTTTGTAAAGCGCCAGAAATTGGACTACGTCCCCATCAAAGATTATAGATGTTGAGATATCAACAGAGTCAGGATCTGCTTCCTTCCCATCTGACTGACTAGAGTGCTTTGCTAGGACCTGGTCACTATTGACCTTACTCGAGGCTGAGACTTTCTGAACCCCACCTGGGGCAGTGACTTTCTGAACCCCACCTGGGGTAGTGGCCCTCGGAACCCCACCTGGGGTAGTGGCCCTCGGAACCCCACCCGGGGTAGTGACTTTCTGAACCCCACCCGGGGCAGTGACTTTCTGAACCCCACCCGGGGCAGTGACTTTCTGAACCCCACCCGGGGCAGTGATTTTCTGAACCCTACCCGGGGCAGTGACTTTCTGAACCCCACCCGGGGCAGTGGCCTTCGGGATCCCCGCTGGGGGCAGCACCTCGGATTCTTTTACTGGGACCGGGCCGTCAGCCTCCCTCTCTGGGACCGTGCCGTCAGCCTCCCTCTCTGGGACCGGGCCGTCAGCCTCCCTCTCTGGGACCGGGCCGTCAGCCTCCCTCTATGGGACCGGGCAGTCAGCCTCCCTCTCCGAGTCGATAATTATCAAAACTTCTCCCGGGACAACGACTTCCGGGACTTTTGCTAAAGCTATAACCTTCAGAACCTCCACTAACGCTATGCCTCTTGAGTCCTTTCCTGGGGAAGCGACTTCTAGACCCTTCTCTGGGGCTGTGTCTCTCGAGACCCCACTTGGGGATATTACTTCAAAGATCCCTTCTTGGGTTTTGCTTCTCGAGTTCCCTTCTAGAACTATGGTTTTAGACACCTTCTCTGGAGTTGCGCTTTTCAAGTCTCTACCTGGGGTAACAGCTTCTGAGACCCCTTCTGGTATTGACACCTGAGCTATAATATTCGATGTCCCTCTATGACCCAGGGCATCGGGTACCGCTCCAGGACTCTGGGCATCGGGTACCGCTCCAGGACTCTGGGCATCGGGTACCGCTCCAGGACTCTGGGCATCAGGTACCGCTCCAGGACTCTGGGCATCGGGTACCGCTCCAGGACTCTGGGCATCGGGCACCGCTCCAGGACTCTGGGCATCGGGCACCGCTCCAGGACTCTGGGCATCGGGCACCGCTCCAGGACCCTGGGCATCGGGCACCGCTCCAGGACCCTGGGAATCGGGCACCACTCCAGGACCCTGGGCATCGGGCACCGCTCCAAGACCCTGAGCATCGGGCACCACTCCAGGACCCTGGGCATCGGGCACCACTCCAGGGCCCTGGGCATCGGGCACCACTCCAGGACCCTGGGCATCGGGCACCACTCCAGGACCCTGGGCATCGGGCACCACTCCAGGACCCCGGGCATCGGGCACCACTCCAGGACTCCGGGCATCGGGCACCGCTCCAGGGGTTTGCAACTCTGCTTCAACAGGAAAATCAAGAGAGGAGAGAAACATTCTCCTTTGGTTCCTGAATCTATAATGGGGCTCCCTAGCCCAAGGACCCCAATTATAGGACAGAGTGCTTTTTTGTGTGGGTTGTGTGACAAGTACCTCTGCCACAGTAGAGACAGGAGTAGGTCTTGTATCCTGGCTCAACTTGGCCAGAGGGCAGGACTTGTCGCCACACTTTGGCTTGCACAACTCACAGGTCTGCAGATAGTGGCCTAAACCCCCACAATATAGGCATAAATCTAAGTTTCTGCGACGCAGACGCTCCTCTTCTGAGAGCCTGGTCTGCAGAAAACTTTTAAACTTTTTCTCTCCAACTGAACCTGAGGATTCTCTTGTCACCATATTGTGAGCAAGAGTCTCTTTAGAGGTAGATGAACTCTCAATGACTTCTGGCAAGATAAGCAAAATTTTAGTCAGAAGGTTTTGCAGTTGCTTTAAGGATTGCTGCAAAACTTCCAGCCGCTCAGGTTTCAAAGCACTGAAAGCAGAGTTCAGGGCTGAGAGAGATGCCTGCAGGGCTTGCATAGTTGACATAGGAGGATTTTAAACTAGACAAGACAAGACTAAACTAGACTAGACAAGACAAGACTGGATTTTTTTTTTAAAACTAGACAAGACAAGACTGGATTCTGCACACCGGACTGGATTCTGCACACCGGACTGGATTCTGCACACTGAATTCTAGACAGGACTGGATTCTAAACACCGGACTGGATTCTGCACACTGAATTCTAGACAGGACTGGATTCTAAACACCGGACTGGATTCTGCACACTGAATTCTAGACAAGACACTGGACCAAAAAAGAAAATACTACTATTTAGCTTTGTTTCTTTTTTGTTGTATGGCTGGTGATAATGTTAGGTTCCTGGTGCTCAGAACAAGGGAGATGTTGCGTAGTGAGTCCAGAGCACCAGAACGTGACGCTGAAATAAGGTGTGGTGTGGAAATAGCCCCTAGCACCCTACCTCCATTGTTTCACCCATGTGGTCAGTTCACGCCTGAGTGACTATGGTTTCTTGGGCCCACGGCAGCTGCGTTTGAAGGGCGGATTAGGTCTGCCCAACTCCGATGCCCCCAGGTCTTAGAGTGAGACAAGGCGTGAACCGAGACAGGATAATAACAAGGGGACCTCTAACTAAAGCAAACAGAAGGCTAGGGGCTACTAACAACCCTAAAACTAAATATATGTGCGGCACGCCGCCAAAGGAAAGGAACAACAAAGGAAATGCTGTCCACACGCCGACAGAATACTGTTGTGTACCGGCGGTGACAGCATAAGCAGAACCCTCTGCAAAACACCAGTAACAAACTATAACCAAAGAAGACTGCGGCCTAGGCCGACGGACGCGGCAAAGCCGCTACTCACGGAACCGGTACAAATACTGGCAAACGGACAGGAACCCCCAATGCAGCCGACACAGACTCTCAGAACCCGGAGGACAGGCAGAATCCCAAACGACAGACCGGTGGACACCAAGAAGCCAGACACTCGACCAGGCACAGACAAAGCCACAGGACTTCTGGACAGGGACGCTTCACGGCAGGACACGGGATCAGACACTGGAACCGACACTGGAACCAACACTGGAACCGACCCTGGAAGCAGCTAGACAGACACTGCTAGACAGGAGCTCAGGAACTGGCAGGGACTAGCTCAAAACTCAAGAACTCTGGAACTATCACCAGCGTCTGTGAATTGCACTGAGCCAGAATATAACAGAGAGTCCTAATTAATTATGTCGTGCAGCTGTCCTGTTGCGCAACTGAGAGGTGCAATTAACAGACAGGTGAGGCTGAACACATGGGAACAAGCTGCAATTACACAGACTCACCACCGGCAGCAAACAAGAGTCTTCTTAAACCAGAGCAACGAGAAATCCTGGCCTGCAAGACTACTATAAACATAATATACGGAAAACAGGAATGAACCACTACCTGTGGTTCATAACAGCTGCCATCACCACGCTTCACTGTAGGGATGGTATTGGCCTGGTGATGAGCGGTGCCTGGTTTCCTCCAAACATGACGCCTGGCATTCATGCAAAAGAAATCAATCTTTGTCTCATCAGACCAGAGAATTTTGTTTCTCATGGTCTGAGAGTCCTTCAGGTGCATTTTAGCAAACTCCAGGTGGGCAGCCACGTGCTTTTTAATAAGGAGTGGCTTCCATCTGGCCACTCTACCATACAGGTCTGATTGGTGGATTGCTGCAGAGATGGTTGTCCTTTTGGAAGGTTCTCCTCTCTCCACAGAGGAATGCTGTAGCTCTGACAGAGTGACCATCGGGTTCTTGACACCTTCCTGACTAGGGCCCTTCTCCCCTGATCGCTCAGTTTAGACGGCCGGACAGCTCTAGGAAGAGTCCTGTTGGTTCTGAACGTCTTCCATTTACGGATGATGGAGGCCTCTGTGCTCATTGGGACCTTCAAAGCAGCAGATATTTTTCTGTACCCTTCCCCAGATTTGTGCCTCAAGACAATTCTGTCTCGGAGGTCTACAGACAATTCCTTTGAATATATATATTTACAAGATAAGCCGGCGCTCAGTCCCTTAATTCTTAAGATTAGCCCAGGTGCCTTCCTTAGTGGATGACCACTGAATGTACAGACATGCAGGCAGGAGGCACTCATGGGTCTTGTTTGAAGCAGGGAAATGAAGACCAAGAAGCATCCTTAACTGATCAAATATATATATTGAGGGATGTAGTTATTTCCCCCTACATCCCGCCCCTTGAGAATCCTCCCAGGGACTATTCCCACTCGTGGGTGTCCATGACACCCCTAAAGTGTCGCCACCGAGCCTGTAGCATGGCGAATGCAGCAAGCCTGCAAGGGGCTTGTTGCCCCCCCCATCGGCATTTTGCTGCCAGGATACCCGCATACCCAACCCATATATATATAAACGCACACACAGATGCACATATGACCCCATTCCGCACCATACACATCATCCCTCACTATGTTCTCCATCCCACGCTGCACACCATCCCCCATCCCACACTGTGCATCCCATCTCCCCACTGTACACACCATTCCCCATCCCACACTGTGCATCCCATCCCCCATCCAACACTGTGCATCCCATCCCACAATGCACACAGCATCCTCTATTATGCACCAAATCACCCCCCTCCATGCTGCAGTTACCTACAAGGTGCTGCTGCCTGTGCACCATTCTGCACCCAGGGACTGAGCCAGTGCTGTCGATGGGGCTGGAGAGACTGAGCGCTGGGCTGTTTGACAACTCGTGGCCCAGCTCTCCACCATCACACAGAACTTGAAAGAAGATTTGGGGAGAGATGAGGTCCGTCCTCCTTCTCCCTCTCCTCCTCTGGCCGGAAACGTGTGTCCTTAGTCCTCAGGCCAGGTCCACAGAGAGGAGCGGCGGTGTACTAATGAGTCAGTTTGACTTATTATAAAGCTGCCAGTTGGGGGCCCTTGACTAGCGGTGGACGGTCCAACCACTAGTTCTGCTACTGGCACTGACCCAACTCCTCTGTCTCTCTCCCCACCATCCAAAAAAATCGGTAACTTAAGGCGATGGATCGGCGGCAGGGGGGGGGGTTTCTAGGTACTCGGAACCCCCCCCTGCATGCGCTAGTGGCAGTATTTAATATATATATATATATATATATATATATATATAGCAAGTGGTGTATGGGCGGCACTCAAGCAGACTCCTCACAGGCGATGAAGTATCGGTTGGTTTATTATGCCAACATGTTTTGGGTAAGCATATCCGTCCTCAGGGCCCTCAGGACGGGTATGCTTACCCGAAGCATGTTGGCATAATAAACCTACCGATACTTCATCGCCTGTGAGGAGTCTGCTTGAGTGCCGCCCATACACCGCTTGCTATATTGGGGAATGAGCTTCTTCTCCTGGAGGGCACCGCAGCACTTGAATTTGTTGCATTGGGAGTGCCTCGCCCAGCACGTTTGTTTATATATATATATATATATATATATATATATTAGAGATGTGCTATTAGAGATTTCGTGTTTTGTGTTTTGGTTTTGGATCTGGATCCTCGCTCGTATTATGGATGTGGATAGTTTTTTTGCCAAAACCACAATTTCGGGTTTTGGTTTTGGATCTGGAAGATTTTGGGGAAAAAACACACAAAAACAGCTAAAATCACAGAATTTGGGGGTATCTTTATCCTACAGTGTCACAACTGAGGGCCTGAGCTGACGGGAGGCAGCCTCAGTTGTAGGGGCTGAGATGTACCGGAACCTGGGAGGTTGTATCAGACCCCTGGACATGTAAGTAACATGAATAATAACTGCCCGAAGGCGTGACCACGACAACTTGGATAAAAAGTCAATGATGTTTGTCACGGACCCCGGCCGCCTCACTCTCCAGATACACCAATCCGAGAGTTGCGCCAGCGCCGTGCGAATCTCCACTGCCACCAGCAAAGACTTTTCAACGTATTGCGGACGTTGCAGGTGTCTTTAGCTTCACCTGTGATCACCAATCTCAATATCTCATGAAAACCATAGGTAACGTACTTCACTTGGCTTGACTTGGGTTCAAGAACACAGCAGTCAGATCTAATTATATGTTTATTATAATCAAGAAATATCTTCGGGTTTACAATGGTAAAAAGATTACAAAGAATATAGGGAGTTTAGAAAAGATATACAGGTTACTAGCAGTCTCAATAAACAAAAAGAGAATAATTTCAGAAGCCTAACTTACTCAACCTCAGTTAGCTTTCTGTGTGGAGGGATCTCACAATGGAAGATATATGGTGCATTCCCAGCTCCTGGCTGCTTCCCTCAGAGAATGAACAAGACAGTGTGTGTGTGAGGGACAGATATAGCCCCCTCATAGCTGCAGGCCCCCCACCCTTTCATTAACTCTCTCAATGCTGGGTACCTGAGCAGTAACAACCAGACTTTACTTGGTTTCACTTTCAACAACTGTCTTCCTTTTAAGTTTCAAGAGGTCAGGTTTCTTGGCCTGGCCTGGCTTGTGGTAATGTCGTTTATAGCTTCTGAGATAAGGTAAGAGCCATAAACTAACCTCTGACTCTACCACTATACATCAGTGTCCTCTACTCCCATATCTATGTAACTATGGGTTCATTTAAAGGACAGGTTGGAAACCATTTTGTGTCACAGACTCCATTACAATATACACGTAGATATTACATACAATTCTTATTTCGCTGGATACAAATTAATGTCCTATTCGCCACATTCCCGCCAGTGAATTGAAGCATAAGGGGACTAGTGACACACGTCACAGTCTTACTTGTGCGCCAGTGACCACATGCTCATTTTGGCGTGAAAGCCCATCAGCATGATTGTGTTCTGCACCTTCCCTGTGCATAATGGCAAAATTGTAATGCTGCAGCATCAGGCACCATTTTAGGAGGTTTCCCCTTTCTCCAGGGACTCTACTCAGCTCACTCTGACAGATTCCTCCTGTCCCTAGCCATTCAGTGCTTCGATCTAAGGAACCACTGCTGATTCCTCCAGAGGTTAATGTGCAGCCCTTCTGCATTGCCTTCTGCTGGGTACCTATAGCGAGGCCACCCGTCACATATTTATACAGTGTGCCCACATCATTCCTAGGTGTCTGTAACTCGGCGGGTCTAGTGGTACTATAATGGGGAGAAATGTCCTCATTAACACATACTGGGGAAAATACGCCTAGATACTTCTCCACAACAAACTCTTCCTGCCCTTGTGCTCTTTCCTGATGTGGTTGCCTGCCCCTCACCCACACGGTCCCAGAGGTGGGGGCACCTTGCTCTACGGGATGCCCTTGACAGGTTTCACTGCACATCATTTGGGGTATACCTAGGATATTGGGATCATCACCTAAATGTCTCTTTCTCAAAGAAATTCTTCCTGATTTACCTCCCCGGCCTGTCTGACTGATCTGTGTCTTTACAGATGCTAAGTCAGAGTCAGCTGGTTGTCCTGCTTGGAATTCCTCACCTCTGATGAGCTGATCAGTGTGAGGGAACAAAGCAGGGGGCAGCCCTTCCTTGGTATAGTGGGCAAATATGTGTTTTGTGATGGGAACACACTCTTTCGTACACGGTGCTCCCTGTGTTGCTAGCTCTGCTGTTAGTGTACGTGTTATAGCTGCGTCACAGCTATGGCCTTTGTCACTCGGCCCCATCTTCACAAGACTGGGGTTGCCCACCTCCATATACCTCTGTGAATAACCACTGTGTACTTCTACACTCCTGTTACCTACACCTGGAGAGAGAATAACATGTTCCTTTCCTGGCTCAGCCTCAGGAGAAGGTTGGTAGGCCCTCGCCCTCAGAGGTTCTGCAGTATCTGACTGTGGCCCACCCCTCCCTGGCTGTTCTCTGTCAGGACACAGGGGGGTTTGCATGGCAGAACTTGCATCACACTTCTGTCCAAACCTTTTGTTCATCTTAACACCTGGCACTTGTAAATGGGGATTCTCATTCTGGTTGACCACAATTTCACACTTTTTACATACATCAGTGCCTATGTCCAGCACAGTCATTCCTGACACTGATAAGTTTTCAACTTTCATTGCTAAGTGTAAAGGAGACAGTCTCTTATCAGCAGAAATACTTTCTGATTCCTTTCCAAGGGTTAATGTGCAGCCCTTCTGCATTGCCCTCTGCTTGGTACCTATAGCTAGGTCACACCTCCCCTCAGACACATTATTTCCTATATTGATACATGCATCATCAGAATTACTGGTAACCTGTATACAAGACAATACATCATCCCCATAGACTCCCTTCCCTAGGCCAGTATCTGAGCTTGCAACTTTCACAGGGAGGGAGGTGGGTGGAGGGAGATCTCTGGCTTTTGAGTCACCCTCCTCACTTGCAGGGGTTAAATCACATATTTTCTGTGCTGCTGCACTGCGTGTCATTACTGCTACCCCAGGCGTGGTATCACATAAAGTATTCAACACAGTATTATCATCAATACAAGGAATCATTGCCCCTCCTTTATACATAGACGTTTGCCTGTTTTCGGGGCCCCTCAGTACCTGCAAATCAATTTGAACATTTTCAACAATACAGGGAGTCATTTCTTTGTCCCTACACATAGACATTGGCATGTTATTTTCTAGTTCACACTGGTTGGTAACATTCTCAGCATCACATACATCGGCAATAATGTTGTGTGGATCAGCGGGTGTCCCCTGAGGAAAAGAAGGGTTAGTTCCTGCAGCAATACCGTTCATTTCACTGGTATTATCACAAGTCTCTGTCACAGTAGGAAATGCAACATGTTCACGGGGCACTAAGTTTTTACCCAGAGTCACTTCTGTGCAAGATAAAGCAGCATCACATAGCATTACAGGCACTGTACACAGAGCAATACCATTGCAAGGTTTAGCATCATCACATACTACCTGAGATGATTCACATATTTCAACCGACTTAGAAATGTCAGGCACAGATTGTGCTATCAATTGTCCAAAGTCAGTTCTCACGAACACATTCTTGGGAATAATATCTGACACTCCCACCTCTCTTGTCGACATAATCTCCTCCTCAATCAGGTTCTCTTGAAAATCAGCCTCTTCCAGCAACAAATCTTGGGCATCTGTTGGGAGCATGCTGCTCACCTCCTCATCTTCTCCCAGCAGTTTAAACTGGGCCTTGTGATGTGATGTCTCAGGAGCAGGCTCCACAACGATGTTAACAGGAAGGGGTACCTTTTCCTCGTGGGGCACCCCTGCAGGCTGGACCTTTGTTTCTAAAGCTGGTAACGGAAGCTGTTGTAGGCGATGCCATTCAGCATCTACCCGGCGGCACTGATCCTTCCAAAATGGGGTAGCGAGCTTTCCACAATCATAGGCCTCTTGCTGCGCTAATTCAAAACATTCCGCCAGTTCTCTCAGCAATATCCCAGGACTTGCATCGGCTCCCCAGCTGCGAAACTCTGCACGATACTGGCTGAAGGCGTTGCTTTCATCGTCCTGTGCATAGGTGAGCTGCATGATCATCTCCCTGCGGGAATTGTTGCAGCAGGAGATACCTTGCAGCTGACATTCATTGATTAGCTCATCTGTACTCATCCTGGCAAACAGTTCAGCTGGGTCATCCCACCATGGCTCTTCTGACTCTGTCTCAGATGGTTGCCAGGAATTTTCTACCATCTCCCTGGCAGCCTCACGTTCCAGAGCTGCTTGGCTTTCGGCAAGGATCTGTTGCCCCAGATGCATAAGGGTTGCCCAGGCTGGAGATGACTTCATAGATGAAATTGCACTCTGTAAATACTTATCCAGGTCAGGATCTTCAGTGTAGCTGTAAGAGGTGCCTGACCTCCACTGGGTATTTGCAGTACTGTCCACGTTCACATAGTCCGTCATACTAGGGACTTGATCCAGGCAAGGTTTAACAGTGACCTCCCTGGTCTCATGGTATCGCGAGCAATCACTTTCTTGTCCTGATGCAATTTGTAGCTCACACTCTCTCTTAGCTACTCGGTTTGCAGAACTCGTTTCTGCCATAGAACACTCCCTCTGCACCAGGCGTGCAGCACTGGCAGGCCCTATCTCTCTCTCCTCTCGTGCACTGGAACACTTTTCCCCTGTCCAGCACGCAGCTCCGACAGTTTCCAGGAACGGGGGGATAAGATCCACATTTGAGGCAGCCACAGCAGGCCTCACATTGATAACAGAGTCCACATCAGAATCCAGCGTCGCACTATTACTACCGGCAGTACATAATAGTCCAGTACGCAATACATCTCCTACTGTCTCAGCAGCCCAGGCCGATGTATCATTCCCACGCACAGGTTTGCAGCCATCATGATGCTCTGTATCTTTCCCATACTTGATATCCGTTGGCGAATATTCATCCAAGGCCATATGCACAGGCCTCACATCGATAACAGAGTCCACATCAGAAATCAGCATGGCACCATTACTACTCGCAGTACGTAACAGTCCAGTGCGCAATACATCCCCTACTGTCTCGGCAGCACAGGGCGATGCATCTTTCCCACGCACAGGTTTGCCATCATCCTTCATCAGATGCTTAGACTTAGTCATCTTTGATCTCATTTTCGCCAAAATAAAATAATAGAAAAGAAAAACAAGAGAAGGGGAGGGGAACAGAGACTGCGTTCACGGTATATAATTTCTAACTATTGTCTTTTGTAAGCCCAAGTTCTGACTCTGGTGAAGTGGAATTACTCCCACTCACTCAAGTTCTTGTAAAAAGTTATTTATCAATCCCACACGCTGCCAGCCACTTTGTCACGGACCCCGGCCGCCTCACTCTCCAGATACACCAATCCGAGAGTTGCGCCAGCGCCGTGCGAATCTCCACTGCCACCAGCAAAGACTTTTCAACGTATTGCGGACGTTGCAGGTGTCTTTAGCTTCACCTGTGATCACCAATCTCAATATCTCATGAAAACCATAGGTAACGTACTTCACTTGGCTTGACTTGGGTTCAAGAACACAGCAGTCAGATCTAATTATATGTTTATTATAATCAAGAAATATCTTCGGGTTTACAATGGTAAAAAGATTACAAAGAATATAGGGAGTTTAGAAAAGATATACAGGTTACTAGCAGTCTCAATAAACAAAAAGAGAATAATTTCAGAAGCCTAACTTACTCAACCTCAGTTAGCTTTCTGTGTGGAGGGATCTCACAATGGAAGATATATGGTGCATTCCCAGCTCCTGGCTGCTTCCCTCAGAGAATGAACAAGACAGTGTGTGTGTGAGGGACAGATATAGCCCCCTCATAGCTGCAGGCCCCCCACCCTTTCATTAACTCTCTCAATGCTGGGTACCTGAGCAGTAACAACCAGACTTTATTTGGTTTCACTTTCAACAACTGTCTTCCTTTTAAGTTTCAAGAGGTCAGGTTTCTTGGCCTGGCCTGGCTTGTGGTAATGTCGTTTATAGCTTCTGAGATAAGGTAAGAGCCATAAACTAACCTCTGACTCTACCACTATACATCAGTGTCCTCTACTCCCATATCTATGTAACTATGGGTTCATTTAAAGGACAGGTTGGAAACCATTTTGTGTCACAGACTCCATTACAATATACACGTAGATATTACATACAATTCTTATTTCGCTGGATACAAATTAATGTCCTATTCGCCACAATGTTTATTATGACAACTCCGCAACACAGCAGCAGTAAAAGAAAACGTAAAAGTCAGCAAAGAATAAATACAGTTCCTGGGTACTACAGGATGGCAGGAGCCACAGGGCACTGGTAGTGTGAGATAGTTCTTATGATCTTCTAGATGGAAAGTCCTTACCAGGCCCGACTGTAGCAATGGAGATAACCCAGGATTGTGCCAGCTGGTGTTCCAGGAAAAGCTGGGTTGCTGAAGATAAAACAGCTGCTGTGGATACTGGCTGGAACCAGACTGTTGTTAGCACGGAGTGGATACTGGCTGGAACCAGTTAAATAATAAATGAACTTGGGAGCGATGAAATATGAACTGAAATGTAGAACTTGAGAGCGGAGAAATAATAATACCGGTGGAGAGTGGTAAAGTGTAGAAAGGACACCGGCCCTTTAAGGGAAGATGTACTCTGCTGGAAGCTGAGCTGGAAGCAGGTAATGTTGTAGCTGGAAACAGATGAATCCACAATGGATTGGAGAGTCAGGCTACACCGCAGGTGGAATGCTGGTGCGGGTCTCTATGGTGGAAGTCTTGAGACAGGAGCTGGAACCTGGAAGACAATCACAGGAGAGAGACAAACAGGAACTAGGTTTGACAACCAAAGCACTGACGCCTTCCTTGCTCAGGCACAGTGTATTTATACCTGCAGCAAGGAAGGGATTGGCTAGGTAATTATGCAGATTAACAATACTGACAACAGATTGGAGGAAATGATCAGCTGACAGAATCCAAGATGGCTGCGCCCATGCAGACACTTGGAGGGAAGTTTGGTTTGTAATCCATGTGGTAATGAAAACAGTAATGGCGGCGCCGGCCACTGGAGACAGGAGACGCCAGGCTGACAAGTGCACATCCAACCACGCGGACACAGCGGAGGCCGCGGCTGACGTAATCGCCACTCTGACACTCTGCATGCAGAAGCTCAGGGACGGCGGCGGAGGCCGCGGGAGACGCCATGCCAGATGTAATAAGGCGTTACTGTGACAGCGTCTCAGAGAGACAGGAGAGGATGCAGGAATGTGAACATTAGGATAACAGATGGGATCCGGTCCTGGAGCGCTGAGCCAGCCTTAGGAGGCATCTGATGGGTAAGAAATGGCGTCCAGATACCCGGATCGTGACAGCACCCCCCCTTTAGGAGTGGCCCCAGGACACTTCTTTGGCTTTTGAGGAAACTTGGAATGGAATCTCCGGACCAAGGCAGGAGCATGGACATCAGAAGCATTGGTCCATGAACGTTCCTCAGGGCCGTAACCCTTCCAGTCAATAAGATACTGTAGTTGACCGTAACGGTGACGTGAGTCCAGGATCTTGGCCACTTCATACTCAACGCCTCGTTGAGTTTGGACTTTCAGAGTTGGAGGAAGTGAGGATTGAAACCGATTCAAGATCAGCGGTTTCAACAGGGAAACATGGAATGTCCTGGGTATTTTTAAGAAGGGAGGCAACTGAAGTCTGTAAGCAACAGGATTGATGACTTGTTCAATCTTGAAAGGACCGATATAGCGAGGTGCAAACTTCATACTGGGAACTCTTAACCTCAAATTCTTCGTGGATAACCATACCCGATCACCCACCTTGAGAGCAGGAACTGCTCGACGCTTCTTATCCGCAAACTTCTTGTACCTGAACGATGCCTTGAGCAGAGCTGATCGTACGCTCTTCCAGATATTGGCAAACTGATGCAAGGTGATATCCACTGCGGGAACAGAAGTTGCTGGAAGCGGTTGGAACTCAGGGACTTTAGGGTGGAATCCAAAGTTAGTGAAGAATGGTGTTGAAGCAGATGAAGAATGATACTGGTTGTTATGACAGAACTCGGCCCAGGGAAGTAATTGAACCCAGTCATCTTGAGAGGAGGACACATAGATGCGGAGGAAGGCCTCCAAGTCCTGATTCACCCTCTCGGTTTGACCATTGGTCTGAGGATGGTAAGCCGTGGAAAACTTTAGCTTGACTTGGAGGACTTGACATAAACTTCGCCAGAATTTGGCTGTGAATTGAACTCCTCGATCTGAGATAATTTCTTCAGGAAGACCGTGGAGTCGGAAGATCTCTTGTATGAATACTTGAGCCAACTTGGAAGCTGACGGAAGACCGGTGAGAGGAATGAAGTGTGCCATCTTGGTGAACCGGTCAACTACCACCCAGATGGTATTGAACTTGTTGCACATGGGTAAGTCTGTAATGAAATCCATCGACAAGTGGGTCCATGGTCGACGGGGAACGGATAGTGGAACCAGTTGCCCCGCAGGCGACTGGCGGGATACTTTATGTTGGGCACACTTTGGGCAAGATGCAATAAACTCCAAGACGTCCTTTTTCAGAGTTGGCCACCAATAGGACCTAGAGATAAACTCCAGGGTTTTTTGGATACCTGTATGTCCGGCAAAACGGGAAGCATGGGCCCAATGCATGAGCTTCTTCCTTAGCATCGGCTTCACAAAACTTTTCCCTGATGGGGGCGTAGAGTCCATCCCTACCGTGGAGAATGCCAACGGATTTATAATAGGATGCTTGTCTGAAGACTCTGACTCATTTTCTTGCTCCCATGAGCGGGAAAGGGCATCGGCCTTGCGATTCTGAGAGCCCGGACAGAACTGGAGTTTAAAGTCGAACCTGGAAAAGAAAAGTGCCCATCTGGCCTGACGAGGGTTGAGACATTGTGCGCCCTTCAGGTATAAAAGGTTCTTGTGGTCTGTAAGTATGGTGATTGAATGAGAGGCTCCCTCCAACAGATACCTCCACTCTTCTAGAGCGAGCTTGATGGCTAGCAACTCCTGGTCGCCAATGGCATAGTTGCGCTCAGCTGGGGAGAACTTCCGGGAGAAGAAACTGCAAGGGTGTAAATGGCCATCTTTAGCCCTCTGAGATAACACCGCTCCTACTCCAACGGAGGAGGCATCCACCTCTAAGATGAAAGGAGAGTCGATGTCAGGCTGTTTCAGAACAGGCGCAGAGATGAACCTTTGTTTTAAAAGATGAAATGCTTGCATGGCTTCTTCAGACCACTTGGACGGGTTAGCACCCTTCTTAGTGAAAGCAGTAATAGGCGCCACAATGGTGGAAAAGTCTCGTATAAACTTTCGGTAATAGTTGGCGAACCCTAAGAACCTCTGGACCCCTTTGAGGGTTAAGGGTACCGGCCAATTTTGGATTGCTTGTAGTTTCTCAGGATCCATCTCTAGTCCGGAACCGGACACAATGTACCCTAGAAACGGAATGGACTTGACTTCAAAGACGCATTTTTCTAATTTGCAATAGAGATGATTGACACGGAGACGGGACAGAACCTCTTTAACCCAAAAACGATGTTCCTCTAAATCGTTGGCAAAAATGAGGATATCGTCTAGATAGACCACGACATGACGGTATAGAATGTCTCTGAAGATCTCATTGACAAAATGCTGGAAGACAGCTGGAGCATTGCTCAATCCGAAGGGCATGACGAGGTACTCATAATGTCCGTCACGGGTGTTAAAGGCGGTCTTCCACTCGTCACCCTCACGGATCCGGATGAGATTGTATGCACCTCGCAAGTCCAGCTTTGTAAAGATGGTAGCTCCGCTAACTCTGTCAAAGAGCTCAGTAATCAGGGGTAAAGGATAACGGTTCTTGATGGTAATGTCGTTCAAACCTCTGTAGTCGATGCACGGCCGCAGACCACCATCTTTCTTTTTTACAAAAAAGAAGCCTGCGCCGGCTGGAGAAGAAGAAGGTCGAATGAACCCCTTTGCTAGGTTCTCTTTAATATATTCCTCCATAGAATGCGTCTCAGGCAGAGACAACGGATAAGTTCGGCCTCGAGGTGGAACCTTCCCTGGAACGAGATCAATCGGACAGTCCCATTCTCTATGAGGAGGAAGGATATCAGCAGAAGCTTTACTGAACACATCCGTGAAATCTTGATATGGAGGAGGTGGAACATCAGATGACCTGGGGGAGGAAGAACAGACAGGCAATACTTTAAACAAACATGTCTCAGCACAGGAGGAACCCCATGCCAGGATTTGCGTAGTCGTCCAATCAATTGTAGGATTGTGAAGACGGAGCCATGGAAGGCCCAGGACCACAGGATGTGTGGCTCTTGGAATCACTAAAAAAGAAATAAGTTCGGAATGAAGAACTCCCACTCTCAGACGAACTGGTAGAGTCCTTAAAGAAATAACTGCATCAAAAATTTTGCTGCCATCCACGGCAGTTAAAGAAATGGACAAAGGAAGTCTTTCGGTGGGTAGGGACCACCGTTTAACATAGGCTTCGGTAATAAAGTTCCCAGCCGCTCCGGAATCAAGGAGGGCAATGACGTTCCGATAACGTTGAGCAACTTGAAGCGAGACTGGGAGATTACAATCTTGAGGAGATGGAGAGGAGATCATTACTCCTAGCCGGCCCTCTCCTTGGCGAGCTAGGATTTGGAGTTTCCCGGACGTTTGGGACAGGCATTAATGGTGTGAGACGGAGCTGCACAATAGAGACAAAGAAACTCGGAGAGACGTCTTCGGCGCTCAGCAGGAGTTAAACGGGAACGGCCAAGTTGCATGGGCTCATCTTTAGATGGTGACAGTTGACGAGGAGGAGGAGCAGAAGATTTTGGAGCAGATGATCTTCCACGCTCAGTTGCTCTCTCTCTGAAACGTAAATCAACTTTCGTGCAGAGTGAGATTAGCTCATCTAACTTAGAAGGTAAGTCTCTGGTAGCTAACTCATCTTTAATACGCTCAGATAAGCCATGCCAGAATGCAGCATACAGGGCCTCGTCGTTCCATGCCAGTTCGGATGCCAGGATCTGGAACTGTATCAGATATTGTCCTACAGTACGTGACCCCTGGCGTAAACGGAGAATCTCGGATGAAGCTGAGGTTACCCGGCCTGGCTCGTCGAAGATGCGCCTGAATGTTGACACGAAGGCAGTGTAGGAAGATAGCAGGGTGTCGGACCTCTCCCATAACGGTGATGCCCAATCAAGGGCTGAGCCACTGAGAAGAGAAATAATGTAGGCAATTTTTGTACGGTCACTGGGAAAATTGCCAGGTTGTAGCTCAAACTGAATCTCACACTGGTTGAGAAATCCCCTGCAGAATCTTGGAGATCCGTCAAATTTTGCTGGCGTTGGAAGATGAAGACGTGGAGCAGAAATGGGTAAGGTGGGTGGGGTTATAGCTGGAGTCACTGTGGTTGACGCACCAGACGCGCCTGATCCACGGAGAGTTGTCTGAATCCCATCCAGCCGAGTAGAGAGATCCTGGAGACAGCGGATGATGTGGCCCTGTGCAGCCTCCTGATGTTCTAGTCGGGCTGCCAGTTCTTGCATCGGCCTGGCCGCTTGATCCTGGTCTCCGGCTGGATTCATTAGGTCAGTGCTTACTGTCACAACTGAGGGCCTGAGCTGACGGGAGGCAGCCTCAGTTGTAGGGGCTGAGATGTACCGGAACCTGGGAGGTTGTATCAGACCCCTGGACATGTAAGTAACATGAATAATAACTGCCCGAAGGCGTGACCACGACAACTTGGATAAAAAGTCAATGATGTTTATTATGACAACTCCGCAACACAGCAGCAGTAAAAGAAAACGTAAAAGTCAGCAAAGAATAAATACAGTTCCTGGGTACTACAGGATGGCAGGAGCCACAGGGCACTGGTAGTGTGAGATAGTTCTTATGATCTTCTAGATGGAAAGTCCTTACCAGGCCCGACTGTAGCAATGGAGATAACCCAGGATTGTGCCAGCTGGTGTTCCAGGAAAAGCTGGGTTGCTGAAGATAAAACAGCTGCTGTGGATACTGGCTGGAACCAGACTGTTGTTAGCACGGAGTGGATACTGGCTGGAACCAGTTAAATAATAAATGAACTTGGGAGCGATGAAATATGAACTGAAATGTAGAACTTGAGAGCGGAGAAATAATAATACCGGTGGAGAGTGGTAAAGTGTAGAAAGGACACCGGCCCTTTAAGGGAAGCTGTACTCTGCTGGAAGCTGAGCTGGAAGCAGGTAATGTTGTAGCTGGAAACAGATGAATCCACAATGGATTGGAGAGTCAGGCTACACCGCAGGTGGAATGCTGGTGCGGGTCTCTATGGTGGAAGTCTTGAGACAGGAGCTGGAACCTGGAAGACAATCACAGGAGAGAGACAAACAGGAACTAGGTTTGACAACCAAAGCACTGACGCCTTCCTTGCTCAGGCACAGTGTATTTATACCTGCAGCAAGGAAGGGATTGGCTAGGCAATTATGCAGATTAACAATACTGACAACAGATTGGAGGAAATAATCAGCTGACAGAATCCAAGATGGCTGCGCCCATGCAGACACTTGGAGGGAAGTTTGGTTTGTAATCCATGTGGTAATGAAAACAGTAATGGCGGCGCCGGCCACTGGAGACAGGAGACGCCAGGCTGACAAGTGCACATCCAACCACGCGGACACAGCGGAGGCCGCGGCTGACGTAATCGCCACTCTGACACTCTGCATGCAGAAGCTCAGGGACGGCGGCGGAGGCCGCGGGAGACGCCATGCCAGATGTAATAAGGCGTTACTGTGACAGCGTCTCAGAGAGACAGGAGAGGATGCAGGAATGTGAACATTAGGATAACAGATGGGATCCGGTCCTGGAGCGCTGAGCCAGCCTTAGGAGGCATCTGATGGGTAAGAAATGGCGTCCAGATACCCGGATCGTGACATACAGTATTATTAACCTCAATAACATTCATTTCCACTCATTTCCAGTCTATTCTGAACACCTCACACCTCACAATATTGTTTTTAGGCCAAAAGGTTGCACCGAGGTAGCTGGATGACTAAGCTAAGCGACCCAAGTGTGGCAGACCCGATGGCACTTTTAAAAACTAGGTCCCAATCAGCACATCATGCAAAGAAGAAAAAGAGGTGTAATGAGGTATCTGGATAACTTTGCTAAGGGACACAAGTGTGCGGCACAAACACCTGGCCCATCTAGAAGTGTCACGCAGTGGCTGAATGTCGAAAGTGGCCCGCAATTTTTCATGCCACCGACAGCATCTCCTGCACGCCCCTGTCATTTTTTAAAAAAATTCTGCACACTACTTTCCCGCACAGATACTGAGGAGATCTCGCTACACTCTCCAGGACTGGAGTGAAAATGGCGATGATGTGTGGCTCCTTATATGGAATCCAAAACCCAAGAATCCGACAGCGGGATGATGACGTTTTGCCTCGTTCTGGTTTCCGAGTCTGGAAGTATTTATCAAGTAGCCCAGACCATGCAGTCTCTAATGTACAACCTTTTTCAGCTTCAGGCACACAGAACAGAATTTTAAAATTGCCAAGGCACACCACCAGTCCCCAATGGGAAAAAAGCCCACATAGATTATCTCCCAATGGAAAAACCACACACTTTGGCCCCTACAGTAATAAAACACACAAATTCACCCCCACAGTATTAAAAGAAACACTTTTGCCCATGCAGTAATAAAACAAACACATGTGCGCTTATAGTAATAATTGAATAAGAAAAAAATAAATAAAACACGTTGGTCACTACCTGCTGGTAGCAGAGAAAGGAGCTCAGTCTTCCTGGTCCCTCATCGCCTGGAGTCATGCTCACAGTACAGAGCTGTGAGCAGTAGATGGGCGGGTGTGCAAGCTGGCCGGCAGATGGGAGTGCGGGCTGGCTGGTGTGCAGGCATGCAGGCAGTCTAATGGGATGGCCATGATATCACACTGCCACATCAGTGTAGGTCATGGCCCAGGCATGCTTGAGCCTCCCAGAAGAGTCCAGCGCTGGCCAGGCCTTCAGTTGAAGTGAAAGCGGCTCTGAGTCTGCAGCATACTAGACAACCGTTTGCAGCACACTAGTGTGCCATGGCACAACGTTTGAAAAGCGCTACTCTAATGGTCAGCCAAACCTTTGTAACAACTGGCAACACCCCTAAACATGGGCCCCTACCACTGCATTCCCCCGGTGGGCCCTTCATGCCCCAGTCCAACACTTGCCCAACCTGCAGTGCAACATGGATTTTCCAATATGCAAATATGTGCTTCTTTTTTTTTGCATTGCACTTAGGGGGTAATTCCAAGTTGATCGCAGCAGGATTTTTGATAGCAATTGGGCAAAACCATGTGCACTGCAGGGGAGGCAGATATAACATGTGCAGAAAGAGTTAGATTTGGGTGGGTTATATTGTTTCTGTGCAGGGTAAATACTGGCTGCTTTATTTTTACACTGCAAATTAGATTGCAGATTGAACACATCACACCCAAATCTAACTCTCTCTGCACATGTTATATCTGCCTCCCCCGCAGTGCACATGGTTTTGCCCAACTGCTAACAAAATTCCTGCTGCGATCAACTTGGAATTACCCCCTTAATCTCTATGCTTGCAAAGAAACTGGAGCATGTCCAAGGTGCATGCTCAATCAAAATGCAGTCAAAATGCCAGTGGTCGGGATCCTGGTGTCCAGGAGACCAACGCTGGAATCCCGACAGCCGTAATTTGCTGACGGCTGGCATCCCGACACCCACCCCTGATTCTCACTCGGTTGGTGGGTCCATACCACCAACCAAGTAGGAATAGAGCCTGTGGGGAGCAAAGTGGGCCCGCAGCATGGCAAGCGCAGCGAGTCCGCAAAGGAACTCATTGCCTCGCTGCAGGTATTCCGGCAGATGAGATGCCGCTGTCTGGATACTGTTTTACCTCCAATCCAATCAGATGCGCGACCCTGTGTGCTTCGGATCGGAGCCGGAGATCATAAGTACTGCACTATAAATAAATTAGATTACGCAGGCATGGCTGGGATCGCATATGATACATCGCATGCAAAAGGACCGCATACATTGTATCGTATGCAATCCTGCCGCCCAGGAAGCTGACGGTTAGTTCAATGGGAAACGTCATGCGACTTCTCCATCGGAAAAGTCGCGTAAGTGTATGGCCACCTTAAAGCCCATAAGAATCAGATGCACTATCCCCAATCAAATGTGATAAAATAGTGAATGAGTATAGAATTTCTAAAAGTGTGTAAATAAAAAAGTGTCATACACTGCAGCCATTCATCCAGACATTTGACAATTGTTTCTGCCACACCAAAAGTCCTAGGCAAACAGTTTCCACTGATCTTAGTGCACTAGGTGCCTTTCCAAACATAGGGAATGTGGGAGCACTCAGGGCACATTCAGCTCTGGCTTTCCAGCAACTGGCCCTAGTTCTAGAGGACCGTGATAGACGACCATTATTGGGGGCTCCACCCCCCTCCCCACAAATACTTACTACACTTTGTTGTAGACAATAGGCAGTTATCAAGACTAATAATTTACTCTTTCCTATAGGAAGTAAAGAACTGAAGTAGAATTGAATACATTTAAAATGAACCCCCTACACCACTGAATTCTGATTATACATGTAGCTCATCTTTAATAATATATGTCATAAAATTGATGATTTTGTTAAATCCAAGATCTCAAAATAATAGCACTCTAGAAATTTCAAGGACATGAATAAATCATCTTCAAAGCTGTATAAAACGAAACAAATTCTTTAAATGTATTTAATGCTAATTAGTGAGTTCTAGTAGCTGCATGAGGTCCCTGAGTGGGGCAGGATTTCAAGGTTGTAGCATTGCACAAACAAAGCACATTAAAATGCAGTGCTGATGACACCTTTGAACAAAAGTGAAAGACTGTGATGATAAACTGTGTATGTGAAAGTTTGTTATTTCATATACAGACAACCTGTTCTAAAAAAACAACAAAAAAACAGGTTTTAGTATAAGGAGCTTCAAACACATGGTGATTGTGCTATTATACACATTGGAGCTGCATCCATATATAAGTAATCAACACTGTTGTCTGGATAGATCATATTGCAATAAGGGGAACTAATATTCCCTAACTTTAAATAGAATGCAGATTGTAGTGTAATAGAGAAGTGCAGAGCAAGTGTAACACCCCGGGGGTTGGCAGGGTATGTCTAAGTGGTTGAGAGAGGTATCACAGGTGTTAGGTGGCTATGTGAGTGACCTTTCCCCTGAAATGTTGTTCCCTGTACCTTGTCTCGCAGTAACGTACTCAGAGTGGTAGGAAAGATTGATACGAATTGATAGAAGTGAGTCAGCAATTCCAACAGGAAGTCTTTTTATTAATTTGCAATGAACTCTGGAATTGGGATGATTGGTTAATTAAAGGATGTTGCTTGGGTTGCAAATCACAAAAAGAAGACTTGGCATACAAGAGAAAACAGGAATATGCAATTCTCCACAGTTCACACCACAAAAAGATCATCCAATTTGCAAAAGACAAGTTATTAGAATCATGAAGAAGAAGAATTAGAATCAGGATAAGAAACGGTTGGAATCACAAAATTAACATAAAATCATTGTAATCAGGAGATCAAATTGGACACTGTGCATTCCATTCTATAATGTGATCACAAGAAGAATAATAACAATACGTTTCAGTAATCCTCAATACTGACTTTCTATCTTTCCCTAGCCAAGGTAATAAGGGCCTAATTCAGACCTGATTGCTCCTCTGTGTTTTTGCAGAGGTCTGCGAACAGATAGCCGCCGCCCATAGAGAGTGAAAACTTGACCTGTGCAAGTGTGCGAATGCATGCGTACGCCGTGCGAAAACTTTCCCAGATAGCGGACATCTGCAAATCCGTTTGCAACTCACTCACCATCTAATGATTTTCCCATTCTGTACAGTCTGTGTGAAGCCCAGGACTTATTCCTACAGTGCGAAAGAAACAGGCTGTTCGGGGCCAGAGCTGACGTCACACACCCGCCCTGAAAATGCTTGGGAATGCCTGCATTTTTTCCTGATACTCCTAAAAAACGGCCAGGTACCACCCACAAATGTCCGCTTCCTGTCAATCACCTTGCGTATGCCTAGCGATTGAAATTTTTGCACCATTCTGTCGCTGTTAGGGCTCACACGTGCACCTTGTGGGGCATACGCATGCGCAGTCATTCGATAATTGTCCAATGTGCAATTTTGCACAATAGCGATCAGGTCTGAATTAGGCCCTAATAATCTTCACAGGCAATTATCGTTGGAGCTCTTGTTAAAGTCTGCTGTGCCACAGTGTGTCAATCGGGAGAAGGGGGGTGAAATGGGCCACAGTTACTGAGGGGATCCTGGGATAGAAAATATCAATATAACTCAGTTCTTTTGGGGCAATTCAGACTTGATCATAGCACAAAGCGCAGCATCAATGTCTCGTTCCCGCCCTCTTCCCGGTCTTTAACTGCGTTCTGAAGTGAACACGGTTTAGGAACTTGCACATGTACGTACCGGCGTACGCGCATGTGCAGATGTGCAAAAATTGCTTCATAGCGATTTTTGCACATCAGTGACAGGGTCTGAATTAGGCCCTTTATTTGTCTCTTGCCAACGGCACTTATGTCAAAATAAGGGGGCTTTTGTATGGGCTTGATCAACACTTGTATAATTAGCTCAGCCCTTCTGGCAATAACTATCTGTCTGCGTTGCACAAATTCAGGGGGTGATTCAGACCTGATTGCTGGGCTGCTAACTTTGCTGTCCTGTGTTCAGATAGTCGCCACCCCCAGGGGGAGTGTAAAGTCGCCATGCAAGTGTGCGATCCCATGTGTACGCTGAGCTGCAAAAATTCACTGTGTGCAGTCGCTGCGTAGCCCAGGACTTACAGTGCGATCAGAAGAGGCTGTTCGTGGCCACAGCTGACGTCAGACATCCTCCCTGAAAACGCTTGGGCACGCCTGCGTTTTTCCAGACACTCCCAGTAAACGGTCAGTTACCATCCACAAATGGTCTCTTCCTGTCAATCACCTTGCGAACGTCCATGCGATCGGAATTTTCGCACCATCCTGTCGCTGACCGGCGATGCCCATTGTTGTTGTCTGACGCGCGTGCACATTGTGGTGCATACACATGCGCAGTTATGATCTGATCACCCGCTGTGCGAAAACGCACAGCAGCGACCAGGTCTGAATCACCCCCTCAGTCTTTTAGCCCAGATATATCTCTTATCCTTGTGTTTAAACTCTGCCCTGGAGCAAAAATATTTTTCATGAACTCATAACAAACTTATGCTGGGTACACACTGGCAGATATATTGGCCAATCGGTTGGTTGTCCAATATATCTTTTGCTGATCTGCAGGTGTGTACAAGCAATATGTCTCTTGGGCCCTACTCACTTGGCGATGTGCCGCCGAGGTGCCCGACGGCCGATACGGCCGACGAGCGACCCGGCGGCGGAGGGGCAGTGAAGTTTCTTCACTCCCCCCGTCACCCGGCTGCATTGAAGTGCAGGCAAATATGGACGAGATCGTCCATATTGGCCTGCATGCACAGCCGACGGGAGACCAGCGATGAACGAGAGCGGGGACGCGCATCGTTCATCGCTTAAGTCTCCACACTGAAAGATATGAACGAGTTCTCGTTCATTTATGAACGAGATCGTTCATATCTTTCAGAATATCGCCAAGTGTGTAGGGCCTATCTGAAAGACGTCTTTCACAGATATATTGCATCTGCTGTGCAACACAGCAGATGACCAATATATCTGCAGATATATTAGTGCATCTTTCAGTGTGTATGAACAATCCCCATCTGCATATATAGCTGCAAATAGGTTGAACAGCAGATATATCTTTAAAGGTGGGTACACACTATTAAGGCCCGTACACACTGGTCGATGTATCGGCCGTTCTCTTGAACGGCCGATACATCGCGGGACCGTCGGCCAGTGTGTACGGGCGATACGTCTGTGAACTCCGTCGTTCACAGACGTATCGCGTCGGCCGCGCAGCACAGCCGACAGCCAATATATCTAACGATATATTGGCCTGTCGCTGTGTGTGTACGGGGTGGTCGTCCGACCGCCCGTACACATGCTGCGGCGGCCGGCGGTGATTGACAGGTGAACTGGGCGGGCGCGAGCGCCCGCCCGCCCAGTTCATGACGTCAGTCCCCCGACGGATCGGGCTGTGTGTATGCACAGCACACTGCCCGATCCGTACATAGATATATCTGCAGATCAATTGATCTGCAGATATATCTAATAGTGTGTACCCACCTTCATGACTGACGTCATGAACTGGGCGGGCGGGCGCTCGCGCCCGCCCAGTTCACCTGTCAATCACCGCCGGCCGCCGCAGCATGTGTTCGGGCGGTCGGACGACCGCCCCGTACACACACAGCGACGGGCCAATATATCGTTAGATATATTGGCTGTCGGCTGTGCTGCGCGGCCGACGCGATACGTCTGTGAACGACGGAGTTCACAGACGTATCGCCCGTACACACTGGCCGACGGTCCCGCGATGTATCGGCCGTTCAAGAGAACGGCCGATACATCGACCAGTGTGTACGGGCCTTAAGATATATTGGTGCATCTTTCTGTGTGTGTATGAACAACCACCATCTGCAGATATATCTGCCAGTGTGTACCCAGCTTTAGTCCTGAGTTAGCCCTCTTTCTCTGAGTCCTCACTAGCACAATATGGCACCCTTGTTAAAACACTGGTTAGTTTGTACACAGGTGGTGGAGGCTGAAAGGCACACATGTCTGTGGCTGGCTGTCAGTTTCAAACAGTACTCACTCAAACCCAGGGAACGGAATCTCTAGCTGGCTATTCCCACTGTACTGGCTCCTTTCTCTCTCTCTCTCTCTCTCTCTCTCTCTCTCTCTCTCTCTCTCTCAAGATGGTATGCAGATATGGTCACATTTTATGCTAATGCCTGCTTACACTTATACCCTTTTTCCACCTAAGTTTCGGGTCTGAACCAGGATTTGGAACACAGTATCCAACCAGGTCACACCCTGGATAGAACCCTTTCCACCGTGACATTGATCAGGGTAATTCCCACGGGTGCAGTGCTGGCCCTTGGAGATGACATTGGGGACAGCTGGGACACTTAGCACTGCCATAGGTGCCTATAGAAGCATGGAAATCTAGCAAACAGCCAAAATGCAGAGAACTCCCTTTATCTCATGGACCCCTTTATCTCTCTCACCTTATCTCTCTCCAAGCTTTGATGTATTTCTAACTGTTACTGCTAAAACCTTTCTCTATGTACATTGGGGTGCAGCTCCATCTGGCCATCTGGGTAGCTGCATGTGATTTTAGAACCTTCCTCACATTTCCCAGAAGTCAATGTCTCCCTTACACTCCACAAACATCATTAAATGCCAAGATCCAGTGTCGGACTGGAGCATGAAGGGCCCACCAGGGGTATGCAGTAGTAGGGGCCCATGAGTAGAGGTGTGGCCAGTCTCCAAAGGGGGTGTGGTCAGCCAAGAGAGAGGTTTGGCTAACCATTATAGAGTACCTGGTCTGGACTCCTTGATAATTTATATAGTAATTAATGCTAGTGCATGAATGATAATGTGCCAGATTAATGACAGCAATGTACTGTAGAGAATACATCATAATCCTGTGCAGTATAAGGTAACATATGTATAATATATAATTCAAGTGCACAGTCTAGAACCTGATCTCTAGAGGAGGAGGGCTCCCCAGGCAGTGGGGCCTACCGGTGGTTTCCCCTGTACCCCTGTGGGCCAGTCCGAGCCGGCCAAGATCAAACATGTCATCTCTGTTAAAGTAGTGAATAATCCCATGCACTGTTCTCTGCATTTTGGGGAATTATTATTATTATTATTACATTTTATTTATAGGGCGCCACAAGTGTTTCGCAGCGCCGTACAAAGGACAGTACAGGGAGACAAAACTTAGCATAACAGTAAATAAATAACAATAATGGAGTGCAGGTAACAAAGAGCAACACAATTCTCATACACAATACAGCTTAGATATAAGTAGTGAGGGAGTGATCATTGTACTACTTGGGGCTGGCGGCCAAAGATAGAGAGGGGCCATTTATCAGCAGGAGAAAAAGCAGGTAAAGATGGTCGCTGAGTGAAATGTGTCAAGAAGAGGGCTTAGACAAGAGGAAAGAGGGCCCTGCTCTGAAGAGCTAACAATCTAGTGGGGAGGGGCAACAGACAGATGACATGAGGTGCAAGCAAGCAAGCAGGTAGAAGCCTGATGGTGGTATGCGAGCAAAGCAGAGATGTCTAAGGCATGGGGCAGGGGGATGGAGGAGCAGCCTAAGGACTAGGTTATGCATTGGAGGGGTACGCTTTGATAAATAGGTGGGTTTTCAGTGCCCGTTTGAAGCTATGCAAGGTCGGGGAGAGTCTAATGGAGCGGGGGAGCGCATTCCACTGAAGGGGTGCCGCACGGGCAAAATCCTGAACTCGTGCATGGGAAGCAGTGACCAAGGCAGAGGAGAGGCGACGGTCATCAGCCGACCGTAGTGGGCGGGAGGGAGTATGAAGGGAGAGGAGGTTGGAGATGTAGGGAGCAGTGGAATTAGAGATGGCATTGTATGTGAGGGTGAGGAGTTTGAAGAGGATTCTGTAGGGGAATGGGAGCCAGTGTAGATTTTGTCGAAGGGGAGTGGCAGAAGTGGAGCGGCGGGAGAGGAAGATGAGCCTAGCTGCGGAGTTGAGGACAGATTGGAGGGGAGCGATGTGGGAGCAAGTGAGGCCAGTGAGGAGCACATTGCAGTAGTCGAGACGTGAGATGACCAGTGAGTGGATGATAAGTTTAGTTGCACTCTGGGAGAGAAATGGCCTGATGCGAGCAATGTTGCATAGCTGGAACCGACAAGATTGCGCCAGAGCTTGGATGTAGGGTGCAAAGGAGAGGGAGGAGTCAAGAGTGACGCCCAGGCTGCGGAGTTGGGGAACGGGGGAGATGATAGTGTTGTCAACAGTGATAGAGATATTTGTAGGGGGTGTTGCTCTGGCTGGGGGAAAGATAATAAGTTCAGTTTTATCCATGTTGAGCTTCAGAGAGCGCTCAGACATCCAGGAGGAGATGGCAGAGAGGCAGCTGGAGACCTGAGAGAGGACAGAGGGGGACAGATCAGGAGAGGAGAGGTAGAGTTGTGTGTCATCAGCATAGAGGTGGTATTGAAGGCCAAAGGAGTTAATGAGCGCACCCAGGGAAGAGGTGTACAGGGAGAACAGAAGGGGGCCTAGGACAGAACCCTGAGGGACACCAACAGGAAGGATGGAAGGGTGTGAGGTGGTTCCGGAGGCAGACACAGAGAAGGAGCGGTTAGTGAGGTATGAGGTAAACCAGTCAAGGACGGTGCTAGAGATTCCAACATTTTGGAGTGTGCGGAGGAGGAGAGGGTGATCCACGGTGTCAAAGGCAGCAGAGAGGTCCAGAAGGATGAGCAAAGAGAAGTGGCCCTTGGATTTGGCCGAAAGCAGGTCACTGGTGACTTTCACCAGGGCAGTCTCGGTGGAGTGGAGTGGGCAAAAGCCAGATTGTAGTGGATCAAGGATGGAGTGGTCAGAGAGGTAGCTTGTGAGATGGCTGTAGACTGTTCAAGTAGTTTGGAGGCGAAAGGGAGAAGAGAGATGGGGCGGTAGCTAGTGAGTGATGAAGGGTCGAGGTTGGCTTTTTTGAGAATAGGGGACACCAGAGCATGTTTGAATGGTGAGGGAAATATGCCAGTAGAGAGCGATAGGTTAAAGAGGTGAGCAAGGTGGGAGCAGGCAGGAAGGGGGGAGCGGAGAAGACGGGAGGGGAGGGGGTCCAAGTGGCAGGTTGTGGGGGGAGAGGATAAGATGAGGGAGTGGACTTCCTTGTCTGAGGTGGGACGGAAGCAGGACAGGGTGGGATAGATGGATGGGAGGGATGGTGGGAGCAGGGGGGCAGCAGAGGGGTGACGGGAGGAGATGTAATTTTGAATATCCTCAATTTTTGGAGATGAAGAAGGAGGCAAAGTCAGTGGGAGTGAGGGAAGAGGGGAGGGGAGGAGGAGGGGGGCGAACGAGAATGTTGAAAGTTTCAAAGAGTCGGCGTGGACTGGAGGACTGAGAAGAGATGAGTGTTTGGAAAAAGGATTGCTTGGCGAGAGAAAGAGCAGAGCTATAGGAGGAGAGGATAAACTTGAAATGGAGAAAGTCCGCCAGAGAGTGGGATCTCCTCCAGGAGCGTTCTGCGGACCGTGAACATTTTTGTAGGAATCGTGTAATTTTGGTGTGCCATGGTTGGGGTTTGGAGCGGCGGAGGGGGACAGATGAGAGGAGGGCCACAGAGTCAAGAGCAGCAGTAAGGGAAGAGTTATAGAAGGAGGCTGCCTGGTTGGGACAAGTCATAGTGGAAAGAGGAGAGAGGAAGGTCTCGAGGGAGGACATGATAGCGGGGTTGAGGGACCCGAGATAACGTCTGGTGATGGTGTGTCTGGGTGTGGAGCATAGAGGGGAAGATGAGAGGGTGAAATAAAGCAGATGGTGGTCAGAGAGAGGGAAGGAAAAGTTAGAGAAATCAGAGAGATCACATCGGTGGGTGAAGACAAGGTCGAGGGAGTGGCCGAGATTGTGAGTAGGGGTGGAGGACCATTGAGAAAGTCCAAAGGAGGTGAAAAGAGCAAGAAGGTTAGAGGAAGCTGCATTAGTGATGTCGATAGGGATGTTAAAGTCACCGAGGATGATAGAGGGGAGGTCGGAGGAGAGAAAGTGGGGAAGCCAGGCAGCAAAGTTGTCAAGGAAAGGTGAACAGCGGCCAGGGGGGCGGTAGATCACTGCCACATGGAGGTGAATGGGGTAGAAGAGGTAGAAGAGGGGTAGAGTGTGGACCTCAAAGGTGGAGAAGGTGAGGGAGGGCTCAGGTGGGATGACACGAAAGGTGCAGTTAAGAGAGAGGATGCCCACGCCTCCACCCTGGCGGCCATCAGGTCTGACCGTGTGGGTGAAGGAGAGGCCTCCGTAGGAGAGGGCAGCAGGGGAGGTGGTGTCAGAGGAGGAGAGACAGGTTTCAGTGATGGCGAGAAGGTTAAAAGAGTGGGAGATGAAGAGGTCGTGGATAGTTGGCAACTTGTTGCAGATTGATCTAGCATTACAGTGGACACTAGAAGTTTTTTACCCCAGAGGGTCCAGAACCCTTAATCAGGATTTGCTCACATCTCCTGGTGTAAAGTACAGTAAATGTTAATGATATACTACTGTTTTGGTCTAGCCTCAACCTGGCACGTACACTACTGTTGTCTCCTGGCATAAAATTGGTGCATACTGTATGCTGCCCTTCCAGAGCTGGACATATCATGAGATCTTGAGATGCTAACTATTATTTCATGTGCATTTTACTTCTCCATTTATTGAGCAATGTTGGTCCAACTCTGTATTACCCCTTAGGGTGGCCACACACAGTTAGGCTTTAGCATATTAAACTTTACATTTTCACTGCATAATAATACCCCATTCACTCAGAGTTGCAGACCCAGATCACACAACCTGGGTCAGCCCATTTACGTCGACACCTGACTTGTTTTTTTCCTGGGTCCTTGCCTTGGTGTGAAAGGGGTCTCACCACTGGTTAAAACTGTGTTCATTATCCTGGAAAGAACCCAGTATTTTGGTGTGAAGGAGGTAAAACGTTACCCCTTTGTAAGCACGCCGAACGTATTTCTTCTTCTCTACATTTTTAAGAATATATAAAATATATCAAAATACATTACAAGCATATTCAGTAAGCATGACATGATGGAATAGTAGTCTAGTTTACTAGTACAGCGTGTGATGTGCTTATCCAGTGATTAAAGTACAACCGCTAATATAAACAGTATAAAGACTAGTAACCACAACAGTGTAAGAGTGAAGCAAATATTCATTAGAACAATGGCTAATTGTAAACAGAGTGTATTCACATCATAAAATAAACGTTATAATTTGCATGTAACACATTTATAAAACCACAGAATATACTGGAGAAAAAACTTCATGTTGACAGCCTTTTTTAACCCTTTAGTAGGGCCAGATTAACAATATGGCGTATGGAGCTGCAGCTCCAGGCCTCTTCATTAAAATAGGCCCATCGTCATGGCAGCATGCTGAGGACCAGCTGCGTAGCTGGTTACACAGTCAGCCATAAAATCATATGTATTACAATGGTATTTCTAGTTTTCTTACAAAATTATGCAAATTAACTCATTTTATGTATTAAGGGAAACAGTGGGGCTGATTGTGTAATGGATATACACCACCCATTGGGCTCTGGCCACACCCACACAGTACTGCTCACAGCTCCTCCCCTTCTCAGTATAGGCCCTTGAACATTTTCAGCCCCAGGCCCATCTGGTCCTTAAACTGGCTCTGTTCTTTAGGTTTTGCACAATGAAATTTCTATATAAAAAATAATTAATAGTTTGCTCTACTCATCCCCACTATAAGGTTTATCTGTTTTTGCAATAATTTGAGAGTGGTGCCTGATGCAGACTTGAAAGTAAATTGTACATGATTTAGGGATTAAATAAACATGCATGGATAAAATGCTTATAATCACCCATTGCAGAGTGTATGATGCATCTGTAGCGTATGAGTCTGGTTTGCTGCTAATCATCATCATCATCATCATCAGTACTTACTATACTAGGTGTAAAAGATTAGAACTAATGAGACTTAAAGCGGGCCCAGGTGATGTAGGGCATGGCCAGTTGAGGGGGGCATGACTACGGCTATTCATTATACAGATACCTACAGTACACTTACCTGGATGGGCTTGGTTGCTGCATCATGTGGTTACACCTCTTCTGCTCTCTTCTTCCCGTTAGAGACTGGTAACCTTTCCAACTCCCTCTTGGTTCCTCTGCAAAAGATTTACCTCCAGACAGAGGTGTAGCTAGGTGTCATGATGTCTGGAGCAAAGGTATGTTACAGCACCCCCTCCCCTGTACTGAATTGGGTGCGTGTTACATTTGAAAAGAAAAAAATAGTTAAAATTAGTGACAGGGCTGGTTCTAGACATTGTGAAGCTCATGGCAAAAGTTTCCTTTGGGCACCTCTCCATGTATAAAATAGCAATAGTGTGCGCCAAAGGTGCACAAAAAAATATAGGGGCGTGGCTTTATGGTGAAGGGGCATGGCTACAGAATAGTACCAATTCAGATGACACCAGACAGTATTGTCCATTATTCACATTACACCACACAGTATTGTCAGTTATTCACATTACACCACACAGTAGTGTCCGTTATTCACATTACACCACACAGTAGTGTCCCTTATTCACTTTACACCACACAGTAGTGTCCCTTATTCACATTACACCACACAGTAGTGTCTCTTATTCACTCTACACCACACAGTAGTGTCCCCTATTCACTTTATTCACTTTTTCCATGAAGATCTACCAACATTGGTGTGCAGTTGCCTGATCATTTGGTATTTTGGCGGCGGTTTCGAAGAGAATGTTGGCACAGTGAAGTTTTGTTACCTCACACCGCTATTTGCTGTAGGCACTGGACTTCTGTATCTGTCTGTCCTTGCCACAGGCATCAACCTTCAAGTGGATGGAAGAGTTCAAGGATTTACTGCAGTCGCTTTTTCTATGCTGAGCATCTTTATCATGTGCACCAGTCTGAAGCGCCTGGTATTCTTTGGGTTCATGGTGCGCACAAAGGTGCTGCCGCTGTTGTTACCTGACTGAGGAGGGGGCAGCGGTGCTGGGGGGAAGGATGGTTAGAAGGTTGGAGGAGATTTTAAACTAGGAGCCTGGGGGGAGGGTTTAGCTAGAAACTACGGGTCATGCAGTGAGAATAGTGGGGATGGCGGTAGTAAACGAAATGGGGGAGAAGTTGTGGGGAGGATAAGAGCAGGCCGTAAGGTTACTAAAATGGGTACTAAAAAAGATTTTACCAAAGCACTAACCAATGACGATTACAGGTCATCATTGCTACATAAGGTGAAAGATGTCCCTAACGCAAGGGGAAATACTTATCTTAGTTGTATGTATGTAAACGCCAGAAGCATTACTGGTAAAAAGGGTGAACTAGAAATACTTGCAGCAAGCAAACAGTATGATATTATAGGCATTACTGAAACTTGGTGGGACGAATCTCATGATTGGACAGTCAATCTAGAGGGCTATACACTGTTTAGGAGAGACAGGCTAAATAAAAAGGGTGGAGGGGTGTGTCTTTACGTAAAGCCGTTTTTAAAACCTCATATACGGGAATATATTCAGGAGGGGACTGTAGACACTGTCGAGACATTATGGGTAGAAATTGCATGCGGGGAAAAAGGAATAAAAAAGTTAGTATTGGGTGTATGTTATAGGCCGCCTGGTATCAACGCATCTGATGAGGAATTGTTACTAAAGCAAATTGAAAGAGCAGCAGGAGTAGGAGACATAGTAGTGATGGGAGATTTTAACTATCCAGAGATAAACTGGAAAAACAATTCATGTGACACTGCTAGGGGCAATATGTTTTTAAACACACTTAATGATAACTACTTAGTTCAACTAATTGGGGAACCAACTAGGTACAATGCAATCTTAGACCTGGTATTAACAAACAATGGGGATTTGGTATCAGGTATTATAGTAGGGGACCCATAGGAAACAGCGACCACAATATGGTCACATTCAATTTCAGTTTCCATAAACAGCCCTATACTGGCTCAACTAGGACTCTAAACTTTAGCAAAGCAAATTTTTCAGGGATATTGAATGGGAAGGTTTGTTTTTAGGAAAAAATACTACGGAGAAATGGGAGGTACTAAAATTCCTGCTAGCTAAAAATACACTCAAATGTATTCCTACGAGCAGCAAAAAAAGGAATAAAAATCATAAACCGATGTGGCTTAACAAAAAGATTAAGGAACTTATGGGCAAGAAAAGGCGAGCATTTAAAAAATACAAATCTTACAGGGAAGCAGAGTCATTTCAGCACTATAAGGAATGTAACAAAATATGCAAAAAGGAAATAAGAGCGGCTAAAGTAGAAACTGAAAAACTAGTAGCAAAGGAAAGCAAAGCGAATCCCAAAAAAATCTTTAAATACATTAATAGCAAGAGATTAAAGAAGGGGAGTATAGGCCCTTTAAAAGACAAGTTGGGAGTCTTAAGCAAAAATGATAATGACATAGCGGACACACTAAATGAATTTTTTTCAACAGTATTTACTAGAGGGGACCCAATTCAGGGACTAACATATAATCTCAATAATGAGAATATCCCACTGATAGGTACTTATTTAAGCGAGGAAGTAGTCTGTGACCGATTAAAACATTTAAAGATTAATAAGTCACCAGGTCCCGATGGTATTCACCCAAGGGTTCTAATGGAGCTTCATTCTGAACTTGCAAAACTGCTATTTTTGATCTTTAAGGATTCAGTAATATCAGGTATGGTTCCCAAAGACTGGCGTATAGCGGAAGTAGTGCCTATATTCAAAAAGGGAAGTAAAGCTGAACCAGGTAATTATAGACCAGTTAGTCTTACATCTATAGTGGGGAAAGTGTTGGAAGGTATTCTAAAAGATAGTATTCAGAAGTTCCTTGAAGTCAATAAGGTCATTAAAAGGAATCAACATGGGTTTATGAAGGACAGATCCTGTCAAACCAACTTACTTGGCTTTTATGAAACAGTAAGCGCAAACCTAGATCAGGGTAAAGAGGTGGATGTAATCTTTTTAGATTTTGCCAAAGCGTTCGATACTGTACCACACATGAGACTTATCTACAAGCTACAAGAATCAGGGCTAGGAAGCACAATATGCACTTGGTCAAAAACTGGTTAGATAATAGGGAGCAGCGCGTTGTGGTTAATGGATCTTTTCAACTTGGACTGAAGTGCTAAGTGGTGTGCCGCAAGGCTCAGTATTAGGACCGCTATTGTTCAATATTTTCATTAATGACCTAACAGAAGGTCTAGATAGCATGGTGTCAATTTTTGCAGATGATACCAAATTGTGTAAAGTTATAAATGCGGAGGGGGATGCTGAGTCGCTTCAGAATGACTTAGTTAAATTAGAAGCTTGGGTAGCGAAATGGAGAATGCGCTTCAATACAAACAAGTGTAAGGTAATGCACTGTGGTAACAAGAACAAAAATAACACCTACCTACTAAATGAGGTAAAATTAGGGGATTCTGTTCTGGAAAAGGACTTAGGTGTCCTCATAGATAGCAAACTAAGCAGTAGTACCCAAAGTAGGACTGCAGCAAAGAAGGCTAATAAGATATTAGCATGCATAAAACGGGGAATTGATGCTAGGGACGAGAGTATTATACTCCCGTTATATAAATCACTTGTGAGGCCACACCTTGAATACTGTGTACAATTCTGGGCACCTTACTACAAAAAGGATATCCTGGAGCTAGAAAAGGTTCAAAGGCGGGCGACCAAACTAATTAAGGGTATGGAGACGCTGGAATACGAGGAAAGGCTTGCAAGACTAGGCATGTTTACACTGGAAAAGAGGAGATTAAGAGGGGGCATGATCAACATTTACAAATATATAAGGGGACAATATACAGATCTTGCGCAGGACCTGTTTTTGGTTAGATCAACACAGAGAACTCGTGGACACTCGCTCAGGTTAGAGGACAGGAGATTCCACACAATATGGCGTAAAGGCTTTTTTACGGTAAGGACGATACGTGTTTGGAATTCCCTGCCTGAGGGAGTTGTAATGGCCAACTCAGTCAACACCTTTAAGAATGGGTTAGATAAATTCCTAATGGATAAGAATATCCAGGGTTACGGGGTATAGTCACGTACTATGGTTATTATAAAAAAGAGGGGTTAATCGTAACGGCAGTCAGCAACTTCAGTCAAAATTTTATACAAAATAATCGTGCATAGGAGACCACAAATAGGTGGAACCCGATGGACAATTGTCTTTTTTCAACCTTAGATACTATGTTACTATGTTATTATGTTTTACACCACACAGTAGTGTCCATTATTTACATTACACCACACAGTATTGTCCGTTATTCACATTACACCACAGTAGTGTCCCTTATTCACTTTACACCACACAGTATTGTCCGTTATTCACATTACACCACACAATAGTGTCCGTTATTCACATTACACCATGCGGTAGTAATCCTTATCCACTTTATGCCACACAATAGAGCCCCTTATACATGTTATGCCACACAGTAGAGCCCCTTATACATGTTACACAACACTGAAGTGCCGCCTATACATGTTATGCCACAGTAGAACGGCTTATACACATTACACCACAATAGAGCCAGTTATATACGTTACACCACAGTATAGCCCCTTATACACGTTACACCACAGTAGAGCCTTTTTTATACACGTTACACTACAGTAGAGCCTTTTTTATACACGTTACTCCACAGTAGAGCCTCTTATACATGTTACACAACAGTAGAGTCATTTATACATGTTATGCCACAGTAGAGCTGCTTATACATGTTACTCTGCAGCTTCTAATACAGTAATGCAGAGAGAGGTGCTGCAACAGCAGCTGGGGCAGAGAGAGGTGTTGCAGCATCAATGTAGAGAGAGGTGCTCCAGCCGCTAGGACAGAGAGAGGTGCTGCAGCAGCTGTGACAGAGAGAGGTGCTGCAGCAGCCGGGGCAGAGAGTGGTGTAGCAGGACAGAAGTAACCCTGCTGCACAGCTACAAGCAGACAGGGAGACATATAAAGAGGGTGGCAGAGCTCCTGCATATTCTGGCTGTCAGTGTCTCCAGCTATCACCTCTGGCTCGTCCTGTACCCTACCTAGTCTCCGAGTCCAAGTCAGTGTGCGCTCTTCTGCTCCTCCCTCCTGCTCTGTGGCTGCCAGTACAGGGAGGGGGCACCCTCTAGCTTTTACGGTGCCCGGAGCTTGAGGTTCACCGGAGCCACTCTCGATACACCCAGTGGTGCAAGTAGAAATATTTTCTTATGGGTACTGAGTGATGAAAAATGAGCGTGGTCATGTGTTGTGATGGGACGTGGCCACATGCTGCTAGTGGGAGTGGCTACATGACACTAGCAGCGTGGCCACATGACACAGCCCCTTTTTGGGGGGATTCTGGAGGCAAGGCTAAAAATATATATTAATGCCTCCAGTATAATAGAAATATATAGTGATTCCTCCAGTATAATAGAAATATATAGTAATGCCCCCAATTTAATAACAATATATAGTAATGCCTCCATTATACAGCCACTGTCGCACTCCCAGTAACCCTGACAAACTGGGAGGAGCAGTCATGCCAAGCACCATGGTCATGTTGCTTTGTGGCATATTATAATTTTGGTAGTGGCAAAGTGTGGGGCAGGTGGTACTGCGTACCTGCTGCCAAATTCTTAAGGGTACTCCGTACCCGAGCGTACCTGCATACTTGCACCACTGGTTACACCCCTGCCTCCAGAGAGGCTTTGATCACAATTGTAGCACAAGAGACCTACATAAGCCAACATGTACCTCTTTTAGATACTCTCGTCTCTGAATATCTACTCTATCGTGATAATGTTTCTGAGGTATTGTAGATAACATTTCTACCATTTAAAGTTCATTTCAATTAATTTAGCCACATGAATGCTAATAGACATAGGGTCTAATTCATGTTTGTAATGATGCAATAGCACCCCATGTGCAGCCTGCTGATAATCACTCCGTTGCGAAAACATCGGCATTGCGTACATGAATCAGGGCCATGTTGCACATACCTGCTTTGCGTAACTTTTTTTTTTCTTTTTCAATACTGAGATTTCAAAATATTTGCAGAGACATCAAACAGGCTCTGGATGAGAACAGTGTTGTGCCCAAATAGAGACTTTGCCATTGTGAACTCCCACAGTGAAGGCTTATTGTTTCTGGCTTGGAACAGACTAACCAGGGGGTAATTCAGACCTGATCGTTCGCTAGCGTTTTTTGCAGCGCTGCGATCAGGTCAAAACTGCGCATGCATATACACCGCAATGCGCAGGTGCGTCGCACGGGTACAAAGCGGATCGTTGCTGTGCGATGGGTTTTATGAAGAATCCATTTGTGCAGACGATCGCAAGGAGATTGACAGGTAGAAGGCGTTTGTGGGTGGCAACTGACTGTTTTCAGGGAGTAGTTGGAATAACGCAGGCGTATTCAAGTGTTTGCAGGGCGGGTGTCTGACATCAGTTCCGGTCCCAGACAGGCTGAAGTTATCGAAGCGGCTGAGTAAGTCCTGGGCTACTTAGAAACTGTACAAGATCTTTTTGTACCGCTCGGCTGCACATGCGATCGCACACTTGCACAGCTAAAATACACTCCCTTATGGGCGGCGACTATGCGAATGCAGGACTGCAAAAAAACAGCTAGCGAGCGATCAGGTCTGAATTACCCCCCAGGCCATTAATGCACTGTACATGACAAACAAGAGGCGGGACAGGGGCAAATCTGTCACTTGAGCATCTTTAAGATTGGAGAAGTTAAATGGGAGGAAAGGGATGGAATACAGTAAATGCATGTTTATGTAACTTGTGAACTGAAGCACCCTGCACTGACACAAAGATCTGCTGCGTGTGCCTGAGGCCAGGTGTAACTACATACTGATGATAATGATTGTCACATTTAGGGACACTAAAGTAATGTTTAGCTCCTTTTGCAATGCGAGCCGACTGGGTTGTCCATAGCTCAGCCTTAAACATCACCTCAAGCCTTCCAAGTATTGTACCTTGACATTGATTAAACAGTAGGTGAAGACATACCCTAATCAAGCAATGATAAACCTTTTGTGTCTCATGCAGAGCTACAAGTAAATGCAACACATGTTGCCCCCTAACTGTGGGGGTCATTCTGAGTTAATCGCACGCTGCAACTTTTTGCAGTCCGTGCGATCAGATAGTCGCCGCCTATAGGGGAGTGTATTTTAGCTGTGCAAGTATGCGAACGCTTGTGCAGGTGAGCTGTACAAAAACATTTTGTGCAGTTTCTAAGTAGCACTAAACATACTCAGCCACTGCGATCACTTCAGCCTGTCAGGTCCCAGAATTGACGTCAGACACCCGCCCCGCAAACGCCTGGACACGCCTGCGTTTTCCGCTCCACTCCCAGAAAATGGTCAGTTGCCACCCCGGAACGCCTTCCTGCTGTCAGTCACCTTGCGATCTCCACTGCAGTCAAAATCTTCGTTAGAACAATCGCTGCCTGGCATTCCCGTCGCCGGGCAGCGGTGCGCGATCGGGTCGGAATGACCCATGGCCCTCATTCCGAGTTGATCGCTCGCTAGCTGCTTTTAGCAGCAATGAAAACGCCAGGCCGCCGCCCTCAAGGAGTGTATCTTAGCTTAGCAGAAGTGCGATCGAAAGGTTAGCAGTTCTGCAACTAAAAAATTTCATGCAGTTTCAGAGTGGCTGAAGACTTACTTCTAGCTTGTGATGACTGCAGTCTGTTTAGTTCCTGATTTGACGTCATAAACACGCCCTGCGTTCGGCCAGCCACTCCCCCGTTTCTCCAGCCACTCCTGCGTTTTAACCTGGCACGCCTGCGTTTTTTTAGCACACTCCCTGAAAACGCTGAGTTGCCGCCCAGATACACCCACTTCCTGTCAATCAAATAATGAACACTCGAGTGACTGAAAAGCGTTGCTTGAGCTTCTGTAAAACTACACAGTTTTGTGTGAAAGTACTTAGCGCATGTGCGCTGCATACCATGCGCATGTGCAGAAATGCCGTTTTTCAACCTAATCGCTGCGCTGCGAAAATCAGCAGCGAGAGATCAACTCGGAATGAGGGCCCATGTGTGCACAGATAAAACGGTAGGTCTGCTATTAGTCATAATCATCATTAACACTACACAACTGATCCTACCCTATACTAGGCAGGCCCGGCGACAGGGGGGGTCAAAGGGGACAACTGTTACGGGCCTTGCGGCTCAGAGGGGGCCCCGAGGATCATGGACACAAAAAGCTGGGCTGTCCGCCCACCAGACAGTATTCCATCTCCCAGCCAGGTAAGTAAATAAACAATTTTCTGGCTGTGCAGGTCCCCCTCCCCTGTTGTTCTGTCAGTTGGGCTGGCCCGCTCTAAATTGCCCGCACCGCCCCTCCCCCCGCTACTTTCAGCCGCACTGCTCCTGCTCAGCTCATACTGCTCCTACCGCCTACCCACACTGCCCGCTTGCACCACACCTGCAGCCTTCAAGTTCCTGCTCCTACTGGCCGCACTGCTCCTACCTCCTTCCCGCATCGCACCTACCACCTTCCTGCTACTACCGGCAGCACTGCTTCTAATGGCCGCCCACACCGCTTCTACCGTTCACCTGCTACAACCAATAGTGAGAGGGGTCCCCGGGCCAGCTGCCTGCCTTCCGCTGCCTCTGACAAGCACATCATGCAGCCACCCGCAGCCGCACACCTGGCCCTGCAGACACAAGACACCCTGGCTGTGTTAAGTTCCTCATGGGTCCTGGGACCCTCACAACGTGTATGTGTGTACATGTATACATATACTGTGTGTGTGTGTGTGTGTGTGTGTGTGTGTATATATATATATATATATATATACGAAAACACATAGCGGCACTCTCAGGTCTTGAAATGGCTATGTAAATCAGGCGACTAGCACCACAATATGCAGGTTAACGTTTCAGTTTAATTGGCTAAACTTTTGTCAGAACAATGATACAAACAAAAGAGCTTACCTATATAGAAGTCACCCAGTGAATCAGATAGTGTGCTCCACGAACAGGTCACCGGGTATATGACGTCACAAACTTGCGCAGGTACATATTTGTGCAGGTACATATTTCTGTCTGTGGGTTTCATGAACAAGCCCATGTGCAGATAATTGTCAACTAATGTGACTCGGACATCCAAAAAGTTAACGCCACATTCACTGATGTTGTAGGTGAATTTTATGTTGTTGTCCTTAGTATTAGCGGTGATGATATGTTCTGCTAAAGCATCCTGTGGCCCCTTCCAAATCAGGAACAGGTCATCAATGTACCTTGTCATCCATATGATGCCTTGAGTAAGCAGTTGTGTGTAAAAATTTACCTCTGGGCCAGTGTATTCAGCATTTGACAACTTCTTTCTATACATAATTCTATTTATATTTTCAGGGTTCAACTCATAATGTACTTGTAGTGATCCCCCTTGACTCTATGTTCTATTAGGTATAGTTTCATGATTAGAACATCTGCCAGTTAGTTAGACATTTGCTGGTATTTCAGTCATGTCGTTGTTAGGCGCCGCGGTCCGGACTTCCTCCCGGCCCGGCGCCTAGCAACTAGGGACGCCGAGCGCGCTGAGCCGCCGGGTCTCTAGCAACGCTAGGACGCCGTGCGCGCTGAGCCGCCGGCTCCCTAGCAACGCTAGGACGCCGGGCGCGCTGAGCCGCCGGGACCCTAGCAACGGGGACGCCACGGACGGACCGCGTTCCCCGTTGCTGGGTTGATTATTTAACTGTGCACACATGTTTTCTGGTCGTGCAGCAAGGCAGCTGCACGACATTCATTGTAATCAGGCTCTGGACTCTGATTGGAGGATTCCCTGCTAAATACCTTCTCAGTGCCTCACACAGACGCCGGTGATAGTTTCCTGCATGCTGCTCATGTTGGTGAACGTCTGTTCCTGGTCTGCTGTGCCCGGTCATTCCAGTCCTCTGAGTTCCTGAGTCTTGGTGTTTGTCATCTCATCCCAAGGAGTTCTCCTGGTCCTAATTTACCTGTGACAGTCTTTAGAGGATCTCGTTTGGTTTCGTGAGTGGCGGCTCTGCCGTGTGCTGCGGCCTAGGCCGCTTTATATTGTGTTCTGGTTTTGGAGCATTTGCGGAGGTATCCGCTTCCACAGTCCTCTCCGGAACTCGGCGGTGCCGTGTAGGAGAGTGGACAAGTGGAGTATTTTGGTTGTTCTTTTCCCTGGTGGTAATCCGCGCATACTTTAGTTTTAGGTTTGTTAGTAGCCCCTGGCCTTGTTGTTTAGTTAGAGGGCCCCTTGTTATCACCCTGTCTCGGTTCACTCTTTGTCTCTCATTAAGACCTGAGGGGGCATCGGAGTTGGGCAGACGTAATCCGCCCTTCAAACGCGGCTGCCATGGGCCCAAGCAACCATAGTCTCGCGAGAGTGTACTGACAGCACGGGCGAGACAACGGAGATAGGGCGCCAGGGGCTATTCCCATTCCTTTCCCCTTTCCCAGCATTTCGTTCTGGTATTCAGGTCCTTTCATATAAAATCACCCCAGACCTGAGTATTAGAATCATAACATTATCACCGGCCCAAAAAACTAAAAAAAAAAAAAAAGAGGGGTTTTAAATTTTTCCCCATTCAGTTTTGGTAAGAGTTAACCGGCTTCATGAATCCGGCAGGGTTAGGACCAAATCCCGGTCAGCTTCTAGTTAACCAATTTCAAGAACTTACTCAGATGGTTCAGGACCTTTCTCTTCGGGTGAGATCACAGGAAGATCTTTTGCGAGCCTCCCCGTGGGTGGTCCCAGAACCAAAGATGCATTTACCCGACCGTTTTTCGGGTAACAGAAAAGATTTTTTTAATTTTAAAGAAGCTTGTAAGCTATATTTTCGTTTAAGGCCTAGTTCCGCTGGTACTGAATCTCAGCGGGTTGGGATTATTATGTCGTTACTCCAGGGAGATCCACAGACCTGGGCGTTTGGGTTAAAAGCTGAAGATCCTGCTTTGTTATCTGTAGACGCCTTTTTTAAATCATTAGGTCTGTTGTATGATGACCCAGATAGAGAGGCGTCAGCTGAGAGTCACCTGCGTGCTCTCAAACAAGGTAAAAATCCAGCAGAGGTGTATTGTACCGAATTTCGCCGCTGGTCGAACGACTGTGGCTGGAATGACCCGGCACTGCGCAGTCAGTTTCGCCTCGGTTTATCTGAACTTATTAAAGACAGTCTCCTCCAGTACCCCGCTCCTGAGACTCTCGATAAACTCATGGAGCTTGAAATAAAAATAGATCGTCGTCTCCGAGAGCGGAGGGCTGAAAGAGGAACAACTGTTAGGCCTAGTCCTTGTGTTTATACCTTTCCAGAGGACGTCGAGGAGCCCATGCAGATGGGTCTCTCCCGGCTGTCCCCAGAGGAAAGAACCAGAAGATTAAGTTCTGGTCTTTGTTTGTACTGTGGTGGTAAGGGACATATTGCTCGCAACTGCCCGAACAAGTCTGGAAACGCTCTGACCAAGTGAATTGTGAGGGGGTTCACTTGGTCTGCAGCTTATCTCCTCAAATGACTCTCTCTTAGTCCCTGTTAAAATTTCCTTTGGCAGCCTCAGTTCATTGGTGTCGGCCTTTGTCGACAGTGGAGCTGCAGGAAATTTTATGGATTTAACTTGGGCTAAGGCCTTAGGCATTCCACAGATACCGTTGGATAAACGTATCACCATGCACGGGTTAGATGGGGGTCCGCTTTCCAATGGGATAATTACTCACCGCACACCTCCAGTATTACTTACAGTAGGAGCCTTACATTCTGAAGATATAGAATTCTACCTTACACATTGTCCGGCAGTTCCTGTAGTTTTGGGTCACCCTTGGCTTGCCTTTCATAATCCCACCATTGATTGGCGGTCCGGGGAGATTTCCCAATGGGGTCCTTTTTGTGTTAAGGAATGTATTTCTTATCCAGTCCGGGTTGCAGCAATCGTCCCAGAGCTTATTCCTGTGGAATATCAGGATTTTGCCGATGTGTTCTCCAAAGGCAATGCGGACATTCTGCCTCCCCATCGGTCCTACGATTGTGCAATTGAGTTAGTACCAGGTGCCACTTTGCCTAAGGGGAGATTATATGCCCTGTCCGGGCCAGAAACCACGGCCATGAATAATTACATTCAGGAAAGCCTTAAAAAAGGTTTTATTAGGCCTTCAAAATCTCCGTTGAGTGCAGGATTTTTCTTTGTTGAGAAAAAAGATGGGTCACTTAGACCATGTATTGATTTTAGGGCTCTGAATAAGATCTCTGTGAAAAACACCTATCCTTTGCCATTAATTTCAGTGCTTTTTGATCAGTTACGCTCCGCCGTGATCTTTTCGAAAATTGATCTTAGGGGAGCTTACAACCTCATCCGAATAAATTCTGGGGATGAGTGGAAGACGGCTTTCAACACTCAGTCGGGTCACTATGAATACCTGGTGATGCCGTTCGGCCTGTCAAATGCTCCGGCGGTTTTTCAAGACCTCATTAACGATGTTCTCCGTGACTTCCTTGGGAAGTTCGTGGTCGTTAATCTTGACGACATTTTGATATACTCTGAGTCTATGGAACAACATGTTACCCAGGTGCGTCTGGTTCTTCAAAAATTACGAGAGAATCATTTATATGCCAAGCTTGAGAAGTGTGATTTTCACATCACAGAGGTGTCTTTCTTGGGGTACATTATTTCTCCCCAGGGATTTTTCATGGAACCGAAAAAACTCCAGGCCATCCTTAATTGGGCGCAACCCACTAATTTAAAAGCAATTCAGCGCTTTTTAGGGTTTGCTAATTATTATAGGCGGTTCATTCATTCTTTTTCTGACCTGGTCGCTCCCATAGTAGCTTTGACTAAAAAAGGAGCAGATCCCTCCAATTGGTCGCTTGAAGCTGAGTTAGCCTTCCGGGCCTTGAAGCAGGCCTTTGTCTCAGCTCCTGTCCACAGACATCCTAATCTGGAGCTTCTCTTTATTGTGGAGGTTGATGCCTCAGAGGTTGGAGTGGGGGCTATCCTTTCTCAGGAAGATCCGGAGTCTCAGGAGTTACATCCTTGTGCCTTCATGTCCAGGAAATTCTCCTCCCCTGAATCCAACTATGACGTTGGTAATCAGGAATTACTGGCAGTAAAATGGGCTTTCTAGGAATGGAGGCATTGGCTGGAGGGAGCTAGGCATACTATTACTGTTTTTACCGACCATAAGAACCTGCAATATATTGAATCAGCTAAACGGCTTAATGCTCGGCAGGCACGTTGGGCATTGTTTTTTACTCGTTTCAGGTTTATAATCACCTTCAGGCCTGGTTCCAAGAATACGAAAGCTGATGCCCTGTCACGTTGCTTTCTTCCGGTTCACAATAGCAATCCTGTTACTACCCCCATAGTTCCATCTTCAGTCATCCGGGCAGGCCTCACACAGGATTTATTTACTCAGTTAAACCAGCTTCAACACCAAGCTCCTAGACTTAGGGTGTGTACACACGGTGAGATTTTTTCTTAAGATTTTGACTATATAGTCAAAATCGTAAGAAAAGTTAGTGCAGATCGCAAGGTGACTTTCACCTTGCGATCCCGATGCGCGGTCCCGCCAGGTCGGCATCGCAAGAAAAGATAGGCTGTGCAGGCAAGTCAATCCTTGCTAGATCAGTGTCCTATCTAGTTCATCTCACATGTCAATGACATCTCACATAAGCCAAAATCTCACATAAGCCAAAATCGTAAGCACACATAGTCCAGATCTCAAGAAAAGTTAGTCAAAATCTGTCCTACCTGGCCTCCGGGGAGTTCAGGGGAAATCGCAAGTAAAAATAGGACATAGCAAGGATCTCACCGTGTGTGCACACCCTTACTCCTGCTGGTCGTCTTTTTGTCCCTGAATTTTTGAGAGGCACTGTTTTAACTGAGTTTCATGACAACAAAGTCTCGGGGCATCCGGGTATCACTAAGACCTTGGAGTTAGTCTCTCGCTCAGTGTGGTGGCCTAGTCTTTCTAAAGACGTTAAGGAATTCGTCCATTCCTGTCAGGTTTGTGCACAGCATAAGGTTCCTCGTTCGTTGCCTATCGGGCAACTTATGCCTTTAGCCGTTCCTCTCAGGCCATGGTCTCATATTTCCATGGATTTCGTGGTGGACCTTCCCCTTTCAGCCGGATTGCGAGTCATTTGGGTGGTATTGGACCGTTTTAGTAAAATGGCTCATTTCATTGCTCTTCCCCGATTACCCTCTGCTCAAGGGTTGGCAGTTTTGTTCCTCCGCCATGTGTTCAGGCTCCATGGTTTGCCCACTGATGTTGTCTCTGATCGGGGTCCACAATTCATCGCACAATTCTGGAAACGTTTTTGTGCCTCATTGAAGATGAAACTGTCTTTAACATCGGGTTACCATCCACAGTCTAACGGGCAAACCGAACGAGTCAATCAGTCATTAAAACAGTACTTACGCTTGTATTCGGCCAAACTCCAGAATGATTGGTCTGAGTTTCCTCCTTTGGCCGAATTTGCTTATAATAACTCTTGTCATTCCTCCACCAAGGAGTCCCCATTCTTTTCAGTCTTTGGTTTTCATCCTAGAGCCAACTCTTTTTTCCATCATTCTCCAGTTTCCTCGTTGACCTTAACCTCCCATCTCAGAGCAATTTGGAGAAAAGTGCACCTTGCCCTCAGAAAAGCGGCCTTCCGAGAAAATACATTTTCTGATAGGCTCCGACGTCCTTGCACTTTTAAGGTGGGAGATAAGGTATGGTTGTCAACTCGCAACATCAAGCTTCGACAACCCTCGGCTAGACTGGGACCCAAATTTATTGGACCGTTTCTTATCATTAAGAAGGTCAACCCAGTTGCTTTTCGGCTACGCTTGCCAAGATCTCTCAGAATTGGGAATACTTTCCATTGTTCCCTGTTGAAACAATATGTTTCTTCCAGCAGATTTCCTCGGAGGACCTCCCAGGGTAGATCTCCAGTGGATGTGCAGGGACAACAGGAGTTCTTGGTAGAGAAGGTGTTAGATTCAAAAGTTTCCCGAGGCCGGCTTTATTTTTTGGTTCACTGGAAAGGCTATGGTCCGGGGGAAAGGTCTTGGGTCTTGGATAAGGATCTACATGCCCCTAAACTCAAGAGATTATTCTTTCAGGAATTTCCTCAGAAACCTGGCTTTAGGGGTTCGTTGACCCCTCCTCAAGGGGGGGGGGGTACTGTTAGGCGCCGCGGTCCGGACTTCCTCCCGGCCCGGCGCCTAGCAACTAGGGACGCCGAGCGTGCTGAGCCGCCGGGTCCCTAGCAACGCTAGGACGCCGTGCGCGCTGAGCCGCCAGCTCCCTAGCAACACTAGGACGCCAGGCACGCCGAGCCGCCGGGACCCTAGCAAAGGGGACGCCACGGACGGACCGCTATCCCCGTTCCTGGGTTGATTATTTAACTGTGCACACATGTTTTCTGGTCGTGCAGCAAGGCAGCTGCACGACATTCATTGTAATCAGGCTCTGGACTCTGATTGGAGGATTCCCTGCTAAATACCTTCTCAGTGCCTCACACAGACGCCGGTGATAGTTTCCTGCATGCTGCTCATGTTGGTGAACGTCTGTTCCTGGCCTGCTGTGCCCGGTCACTCCAGTCCTCTGAGTTCCTGAGTCTTGGTGTTTGTCATCTCATCCCAAGGAGTTCTCCTGGTCCTCATTTACCTGTGACAGTCTTTAGAGGATCTCGTTTGGTTTCGTGAGTGGCGGCTCTGCCGCGTGCTGCGGCCTAGGCCTCTTTATATTGTGTTCTGGTTTTGGAGCATTTGCGGAGGTATCCGCTTCCACAGTCCTCTCCGGAACTCGACTGTGCCGTGCAGGAGAGTGGACAAGTGGAGTATTTTGGTTGTTCTTTTCCCTGGCGGTAATCCGCGCATACTTTAGTTTTAGGTTTGTTAGTAGCCCCTGACCTTGTTGTTTAGTTAGAGGGCCCCTTGTTATCACCCTGTCTCGGTTCACTCTTTGTCTCTCATTAAGACCTGAGGGGGCATCGGAGTTGGGCAGACGTAATCCGCCCTTCAAACGCGGCTGCCACGGGCCCAAGCAACCATAGTCTCGCAAGAGTGTACTGACAGCACGGGCGAGACAACGGAGATAGGGCGCCAGGGGCTATTCCCATTCCTTTCCCCTTTCCCAGCATTTCGTTCTGGTATTCAGGTCCTTTCATATAAAATCACCCCAGACCTGAGTATTAGAATCATAACAGTCGTTTTACACTTCCAGCAGTAACACAGTATCTACTTTGGTGTAACGATTTTTGGTTATGGTTCAGAGAGAGGGTCCCCGAGTTGCTCTGTGCTCTATCCTTCTGGTGACGGCACTATTTGTTTTTCCTCATTGCTAGGAGACGCTGGGACCGGACCAGGCATGGATGAGCGCCCGTCGCACGTTTGTGACGTCATAGGCACGGCAACCCGTTCGTAGAGCACACTATCTGATTCACTGGGCGACTTCTATATAGGTAAGCTATAGGTAAGCTCTTTTGTTTGTATCATTGTTCTGACGAAAGTTTAGCCAATTAAACTGAAACGTTAACCTGCATATTGTGGTGCTTGTCGCCTGATTTACATAGCATTTCAAGACGTGAGAGTGCCGCTGCGCAGAGGCAGAACTGTGGGAGGCAACGGAGTCAGCTGCCGCCGGCTCCTGCTTTGAAGGGGGGCACCTCTCCTCCTGTTCTGTTACTGATGAAGCTATTTGCTCCTATAAAGGAAACATGAGAATTCTAACTATATGAAGTTATTTCTCTGACAATTACACGTAACTTCATATAGTTAGAAATAATTCTCATACTTCCTATGCAAGAGCAGATATCTCCATCAGTAAGATGCATGCTACAGTGTAAAAGGTTGTGGGTTCTAATCCTGGATATGACACTTGCAAATTAATTGTCAGAGAAATAATCAGCATTGTGAGTGACTGAGCAGATCTATGCAGTGTGTGGCAGGACCCCTACATAGATCTGCCTAGTTGCAACGGTTTTGTAGTAGCTTCATATAGTTAGAATTAGAGATGAGTGGGTTCGGTGTTACTCGGATCTCAAAACGGCATCTTATTGGCTTACGGATGATATATAGGCGGAGGGGGGAGGGAACCAATATTTTTCTTGCCTCCGGACAACTGGGATAAACTTACTCCACTGCCGCTGCGTTTTCGTTTCTACATTGGTCCCCATCTCTGTGGACATTAGAGGGCACCCAGGCACCTATGATTGCAAAGACAGAGAGTGCCGGCCATTGACAATGTTGTTAAGCGATGATAGGGTGAGAAATGTTTGGACACACAAAATGGTTTCATCCACTGTATGTGGGCGGTTGGTTAACTTTAAATATGTTAAGGAGAGTTATGGTAGACTTACCAATGTTAACTCTCTTTCTGCGAGGTACATTGGGTTCCACAGGGAAACATCGGGGTGTAGAGTAGATCTTGATCCAGAGGCACCAACAGGCTAAAGCTTTAGGCTGTTCCAGGATGCATTGGGGCCTCCTTTATAACTCCGCCTCCAGGCACTGTGAGCTAATTTTCGTTAACCAGTCCAATGCAGGAGCAGGTAAGACAGAAGGTAGATGTTAGTCACATAGAACTAAATTCTTACGACAGGAGAAGGGACCAGTGGCTAATGCCATACAAACCTATAGAAGCTAGGTGCATCAGGGTGGGCGCCCTGTGGAACCCAATGTACCTTGCAGAAAGCGAGTTAACAATGGTAACACTACCATAACTCTCCTTTTCTGCAGCAGGTTACGTTGAGCAGTTCCTCAAGGGAGGGCATGCACCTTAGCGGGTATGAGAACCCGGCGTCCAAAGGAAGCATCCTGGGGAGGCGGAAGTATCAAAGGCATAGAACCTAATAAACGTGTTCACAGAGAACCACCTTGGACAATTGTTCTGTGGACGCGCCACGGCGGGCCGCCTAAGAAGGTCCAACAGACCGAAAAGAATGGGCATTAATAGCAGCAGGAGCTGGGAGACCAGCCTGCGCATAAGCTTGTGCAATCACCATTCTAATCCATCTGGCCAAGGTTTGCTAATTTGCAAGCCAGCCACGTTTGTGAAATCCAAACAAAACAAAAAGGGAATCTGAGCTCCTGATAGAGGCAGTCCTCTCCACATATATATGGAGAGCCCGTACTACATCTAAAGACCGCTCTTTGGAGGACAAATCAGAAGAGATAAAGGCCAGAACCACAATCTCTTGGTTAAGGTGAAAAGATCACCTTAGGTAAATAACCTGGGCGAGTTCTAAGAACTGCCCGGTCATGATGAAATATTAGAAAGGGTGGACAACAGGACAATGCGCCAAAGTCCGACACCCTTCTTGCAGAGGCAATAACCAGTAAAAACAAGACCTTGGTCGTTTAAGGTCCACCGTCTCAAGAGGTACAAATGTAGACTCTTGCAGGGCATTCATGACAACAGACAGATCCCATGGAGCCACAGGAGGGACAAAGGGAGGCTGAATCCGTAAGACACCCTGAGTGAATGTATGAACGTCAGGTATAGATGCAATTGTTCTCTGAAACCATACCGACAAGGCAGATATGTGAACCTTGAGGGAAGCCAGACGAAGTCATAAGTACAGGCCTCTTTGCAGAAAAGCCAGAATTCTGGAAGTTCTGAATCTGTATGCATCATAATTCTTATCAGCACACCAGGTGAAGTAAGAATTCCAGACCCTGTAATAAATCTGAGCAGATGCCGGTTTGCTGGCTTTTTAAAATAGTTTGGATGACCTCATCAGAGAATCGTTTGGCTTTCAGGAGTGATGCCTCAAGAGCCACGCCATCAAAGCCAGCCTGGCCTGGTCCGGATAAAGAAAAGGGTCCTGTACGAGGAGGTCTGGGCGCTGAGGAAGTAGAAGAGGACCCTGCAGGTCTGAGAACCAAAGCCGTCTGGGCCACGCTGGAGCGACTAGAAGTAGAAATCCTCCTCCTTGTTTGAACTTCTGCAGGACCCTGGACCGGAGTGACCCTTCAGGGAACACATAGGGCAGCCAAAAGTTCCATGGAATTGCCAGTGCGTCCACGAACGCTGCTTGGGGATCCCTTGTCCTTGATCTGAAGACTGGAACCTTGTGATTGTGTTGAGATGCCATCAGGTCTACATCTGGTAGGCCCCACTTGTCCACTAGGAGTTGAAAGACTTCTGGATGAAGACTCCACTCTCCGGCGTGCACTTCCTGGCAACTGAGGAAGTCCGCTTCCCAGTTTAGGATGCCCGGAATGAACACTATCGATACTGCTGGCAGATGGTGTTCCACCCAATGAAGGTCATAGCCATGCGGCTTTGAGTGCCGCCTTGATGATTTATGTATGCCACCGTAGTGACATTGTCTGACCGTACTTGAACCGGCCTGTTCTGTGCCAGAGGCTGGGCGAGAGTAAATGCATTGAACACTGCCCGCAACTCCAGAATGTTTATTGGGAGGAGTGAATCCTCCTTGGTCCAGCAACTCTGAAAAGAGTGTTGCTCCAACACCGCACCCCATCCCCTCAGACTGGCGTCCGTTGTCAGCATGACCCAGTTGGGGATCCAGAAGGGACAGCCACTGCTCAATTGCTGGTTCTGTATCCACCAGGTCAGCAACAGATGAACCTCTGGAGTCAAAGTGATCATGTGAGATCTGATCCGCTGAGGTAGAACACCCCACTTGGAAAGGATTAACCTTTGCAGAGGGCGAGAATTAAATTGAGCGTACTCTACCATGTGGAATGCCGACACCATCATGCCAAGTACTTGCATCGCCGAGTGTATCGACACTCTGGGGCAACAAAGGAAACATCTTATCCTGTTTTGAAGTCTCAAGACTTTTTCTGGAGACAGAAACAGTCGTTGACTGTGTGTGTCCAGGAGTGCCCCCAGGTGCACCATGCTCTGAGCTGGGATCAGGTAGGATTTCTTCCAATTGATGAGCCATCCATGGGCTTGTAGGAAGCTTACCGTCAGTTGTAGATGACTGAGGAGGACATCGTGGGAGTTAGTCAGAATCAGCAAGTCGTCCAGATACGGCAGGATTCTGACTCCCTGGCGACGGAGATGGGCCGTCATTACGGCCATGACCTTGGTGAAGATTTGCGGAGCCATAGCCAGTCCAAATGGCAGAGCTTGGAACTGATAGTGGAGGTAGCCAATAGCAAACCACAGATACTGCTGATGCAACATGGCAATAGGTATATGCAGGTACGCATCCTGTATATCCAGGGATACCATATAGTCTCTGGGTTCCACAGCCAGTATAATTTAGTACAGTGTATCCATACTGAACTTGGACACTCTCACAAACTTGTTCAGTGATTTGAGGTTGAGTATAGGCCGGAAAGATCTATTGGATTTCGGAACTAGAAACAGGGTCGAGTAGTAACCTCTGTCTCTCTGGGCCAGAGGAACTGGCACTACCACTCCTGTATTCAGGAGAGAACTCACAACCCTTTGCAAAACTTGCGCCATTAACGGATCCGAAGGGATAACCATGGTGCAAAACTGGTGAGGGGGACATCTCATGAAGGAGACTGCGTCTCCCGTAAGAGACAACTTCTCGCACCCATGCGTCTGAAGTGGTCATTAACCAGACCTTGGTGAACTGCAAGGGGGAGGCCCGCCCCGTCATGTGGCAGACTTGTTTTGTTTAGAAGCAGGGCTACTTTGCCTTGGGCTTAGTTGTTTTGGGAGCAGAATATTGTCTCGGGAATGCCTGACCTTTTGCTTTCCCTTGAGGCCGAAAGGAACGAAAAGTGGCACCTTTAGCCTTCTGTGCAGTAGGATTAGTATTTGGGAGAAAGGCAGTGTTAGCAGCTGGCAATTCAGACACAATTTTATTTACAGATGTATCCACCGTTATCTTGAGCAGTTTTCTGTGCCTAGTCACAACATGACTTATTAGCATAAACCCTTCAGCTATTGTTCTCAACTGCAATACAATACAGAGAACAATACAGCAGGGGATTAAGTCATTACAGCAGGGGATTAAGTCTGACTGGCCAGTCACAGTTAATCCTATTAACCGTCAAGATAAATGTGTATACATCTGTAGGTCTTCCCCAAGCAAAATGTTCCCATTAAAGGGGAGTACCTCCATGGTCTTTTTGGAGTCTAGGTCCACCTTCCATGAACTCAACCACAGAATACGGTGAGCCAGGACAGACGTAGTCGACACCTTGGCTGCCAACCCACTCGCCTCAGAAGACGCCTCCTGAATGTAATAGGCGGAGGTGGTAATGTGAGATAGGTATTGTCTGGCATTGTCAGATATATCCTCGGGCAGCTCTTCCTCTAATATCTGAACCCATTATTCAATTCCTTTTGCAGCCCACGAGGCTGCAATAGTAGGTCGATGTACAGCACCTGTAAGGGAGTAAAACCCCAGCATCCTCTAGGACATAAGAGAAAAGAGATTTCAGGCATCCCTTCACACGCTTATCTGTCGGTTCACTATGCAGGTGACATGAGAATCCACCAGCGGTGAATTTTACCACTTGTTACATAACTCTGTAGGGAGAGGATAGCGAGCCAAGGCCCGTTTAGAGAGATGGAATTTCTTCCCTGGATTAGACCAGGGCTCCGATGTCCACCAAATGGTCAGAATGGGGTAATAGGGTTTTTTTTACCATCTTCTGCCGTTGAAACATATCAGTTTTCTGAACCACAGTAGTGGAATCCTCATTATCAGTGATTTGTAGGATTTGCTTAATAGCAACCACAAGGGCAGGGACATCAATTTGCAATGGAGAATACTCGTCAGAAACACCTGATTCAGTGTCTGACAGGACAGCATGCTCCCCCTCCTCTTCAGATGAAACATCTGACAGATTTGTAGATTGCGAGGAGGGAGCAGCCTGCTTAGATTACCCAGAGACACTAAAGTGACCTGGAGTAGATTTTTGTCTGACCAAGGAATGATTTAATTGCTGCAACTGGTTAGACAAATTTTCCGCCCAAGGCGGATTAACCATAGGGACAATTTGTGGCTGTAATGGCACAGGTGGTCCCATAGGGGGCGTAAGGTGTTCCACCAGAGTACCCTGTAGGTTTGTGAATGCAGCCCAGGGTGGCACCTGATTGGTTACCGGAGATGCGGACGGACTGGGAGATGTATGATACATAGTACACAGACCATCATACGCAGCTTCCCCCGTCTGGTAAATCTTTGGCGCATGCTCTGCATGATGCAGGAGCGTCCACAGACTTACTGCCCTTCTTGTTAGACAAATGCAACAACAGAGTGAATTAGTACGATAAAGCCAGACACAGTACAATACCTGCGAATAAATCCGTTAGTATGTGACTGTAGACACATTACACAACACCAGTGAATAAATCCAGTATTATGTGACTGAGTACACAGTAGAGTACACATAACAGGTAAATACTGTGACTCAGTATATATATATATGACCCTTACGCACCTAGTTCCTTAGGGTACAGAATATAGTGATAGATATCTCTGTGAAACACTGAAAGTGAAACCACACAGCAGATACAGGTACACACAGTCACAGGCATTACAGATAACTATTATGACAATAAAACTGCACTGAACTAGTTTATGTACAGATATATATATATATATATATATATATATATATATTGATGTAAGATCCGGCACTCAGAGGACAGTGTTACCTCCTAATAACTTGCTGGTGTGCCATCCAAGAGACGATTTTCCCATAGATATTGTAAAACAAAGGCGGCACTCCCAGACTTGTAAAGGTGAAGAAAACTTTATAGCAACATTTCGGGGGATCTCACCCCATCATCAGTATCCTGATGATGGGGTGAGACCCCCCGAAACGTTGCTATAAAGTTTTCTTCACCTTTACAAGTCTGGGAGTGCCGCCTTTGTTTTACAATATATATATATATATATATATATATATATATAAAAATAAAACACAGCACGGCCCTAGACCGGAGGTATGTATCAGAATACTCGTACAATATATTCTGTAATAGGTACACTTTTTCTTAACTAACGCTGTCTGTATAAAGACATGTAGAATACTCGCTGTATACAGGCGGCTTTACAAGGGAGACCTTGCCCTGCAGTCCCAGAGACTAGCCACAATTATGATTATAAGATGGAGCCCAGCGTCTCAGTCAGGTAGGGTGACCATAATATCCCTTTAATCTGGGACACATATGATATACACAGGTTCTGTGGCAGGCTAAAACCAGGTGAAATTCAGGCTAGAGTTTAACCAGCCACAGAACCTGTGTAAATCATAGGTGTGAAAAAAAGTATTTTATTTCCCCCAGCACCCTGAATGATAGCAGTAACCGGATATAAATCCCACAAAATATTAGAAATTATAGATCTCGGTTACATATATTTGCGCAAATGTATCATTCAGCCCCCAAGATCTTGCTTCCTACTTCAAGGAGAAGATTGGTAAGATCCGAGATGAAATAGTATGCTCTTCCTCAGCCAGTAACCTGCTCAGTTCTTTACCTGAACCCTCTGGCACTCTCTCTCCATTTGATCCCACAAATGAAGATGAAGTATCATCACTCTTCTCATCCTGCTTCTCTACTACTTCTCCTCTTGATCCTTTACCCTCACAAATAAGTAAAGCTCTGTCTCCGGTGCTCATCCCTACCTTAACTAACACCTGTAATCTCTCTCTCTACTGGTATTTTTCCTTCACTGTTCAAGCATGCAGTGATTACTCCCATTTTGAAAAAACTAAATTCTGACCCTAACTCTCTCTCAAACTTCCGCCCTATCTCTCAGCTCCCTTGTCTCTCTAAGCTACTTGAGAGACTTGCCGACACTCGACTCACACACTTTCTTAACTCACACAACTTATTGGACCCACTTCAGTCAGGCTTCCGTTCCCAACACTCCACAGAGACAGCACTGACTAAAGCGGTTAATGATTTGGTCACTACGAAGTCTAAAGGCCATTACTCACTACTTATTCTTCTAGCTCTATCTGCTGCCTTTGACACTGTTGACCACTCTCTTCTCATACAAACACTACAATACCTAGGTCTTAAAGACACAGCCCTTTCTTGGTTCCTATCTTACCTATCTCATCGCTCCTTCAGTGTTTGCTTCTCTGAATCCACCTCCTCTTTGCTACCTCTTTCAGTTGGAGTACTGCAAGGGTCAGTATTAGGTCCTCTGCTTTTCTCTATACCTCATCTCTAGTTAAACTAATCAGCTCTTTTGGATTTCAGTATCATCTGTACGCAGATGATACTCAAATCTACCTAATCTCCCCTGATTTGTCCCTATCTGTACTGGGCCATGTTACTGAATGCCTTTCTGCCATTTCATCTTGGATGACATCTCGCCACCTCAAACTTAATATTTCAAAATCAAAGCTAATTATATTTCCACTGGTTAATAGTAGGTACCAACCTGATATCTCTATCACTGTTGAAAACTTGACAATCAACCCTACCCCACAAGCTCGCTGCCTAGGTGTCATCCTTGACTCTGATCTGTCCTTTGTTCCCCACATTCAATCTGTCTCAAAATCATGTTACATGCATCTAAAAAACATATCCAAAATAAGACCATAATTTACACAAGACACTGCTAAAACTCTAATTTATGCTCTCATTATCTCCCGCATTGATTATTGCAATAGTCTCCTAACTGGTCTTCCCAAAACGAGACTCTCATCACTACAATCCATTCTGAATGCAGCGGCGTGGCTTATCTTCCTCGCTAGACGTTCATCGTCTGCAGATCCACTCTGTCAGTCCCTCCATTGGTTACCTGTATTCTACCGTATTCAATATAAAATACTTTTACTCACACACAAGGCCATTAACCAAACTACACCAACGTACATCACTTCGCTTATCTCAAAATATCTCCCAACCTGACTTCTCTGCTCTTCACAAGACCTGCATTTCTCATCCACACTCATTACTCGCTCCCACTCACGATTGTAGGACTTTCTACGGGCTGCACCCACTGTGTGGAATGCCTTACCACGCACAATAAGACTCTCCTCTGGTCTCCAAATCTTCAAGCGTTCCCTGAAAACTCACCTCTTCAGGCAAGCATATCAAATTCCAGACCGCTCACATAACTTTCATAAACCTTCCTATGAAATTACATCCACTCTGCACAGTCCACATATATCCTCACGTCTTCTCATTCTTCACTTTCCTTACATCTCGACATTCTTCACTTTTCCTTCATCAGTCCACACATATCCGAAGAAAGTGGTCGCAGCGGCGACCGCAAGAAGATTGACAAGAGGAAGGCGGAACCGGGCGGCAACTCACCGTTTTCGGGGAGTGGTGAGTCCAACGCAGGAGTGCCCAGGCGTTTGGAGGGCGGATGTCTGATGTCAATTCCGGGACCTGCAACGCTGGATCGATCGCACAGGGTAAGTAATTCATACCCTGGTCTTCTGTTACACAAAACGTTTTTTGCATAGCGGGGCTGCACAAGCGATCGCAGCCTTGCTATGCAAATGTACACTCCCCCATAGGCAGCGTCTAGTTGATCGCACGGGCAGCAAACTCGGAATGACCCCCTTTGCCCTTTACATTATAAGCAACAAGACCCTTTATCACCGCCATCATCATCATCACCACCAGCAGCAGCAGCAGCAGCAGCAGCAGCAGCAGGGTAACACCTGCATAAGGTGAGGAAAGGGATATGTATGTGCTGATGATTTATTAAACACAGTGTTGGGTCCTGGGCTATGGATGAGGTGCAGCCACCTGTGCCCCCACCAACAACATCATGTATATTACTATTTGGAGGGCACAGATAGCAGCGCCCGCCCTCCTCCTCCTCCTCACACTGCGCTACCGGGCACCGGGCCAAGAATTCCTCGCACAGCCAATCAGAGAGCGCGGAAGGGCGCAGAGGGGCGGGGCTAAACCTTTCCCCAGGTTTTTTTTTCTTCTCGTTCGTTCAGGCCGGAGAATTGGGGAGTGGGCGGGTGACGTAGCCGTAGTTTCCCGGGACCGTGCACATACACCCACACAGCAGCACGCCGTGGGGGTGCACCGGAGCCGCTCACCTCGCCGCTCACCTCGCCGCTCAAGGACACCTGGGAGACCCTGGCATCTACCTCGCCAGTGGCGCTGTCCATCGCTTGTGGGAAGGGGGACCTCTGCCAGGCTAGAGCCCGGGCGGTGCCAGCAAGATGGTGTCGTGGATCATCTCTAAAGCCGTGGTGTAAGTCACCTCCCAATTACTCTTTTGCTTCCTGCAGCTCTCACCCCTCTCATGTCACTGCCATCTGGGGTCCAGGCCTCATGGGCAGCGGGGAAAGGGTTAAATAGCCTGTGTTGTTGTATGGTAATAACATCACTGTGCTCTATCTATCTATCTATCTATCTATCTATCAGTGCTGTCTCCTTTCTAATATTCTACTATCAGCTGTATTTATGTAATATTGGATTTATCTAACATCAGTTATGTCTGTCTCATAGCTATTTCATCTGTATATCTATGTCCTATATATTTATCTATCTCCTGTCTCTAGCATTCTATCTGACTATCAGTTTCTCCATCTCCCATCTATGTCCTGTGTATTCATCTCATGTGTCTATAATATTGTTTCTATAAATCTCATATCTTTCTATCTAGTACTGTATCTGCCATATTTATCTGTATGTTCTATGACTCAGTATGTGTATCTCCCTGTGATAGCAATGCATGCAGTAATTCACGCTGTAGAATGTAGGGGATGAGTGTTACATGCACTGTAGTCTTTGCTGCATGTTCTTGCTGTGGTGAGTGGCCAGGCGTGGAGGTGACATGTTACATGGAGCGGAGGTTATTTCTGTCACCTTACTGTGTAGTGTCCTAGGGATGAGCTCTGTGGGTTGGGCGTTGGGTTGGGGCCTGCTGCACGATATGGGAATCTACTTCCACAACTAGTGTCACGCAGCTTTGTAGAGAGTGTCTTTTTGTTTTCTTTTTTTTCCCTGGTTTACGTTTTGATCTTATCGCTTTGTTGATCCTATTTTACAGTTGAAGTCTGACATCTCATCCTTTATATTGAGGAATATATAAATGGGTGTAGGTCTGACACAGTCTGTAGATTAGTTTAGTTTATAACAGGGTTCTCATCCTTTTGGCCATGAACAGTGTGTTGGCTTTAGTCAGTAAAGTAAATGCCAGCCTACCACTGCTGTAACCCTGCATTGTACAATATGAAGGCGTTGGACTTGGTTGTTGATATAACTTTGAGAACACTCAGTTACCTTTTTTTTTTTCTTCTTCATTCTGCACTAGCCTGATATGTTATCTAGTGTTTATCTAGCTGTGTTTATACAGCCTCTTTTATTTAGCTGTATAAGCTTCCTGTCCCGGAATATAGAGCTCACAGCTGACTGACATTGTTACTTATACTAACTACTTATTTGATAAATAATTTACTAACTACTTATGCAGTTATGTACGTGTAATGGATAAAGCAGGTGTGTGTTGACTGTAATGGAGGGGTGTGTTGCTGGCCACTTGTTTTGAAGTTGTAAGTGAGAAGTAGGAATTGGTGGGGGTAGTGGCATAGCTGAAATGGTGCTAGAACTTCCCAGTTTATTAATATATCAATGATCGCTTTGGCCGGTTTTCCCTTGCAGTAACCTCATAGCTGATGTCTGAGCAGCAGATGAGTGTTTGCACTTCTACCAGTCCATTATCTTCTACTTGAAATCCTGTTCAAGCAGTTACTTATTTAGTAAACAAAAAAAAATTGTGTTTTTGCTTTAATTTTTCAGATTTTTCATTGATAAAGCCACTGAAATAGCGACATAGATAGCTTGGCCATTAATGCTCTTTGACAGATATCAGAAATTGCAGAGAACATCTTTGGGCCACATGCCCAGGCTTTCACGTTAGCAGAGTAATCTCTGTGTAATCCATATTGGTGCTGGCACCATTTTCTCATATCTAACGAACTGTATACTATAATATATGTAGTATTATTATATAATATAATCTTCCTACTCTCTCAGATATCTGGGCACCTCCAAGTGTTGTGGCATTCTCCTGGATTCCCAGAGGAATTTGGCAGCTTCCTGCAAATTATGACGTCGGCAAGGACTTTATTACATGAATGTGGCATTATTCAGAGATGGGTTGCTTGCCTTTTGGACCATACCACTAGGATCAGTATAATATTATAATGTGACGTACTTTAATTCTTTAAGTTTTGCAGCCTGTGGTGTGCCAAAATGATCTATCACAAAGTGTGTGTTATTGTGCTGTACTATGCGTTAAGCTGACACCTGGGGTCTGAGAAAATTGGCACATTGACACTTGGATCCCAGTGCAGAAACTGTTACACACCACTGCTGTAAGTTATAATAATATCTTCTGCTGGTAAGCTTACAGAAATTCATGACACACGCAGGTTACATAATGTTTGCTTCTGTAATGAGCCATGATGTTTTGCAAGTAAAAACCTGCTCAGCCATGTTCAGTACGCTAAATATAATGTTGGATCAAAACCTGTTTATCACATTTCAAATGTGAACTCTGTCCAGGACCAGTCAGCAACCACATCTTCTACATTTCCAGTGTAGAATAGAAACCTAAATAGGAACTGTTGGATTGTGGGAGGAAACTGGAGTACCCAGAGGAAACCCACGCAAGTATGGGGGAGAATATACAAATGCCACACAGTTAGGGCTGTGGTGGGTCAGTGCTGTGAGACAGTAATTCTAAATATGACATCATCCGCACAGCCAAAATAATTTGTGTACTTCTTTTATATACATTATTTTGCTATTGTGACAAACATGAAAGTAAATAAGGTTTCTAAAATGCAGGTATTCAATCGGAAAGATTTTTTATTTTCTGAATAGAAAGAATTGGATATTAATTGGCTACATAAAAAGATTTGGGGACTAAAATAGAGGTCTGGGCCTATGACAGGGCAGCAGAGCAGAAGTGGTTACAATTGTTCCCATTGGCGGAAGGTCTAATGCATGCAGTAATTTTATTTTTGTTTTTTTAATGTTTTATTGAAAGGTTAACATATAGTATAGTACATTTGGGTAAGAGTACAAAATACCAGGAAAAAGCAGGGAATATCCAGAGTGCGTTAAAGTGTGCATCAAAAAGTGTCTTGGTCTTGGCAGCAAGTGTCCACAATACACCCTTATTAACAGTCAGGACAATCAACAATAAAAGAGAACAATTTTGTATGGTAATAAGAACATACATTATTGGTTTCGAGAGAGGTGTACAACAGCCATAAAAAATGACGGGCAAAAAAAAACCCCACTCAAATATTATATGAGGATAGTTCAATAAGTAAGATAACAAGAACATTTTATTAAGAAAGACTCGCATGGTGCACAATGCTGTGTAATTAGAGACTTGTATTACAGCATGTAAATCCCTGACCCAGTAGAGGTCAGAGGTTTATTTCCCCAGCACACATGCCAGGAAGCTATAAATAGACATTTATGTGTAGGGTATCTGCTGTGAGACAGACCTTTCCACTTACATTCGAGACCTGTATCATTTTTTGACTACAAAGAATGGAAATAGTTGCTACAATATTAGTTACAATTGTATCAAGTTTGCAATAGCTTTAATGTGGCTAGTAAAGAAAATCCGTCTGGAAGCTGCAAAATAGTTTTAAATAGATTAAAGTAAATCTAGTATTGCGTTACAATAGTAGGGGGTTACAAAATAGTAATGACTTCATCATTTAGGGGTGTATTAACTAGGACCCAACTGTATTAAGCTTTAACAAGAGAAAAGGGGCAGATGTATTAAGCTTTAACAAGAGAAAAGGGGAAGATGTATTAAGCTTGGAGAAGGGACAAAGAAGTGATAAAGCAGTGATAAGTGCAAGGTGATAACGCACCAGCCAGTCAGCTCCTGTAATTTTTTTCAAATCCGTAATGACTGGCTGGTGCGTTATCACCATGCGCTTATCACTTCTTTATTCCTTCTCCAGGTTAATACATCTGCCCCAAAGTGGAGATGGATAAAAAGTGATAAATGACCATACAGTAAGCTTCTGTCATTTTTGAAACCCCGCCTGTGACATGTCAGTTAGGAAGATGATTGGCTGGTCATTTATCACTCTTTATCCTACTCCACTTTATCTCTTGTTAAGTCTTAATACATTTGGGCCTAGATTTGTTAGAATTCATTAAGTAGATGGGTAAGTCAGAATCTAAATGATGTTTGTGGTGTTAAACAGACTTTTCAGGTGTGGTGTTAGTGGACACAAGCAGCTGACTCTAGCACAGATTTGGTTACAGAGATATGAAAGAAGAGACAGCTGAGAGACACTGGCTGGTGATTGTCAAAAGAGATCTATGAGAAGAAGTGTTGAGTTAGGTGTCAACGGAATAGGGATGGTACTGAAAGCCAAACCTGCTGATCGAATTTCCAAACGGAGAAGTTTAATGAGAGAACAGAAGGGTACCAGTACTAGACATTGTACTCTGGGCAAATGACTTTGCAGGAGTATGGGATGACCTGCTATATTAATGTGGCAGTTGGAGCTAGAAGACAAAAAACATGATAACAGGCTTACCATGCTATCCAGTTAAACCGTGACACTTTTGAAATACACAGGTTCAGGTCTTAGATAATATGAGATGCCCCTGTGGCTCCCTATTGAAGTATATTGAAAATCTGAATGGGAATCCTCCGTATTGCCGTAAATGATGTTACTTGAAGGCCAGGGTGGAATGCGGAAGAGGTCCTGTTTGATAGCCGCAATCGGAAGCGATGTGGTCTGAAGTGCTGCTGAAGCTGCTCTGATTGGTTGACACAACCGGAGATGACGCAGCCTTGGGAGTTTTGATTAGCTCTAATGTTATGAGGGCTATGCTCATTTGGTATTAGGGCTGTGTGGATCTTTTCAATATACGGTATGGCGGTAATGTGTTTGTTGATAGGGGAACACTGTAGAAAAAAACGTATATTTTGGTAGAATGAAACTGCATTCGGGTAGTCTATTTCCGGGATGTGATGCTGGAATGCTGAAGTACTGGTTTTGGAGCATTTTTTGACTGCTGATCAGACATATATAGGGAGCCACAGGGGCATGTTACGTTTATATGACAATGGAGTGATAATTGCTGCTGATTTGCTGTGTGGATGTGACTCTTGAAAAAGGTTTGAATCTAGACCGAAACATTGAGAATATGCATTTTGGATATGTAAGAAATAAAATTGGCATATATACTTTTTGATGAAAATCCTGGTGAGTGCCCCTCTGTTTGCTCTGTAAGAATATTGAACTGTGTTGGTCAGAGTAGGATTCACCCCTGTTGTTTCTATGGACATATAAAGATGTGAGTGCGACCTGTTATATTAGTAATTATAATGCTAGCTTGGCTTTTGTACCTTGAACTGCACCACCCCTAGAACATTAAGCGTATATGTTTTAGTATCTGATGGAATTAAGGTATATCTGACGTTTATTAGTCACATACTGTAAATGGGAAGTTCTTTGAAGAAACATGAAACAAGTTGCAGAAAATGTATCTATTGTTTATGCTTCTTTAAACTAGTCTTGCAAGAAATTAAAGGACTGGTTTAAGTATTCACTTTACTTACAGGAGGTTATATAGAGCTCAGTGCAGACCCCATATCTGATACTGTGTGCAAGGTCTTTTCAGTAACTGTGGCCCTTCATCAGCATGCTGCTAAAATGGGAAGACACAGGCTGGATCTGCATGAAGACGCTTTATAAATGACAGGTCATGTCTAGAGCTGTTTAGGCATTTACTCTACCTTTGTCCGATCTCAAATGGAATGGGAACATTATTCTAGACACCTTTTTTTATTAAAGGGATTTGTGTTAAGGATTTCCAGACTGGTGTATACAAGATCTACATGCATTGGGTCTACAGTCATTCGGTCTACATTGTTAAAAGGTCAATCTGACAATGATCGACAGACAATTTATTTATTTTTTCTGGGGGGGGGGGGAAGGGAAGAGTGGGGATCGTTTTTCATCAGGGATCACCATTTGTGGGGAAAAAACGGGCCCTCGCGGCTCGCTTTGCTTGCACAGTGCCTCGCTACCCTCTGCTTCATTCGCCGCAAGGTTACTAAAGGTTATGATTTGTTACATGGATAATCAAGGATGGAAAAAGTCCAAAATCATGGAAAAAAACGAACCTGTCGGCCTTGTGCCTGTCAACCTTATGGGGTCGACCAAATGTATGTTGACAAAGGCTGAATCCTTTTCCAGACCACTGGAATCAGGTATATGATGTATTAATGGGGTCAGATATATGCAGTACTTAATAGAGACTTGCTGCTGATTTCAGAGGCAGGTACTTCTAATGAATACCTAGAATATCACTGTGAGATCTGTGACCATAGACAAGAATCAGAAATTGATCTACAACAGTGATTCTCATCCATGTCCCGCGGTGTCGGCAAACCTGCGTCTTCTGGACAAATTAGTGGAACCAGTAATTAATACACCTGTGTTCCCGAGAGTAAACAAAAAGCGTGTGCTGTTCGTGTGCCTTGAGGACAGGTTTGACAACCATTTGTTCTACTATAATTCGTTGTTTTTCCATTTGCGGCCAAATTATTGTTTCAGTTGAGATTTATTGTTGCTCGTCAGAGTTGCTCATGAATACCATAAAACAGTAAGGAAGAGGACAAATATCATAGTCTGTTTTTATAAAGGAATGGATTATCTCACAAAAGGTGGGTTCCTGAACGTCTGATCCCTGCAGTTCTGCAACTTCATGGGAATACGGGTTACTGCTACAAAATTATGTATTAGGTTAGCTATAGGGGTATATGTATCAAAGCTTGCAGAAAAAGTACCAACCAATCAGCTCCTAACTGTCAGCTTACAGGCTGTGTTTTGGAGATGACAGACTGGAGCTAATTGGTACTTTATTTCTCTCTATTTTATCTCTCACCAAGCTTTGATGTATATGTTCCTTAGGCCGGGCGCACACTACGCCGATATCGGCCCAATTTGATGAATCTGGGCAAATCGGAATGTGTGTGCCTGATTTGTGCACTCTTGCGGTTGTTAGCGATGCCTTCTGGTCGGCCCTGCTGCAGGTTCAACCAGAAGACATCGCGAACATTGCCATGCTGCCGAATGTAGCATAGCATCCTCCATCACTCCATCTCTCCCCTGCATCGGCAAGTGTGTGTGTGCACTCACCGATGTAGGGTGCCACTGCCTGCTGAATCGGTCGGCTACACATTGTTCTGTTGTGTAGCTGGCTTTAGGGGGTAATTCTGAGTTGATCGCTGCAGCAAATTTGTTAGCTAATGGGCAAAACCATGTGCACTGCAGGGGTGGGGGGGGGCAGATGTAGCATGTGCAGAGAGAGTTAGATTTGGGTGGGTTATATTGTTTCTGTGCAGGGCTTTATTTTTACACTGCAATCTAGATTTCAGTTTGAACACACCCCACCCAAATCTAACTCTTTCTGTACGTGTTATATCTGCCCCCCCCCCCCCCCCCCCCGCAGTGCACATGGTTTTGAACATTAGCATACAAATTTGCTGCTGCGATCAGTTCTGAATTAGGCCCCTAGTCTTTAATGTGCAAGAAGCCATTATTTTGCAGAAAGTTAGATATTGTCAACTTCATTCTAGGTCAGAAAGTGCAATAGATAGCTGCCAAAAAGTTCACATGCGGCCCTTATACAGAAGAGTACACTGTAGATTTGGTAAATCAATAGCTATGGTGAAAAAATCTCATTAATGGCTAGTATGGGCAGCCGTTTATGGACTCCTCTCTTTGCATTCAACCCAGAGTCATGAAAATGTCACTTTGACCAACACTGTCCTACATACTCCTCCTTATTGTTACTACATACTCCTCCTTACTGTTGTAGCAATATAATACGTTTGGTTGCAGAATCTTCAAGGCACGTAGAATAAAAGCATTTTATTTACTTTAATATTATACTTGATTAAATAGTCCATAACTAAAACTCTTTCTTTTTATAATGTCTATGGCAAATGAGTCTGAGCATGATCCATGTTATGCCTTGAACACGTGCCGCAGCTTCATTTATAATCGTTCTAATGCTAACGAAGGTTCAGTCACTGACTGCACTAATATCCTGGGCATGCAGAGACAGATGAGCTAATCGTATAACTCCAGTGCTGTGAGGTATAATAACCCCTTGTGGAAGAAACTCCCTTTAGTGGAATGCTCCATTTTTACTCCCTGCTCTGTGTAAAGACCAAGGCGGTAATTCAGAGTTGATTGCAGCAGCAAATTTGTTAGCAGTTGGGCAAAACCATATGCACTGCAGATAGGGCAGATCTAACATGTGCAGAGAGAGTTAGATTTGGGTGGGTTACTTTGTTTCTGTGCAGGGTAAATACTGGCTGCTTTATTTTTACACTGCAATTTAGATTTCAGTTTGAACACACCCCACCTAAATCTAACTCTCTCTGTACATGTTATATATGTTATATCTACCCCCCCCCCCGCATTGCACTTGGTTTTGCCCATTAGAGAAAGATTTTGTCCTTTGCGATCAACCCTGAATTAGGCCCAAGCACTCATACAGACTCATTTTTTCAAGTGAAAAAATTTTTGCTCTAAAAAAACTTGATGCATCGTACATCTGGATGGAGAACCACAAAATGGATATCTGGCCGGGGACTATGAATTTATCAAAGCAGCCCTGCTTAAAATGCAAGTGTTCTATTAGACCACCACATACAGTATCTGCCAACATTCCCCAATGGATGCCTAAAACAAAATAATCCACATGCCCTATCCACACAACAACACCCGTGTCAAATGAGACCATGCTTCTTCTCCCTGTAGGCCATGTTAAAGGAAAAAAAAAAGTTGTCCAGGCTGTCCCGGGAAGATTGGTACTGTTGGTAAATCTATATATCCATAGATATCCAAGCTGATATGTGACAATAACGTGCCAAAACACATGAGAAACAATTTGCGGACACAGTTCTTAATTGACCTATTTGTCAAGGTCATCACATGTCTGAATTTGGTGTGTGTTCCTTGATTTTGTGCGCGTTTAATGTTGTGTATTTTTTAAGCCTTTGATTAACCATTGGTCCATTATTTATACAGGTGAAACTCAGAAAATTAGAATATCGTGCAAAAGTTAATTTATTTCAGTAATTCAACTTAAAAGGTGAAACTAATATATTATATAGACTCATTACATGCAAAGTGAGATATTTCAAGTCTTTATTTGTTATAATTTTGATGATAAGAAAACCCAAAATCACAGAAAATTTGAATATTACATAAACTCAATAAAAAAGGATTTTAAAAACAGAAATGTTGGCCCTCTGAAAAGTATAATCATGCATATGTACTCAGTACTTGGTTTGGGCCCCTTTCTCTAACGTCCTAAGTGGATGCTGGGGACTCCGTCAGCACCATGGGGTTTAGCGGCTCCGCAGGAGACAGGGCACAATAATAAAAGCTTTAGGAGCAGGTGGTGTGCACTGGCTCCTCCCCCTATGACCCTCCTCCAAGCCTCAGTTAGATTTTTGTGCCCGGCCGAGAAGGGTGCAATCTAGGTGGCTCTCCTGAGCTGCTTAGAATAAAAGTTTAAGTTAGGTTTTTTATTTTCAGTGAGTCCTGCTGGCAACAGGCTCACTGCTACGAGGGACTTAGGGGAGAGAAGTAAACTCACCTGCGTGCAGGATGGATTTGCTTCTTAGGCTACTGGACACCATTAGCTCCAGAGGGAGTCGGAACACAGGTCTCACCCTGGGGTTCGTCCCGGAGCCGTGCCGCCGACCCCCCTTGCAGATGCCGAAGTTGAAGAGGTCCAGAGGTCCAGAAACAGGCGGCAGAAGACTTTCAGTCTTCATAAGGTAGCGCACAGCACTGCAGCTGTGCGCCATTGTTGTCAGCACACTTCATACCAGCGGTCACTGAGGGTGCAGGGCGCTGGGGGGGGCGCCCTGGGCAGCAATGTATTATACCTTTTTTATGGCTAAAATACATCACATATAGCCCTTGAGGCTATAGGGATGTATTTAACCCCTGCCAGATCTCACAAACTCCGGGAGAAGAGCCCGCCGTTTTAGGGGGCGGGGCCTATTCTCCTCAGCACACGGCGCCATTTTCCTGCTCAGCTCTGCTGTGAGGAAGGCTCCCAGGCTCTCCCCTGCACTGCACTACAGAAACAGGGTTAAAACAGAGAGGGGGGGCACTTATTTGGCAATATGATTACATATGTGAAAATGCTATAAGGGAAAACACTTGTATAAGGGGTTGTCCCTGTATAATTATAGCGTTTTTGGTGTGTGCTGGCAAACTCTCCCTCTGTCTCCCCAAAGGGCTAGTGGGGTCCTGTCCTCTATCAGAGCATTCCCTGTGTGTGTGCTGTGTGTCGGTACGTGTGTGTCGACATGTAGGAGGACGATGTTGGTGAGGAGGCGGAGCAAATTGCCTGTATTGGTGATGTCACTCTCTAGGGAGTCGACACCGGAATGGATGGCTTATTTAGGAATTACGTGATAATGTCAACACGATGCAAGGTCGGTTGACGACATGAGACGGCCGGCAAACAAATTAGTACCTGTCCAGGCGTCTCAGACACCGTCAGGGGCTTGTAAAAACGCCCATTTACCTCAGTTGGTCGACACAGACACGGACACTGACTTCAGTGTCGACGGTGAAGAAACAAACGTATTTTCCTTTAGGGCCACACGTTGCATGTTAAGGGCAATGAAGGAGGTGTTACATATTTCTGATACTACAAGTACCACAAATAAGGGTATTATGTAGGGTGGGAATAATCTACTTGTAGTTTTTCCTGAATCAGATAAATTAAAGTGTGTGATGATACGTGGGTTTCCTCCGATAGAAAATTATTGGAGGTATACCCTTTCCCGCCAGAAGTGAGGGCGAGTTGGGAAACACACCTTAGGGTGGATAAGGCGCTCACACGCTTATAAAAACAAGTGGCGTTACCGTCTCCAGATACGGCCGCCCTCAAAGAGCCAGCTGATAGGAAGCTGAAAAATATCCTAAAAAGTATATACACACATACTGGTGTTATACTACGACCAGCAATCGCCTCAGCCTGGATGTGCAGCGCTGGGGGGGCTTGGTCGGATTTCCTGACTGAAAATATTGATACCCTTGACAGGAACAATATTTTATTGACTATAGAGCATTTTAAGGATGCATTTCTATATATGCGAGATGCGCAGAGGGATATTTGCATTCTGGCATCAAGAGTAGATGTGATGTCCATATCTGCCAGACGATGTTTATAGACACGACAGTGGTCAGGTGATGCAGATTCCAGACGGCACATGGAAGTATTGCCGTATAAAGGGGCGGTACATCGGACCTGGTGGCCATGGCAACAGCTGGAAAATCCACTTTTGTTACCCCAAGTCACATCTCAGCAGAAAAGGACACAGTCTTTTCAGTCTCAGTCCTTTCGTACCCATGAAGGCAGGCGGGCAAAAGGCCAGCCATATCTGCCCAGGGTTAGAGGAAAGGGAAAAAGACTGCAGCAGGCAGCCCATTCCCAGGAACAGAAGTCCTCCACAGCTTCTGCCAAGTCCGCAGCATGACGCTGGGGCCATACAAGCGGACTCAGGTGCGGTGGGGGGTCATCTCAAGAGTTTCAGCACGCAGTGGGCTCACTCGCAAGTGGACTCCTGGATCCTACACGTAGTATCCCAGGTGTATATTGGAAATTCGAGACGTCTTCCCCTCACAAGTTCCTGAAGTCTGCTTTACCAACGTCTCCCTCCGACAGGGAGGCAGTATTGGGAAAAAATTCACAGGCTGTATTCCCAGCAGGTGATAATCAAAGTACCCCTCCTACAACAAGGGAAGGGGTATTATTCCACACTATATTGTGGTACTGAAGCCAAACGGCTCGGTGAGATCTAAAAGATTTGAACAATTACATACAAGGGTTCAAATCAAGATGGAGTCACTCAGAGCAGTGATAGCGAACCAGGACGATATGGTGTCACTGGATATCAGGGACGCTTACCTACATGTCCAAATTTTGCCCTTCTCACCAAGGGTATCTCAGGTTCGTGGTACAGAACTGTCACTATCAGTTCAGAAGCTGCCGTTTGGATTGTCCACGGCACCCCGGGTCTTTACCATGGTAATGGCCGAAATGATGATTCTTCCTAAAAGAAATATGGACGCTTTCCTGATAAGGGCAAGGTCCAGAGAACAGTTGGCGGCCGGAGTAGCACTATCTCAAGTAGTTCTACGACAGCACGAGTGGATTCTAAATATTCCAAAATCGCAGCTTTTTCCGACGACACGTCTAATGTTCCTAGGAATGATTCTGGACACAGTCCAGAAAAGGATGTTTTCTCCCGGAGAAGAAGGCCAGGGAGTTATCCGAGCTAGTCAGGAACCTCCTAAAACCAGGAAAAGTATCAGTGCATCATTGCACAAGGGTCCTGTGAAAAATGGTGGTTTCTTACAAAGCGATCCCATTCGGTAGATTTCACGCAAGAACCTTTCAGTGGAATCTGCTGGGAAAATGGTCCGGATCGCATCTTCAGATGCATCAGCGGATAACCCTGTCTCCAAGGACAAGGGTGTTTTCTTCTGCGGTGGCTGCAGAGTGCTCATCTATGAAAGGGCCGCAGATTCGACATTCAGGACTGGGTCCTGGTGACCACGGATGCCAGCCTGAGTGGCTGGGGAGCAGTCACACAAGGAAAAAATTTCCAGGGAGTGTGATCAAGTCTGGAGACTTCTCTCCACATAAATATACTGGAGCTAAGGGCAATTTACAAGGCTCTAAGCTTAGCAAGACCTCTGCTTCAAGGTCAGCCGGTATTGATCCAGTGGGACAACATCACGGCAGTCGCCCACGTAAACAGACAGGGCGGCACATGAAGCAGGAGGGAAATGGCAGAAACTGCAAGGATTCTTCGCTGGGCGGAAAATCATGTGATAACACTCTCAGCAGTGTTAATTCCGGGAGTGGAAAACTGGGAAGCAGACTTCCTCAGCAGGCATAACCTCCACCCGGGAGAGTGGGGACTTCAGCGGGAAGTCTTCCACATGATGGTAAACCGTTGGGAAAAACCAAAGGTGGACATGATGGCGTCCCGCCTGAACAAAAAACTAGACAAATATTGCGCCAGGTCAAGGGACCCTCAGGCAATAGTGGTGGACGCTCTGGTAACACTGTGGGTGTACCAGTCAGGGTATGTGTTCCCTCCTATGCATCTCATACCAAAAGTACTGAGAATCATAAGAAGGAGATGAGTAAGAACGATACTCGTGGTTCCGGATGGGTCAAGAAGGACTTGGTACCCGGAACTTCAAGAGATGCTCACGGAAGAACCGTGGCCTCTACCTTTAAGAAAGGACCTGCTCCAGCAGGGGCCTTGTCTGTTCCAAGACTTACCGCGGCTGCGTTTGACGGCATGGCAGTTGAACGCCGGATTCTGAAAGGGCATTCCAGATGAAGTCATCCCTACCCTGGTCGAAGCCAGGAAGGATGTAACCGCAAAACATTTTCACCGCATTTGGCGAAAATATGTTGCGTGGTGTGAGGCCAAGAAGGTCCCTACAGAGGAATTCCAACTGGGTCGTTTCCTACATTTCCTGAAAACAGGACTGTCTATGGGCCTAAAATTAGGGTCCATTAAGGTTCAAATTTCGACCCTGTCGAATTTCTTCCAGAAAGAACTGGCTTCAGTGCCTGAAGTTCAGACGTTTGTAAAAGGGGTACTGCATATACAGCCTCCTTTTGTGCCCCCAGTGGCACCTTGGGATCTCAATGTTGTTTTGAGTTTCCTAAAGTCACATTGGTTTGATCCACTCACCACTGTGGAATTAAAATATTTCACATGGAAGGTGAAGATTCTATTAGCCCTGGCTTCAGCCAGGCGTGTGTCAGAATGGGCGGCTTTATCATATAAAAGCCCTTACTTAATTTTTCATTCTGACAGGGCAGAATTGAGGACTCATCCTCAATTTCTCCTTAAGGTGTTTTCTGTTTTTCACATGAACTAACCTATTGTGGTACCTGCGGCTACTAGGGACTTGGAGGACTCCAAGTTACTTGACGTTGTCAGGGCCCTGAAAATATATGTTTCCAGGACGACTGGAGTCAGAAAATCTGACTCGCTGTTTAGCCTGTATGCACCCAACAAGATGGGTGTTCCTGCTTCTAAGCAGACGATTGCTCGCTGGATTTGTAGTACAATTCAGCTTGCACATTCTGTGGCAGGCTTGCCACAGCTAAAATCAGTAAAAGCCCATTCCACAAGGAAGTGGGCTCATCTTGGGCGGCTGCCCGAGGGGTCTCGGCTTTACAACTTTGCCGAGCTGCTACTTGGTCAGGGGCACACCCTGACTGAGGAGGACCTGGAGTTCTCTCATTCGGTGCTGCAGAGTCATCCGCACTCTCCCGCCCGTTTGGGAGCTTTGGTATAATCCCCATGGTGCTGACGGAGTCCCCAGCATCCACTTAGGACGTTAGAGAAAATAAGAATTTACTTACCGATAATTCTATTTCTCGTAGTCCGTAGTGGATGCTGGGCGCCCATCCCAAGTGCGGATTGTCTGCAATACTTGTACATAGTTATTGTTACAAAAATCGGATTATTCTTGTTGTGAGCCATCTTTTCAGAGGCTCCTTCGTTGTTATCATACTGTTAACTGGGTTCAGATCACAGGTTGTACGGTGTGATTGGTGTGGCTGGTATGAGTCTTACCCGGGATTCAATATCCTTCCTTATTATGCACGCTCGTCCGGGCACAGTGTCCTAACTGAGGCTTGGAGGAGGGTCATAGGGGGAGGAGCCAGTGCACACCACCTGATCCTAAAGCTTTTATTATTGTGCCCTGTCTCCTGCGGAGCCGCTAAACCCCATGGTGCTGACGGAGTCCCCAGCATCCACTACGGACTACGAGAAATAGAATTATCGGTAAGTAAATTCTTATTTTTGCATGAATTACTGCCTCAATGCGGCGTGGCATGGATTCTATCAGCCTGTGGCACTGCTGAGGTGTTAAGGAAGACCAGTATACTTCAATAGCGGCCTTCAGCTCTTCTGCATTGTTCGGTCTCGTGTCTCTCATCTTTCTTTTGGCAATTCCCCATAGATTTTCTATGGGGTTCAGGTCAGGCAAGTTTGCTGGCCAATACAGCACAGTAATCCCACGGTCACTGAACCAGGTTTTAGTACTTTTGGCAGTGTGTGCAGGTGCCAAGTCCTGCTGGAAAATGAAATCAGCATCTCCATAAAGCTTGTCTGCTGAGGGAAGTCTGAAGTGCTCTAAAATGTCCTGGTAGACAGCTGTGTTGACTCTGGACTTAATAAAGCACATAGGACCAACACCAGCAGATGACATTGCTCCCCAAATCAACACAGACACACTGGACATCAAGCATCTTGGATTGTGTGCCTCTCCATTCTTCCTCCATACTCTGAGACCTTGATTTCCAAATTAGATGCAACATTTGCTCTCATTAGAAAAGAGGACTTTGGACCACTAAGCAACAGACCAGTTCTTTTTTTTTTTTTCTTTCCTTTTTCTTTAGCCCAGGTAAGACGCTTCTGATGTTTGTTGTTCAGGAGCGGCTTGACAAGAGGAATACAACATTTGAAGCCCATGTCCAGGATGCGTATGTGTGTGGTGGCTCTTGATGCACTAACTCCAGCCTCAGTCCACTTCTTGTGAAGCTCCCCCACACTCGCCTGACCTGAACCGGGCATTGGCAAGAGAAAAATGAGACATGAGACCGAGCAATGCAGAAGAGCTGAAGGCCGCTATTGAAGCATCCTGGTCTTCCATAACACCTCAGCAGTGCCACAGGCTAATAGAATCCATGCCACGCCGCATTGAGGCAGTAATTCATGCAAAAGGGGCCCAAACCAAGTACTGAGTACACATGCATGATTATACTTTTCAGAGGGCTGACATTTCTGTATTTAAAATACTTCTTTTTTTTTTTTTTATTGATTTATGTAATATTCTAATTTTCTGAGATTTTGGATTTGAGGTTTTCTTAAGCTGTAAACTACAATCATCAAAATTATAACCAGTAAATGCTTGAAATAACTCATGCATGTAATGAGTCTATATAATATATTCGTTTCACCTTTTAAGTTGAATTACTGAAATAAATTAACTTTTGCACGATATTCTAATTTTTTGAGTTTCACCTGTATAGTGCACACACATTCCGCAGCACTTTACAGAGTAATTCACCTACATTCAATACTGGCAGCCATTTTGTAGCCTACACCACTATTCATGAGACTATAGCTATCCATTCAGTAGGAACTGGTGACATTAGAGACACTTTGTGCACCCTAACTAATGAATTAATAGGTTACATTCTTGCATATAGTGGTTCAACTCACCAGAATGGCTGCCTCCTGTGTGTAAGTGATTTGTAGACTGTAAACGTAAAATACTAATCCCTATGTTGTTTGGCAAAGCATTTCAGTTGAAATGTTTTATTTTTGACATAGTGGTATTATGGCAAGGACGTGCAGTCAGGGGAGGCAGTGCCTCCCCTGTCATTAATGAGTAAAATAATACAAAGAAGATACTTATGACACATAAGTATCTTCTTTATTATTTTACTCATGATTAAATCAGTTTGGGAGGCACCGATCGTGGTGCCTCCCGTACCGATTGATAAAAGATATGGGGGCGGGTGCGGGTGGGGCCTAACAATGGGCAGGAAAAGCCCATTGAAATTGTATGGGAAAGCGGCACCATTAGAGGTGCCGCTTTCCTACAGGGACGTGCTTTCAACCTATGAAAGCACGTCCCCTGTCAGTGAGGCCACAGTGATTGGCCAGCGGATCCGTCACTGGATCCGCTGTCAATCACTGTGTGGGCCTCGGTGGCGGCGGAGGTGCGGGATGCGGCGGGCCGGGCGGCGGAGGTGCTGGCGGCGGTGATGCGGGCGAGGGTAGCAGCGGCGGGACGCGGCATTACCTACAGTTCAGCAGAGTTTGGCAGCGGAAGCGGTACCCATTTCAAAAATGGCGCCTCGGCGTCATTTTTGAAATTCAAGATGGCTGCCGCGAGCCAATCATGGCTCGCCGCGTCATCGCCCCGCCCCCTCCGCTGACTTATATAAGTCAGCGTGAGGCAGCGGCTGTCAGTCCGACGGCAGAGGAGGAGCTGAGAAGAGCTCCTGAAGACCGAAGACGCCGGAAGTCCTGGATGGGCGGCGGCTATGCAAAAGAGCTTAGCAGCTGCCGCCCACCAGGTGAAGATGCTGGAAGTCCTGGGAAGGCGGCGGCCATGCAAAAGAGCTTACAGGCCGCCGCCTCCCAGGTGAAGACGCCGGAGGAAGATGCCAGAAGCCCTGGGGAGGTGGCGCCCCCCCAGTTGAAGACGCCAGAAGCCCTGGGAAGGCGGCGGCCACGCAAAAGAGCTTAAAGGCCGCCGCCCCCAGGTGAAGACCCTGTTTAATAAAGTTTTTTTTTTTAAAGTATGTGTTGTTGTTTGTTGTTGTTGTTGTTGTTGTTGTTGGTTTTTTTTTTTTTTTATATTTTCTTTACAGGTGGACTACGGGTGCCAGCGGGCCCTTTATGTCCGGGCATGCTGGCACTTGTGGTTCTCCAAGTGCCAGCATGCTGGGGCAGGCTTGCTGGGACCTGTAGGCCACCTGTAAAGAACAGAGCATACAATGAACCCCGCACCCACCGCCACCAGGGGTGCAGGGCATAGCACTGGGCTATCAGCCCAGTGCTGGTTATTGCTCGGGAGGGGGGACCCCATTTTCATTTTTTGGGGGCCCCACTTTCCGAGGAATGCCAACACTGGGCTGACTGGCTGGGGGGGTGTATAATGGCATGGCAGGGGGACCCCACACTGAGTGTCTCCCCTGCTATGGCATTACCCGCCCCCCCCCCCCCAGCTGGCTCTGCCTGGTGCTGGTTTTAGCGGTGGGGGGGGGGGGAAACGGCAATTTTTATTTGCGCGGGGGGGGGGGGGGGGGGGATTAGTTGCAGTGCCTCCCCAGCCTCTGACCTCACCGCACGTCACTGTATTATGGTATTATTTGTCATAACTCATGTGACCCGATGACCTCACTCTGCTAAGCACAGACTGTGTAGCATAGAGGGAGGTTACTCTTTGAGCTGCTTGAGTGGGCTTACTGCGCCATTCCTGGGGTCAAGGGTTACCCTCTCACAATCAGTAATAACCCATGAATGATCTCTCCTACTGTGTCATGGGTGATTTACTCACTGACACCACCAAGCTCCTACACTGACACCTGGAACTGCTTGTTCCACCCAGGCTCTATGCCATCACCTTGGGTGGAATTCAATTGTTTGATAAGTCGGTTGGGTGACTGTTTTTTTCCCTGTCTATTAGATAGGAGAAAAAAACGGACTCCCTACTGACTTTTCAAACAATTGAATACCTCCCATAATAGTTTGCATGGCCATGTGTCTGCAACACCTCCTGGTTGGGATCTGCTAATTATTCACTGGTCACTCGCTATAGACCAGGCTGGGTTTGTTATCAAGCTAAGGGCTTGAGCTTTGAGACCAACTGAACCTGGAACAGTTGGATAACAAAATAGCATTTTGCGCTATTCTAGTGGTCATAGGATAGAGGTAGATGGCAGTGTCTTGATATATGTATATTTAGTTCAAAATAAGCAAGTTTGTCACCAAAATTGGCAGGAGGTGGTCTTCAGTTTACCAGCTGTCTGGATCCCGGCACCCAGTATACTGGCGCCGGAATCCCGACAGCCGGCATTCCGACACCTTTTCTCCCTCTTGGGGGTCCATGACTCCCCTGGAGGGAGAATAGTGTGGCGCACCACTGTGCCCGCAGGTTGTAGTAATGTATGCCGGCGGTCGGGATTCCAGCACCGGTATGCTGGCCGCTGGCATACCCTACTACATCCATTGGCAGGGACTCCACAGCATACTAGATGAAACACTTTAAGCAGGTCAAGACGTTCTATAAAATATAGGGTTCTCAGAGCTCCTTATGTTTAGTTCATGCATTCAATATAGGAGGGGTCAGCCCCAAGCCTGATCAGAGGAGTTAAAATAATTATAATCAGGAAACTGTTTCCCCAGATTAAATATAACTTACATTTCACAGAAACATGTCAGTTGAGTTGCTCATAAGCTAAAGCTACCACATATCACACAGAATATTTACTCATCAGAAAGCAAACTGAATTATTTTGATTTAAACACAATCTGACTTCGCACACAACTGTCTCCTTCCTTATGGAAGATATTTTTTTTAGAAAACTCCAATATGCAGGAATGCCAAAAAACAAAGCATTGGACCCTGTGGGCAGCATTTAGTACAGTGGTTAGCATTAGTTCACAGCAGTAAGGTCTTGGGTTCTGTTCTCACCAAGACAATGTTGGTGTGTAGTGTGTGTATATTCTCCCATGTTTGCATTGGTTTCTTCTGAGTGTTCCAGTTGTCTCCTGCAATCCAAAAATCATACTTAATGAATATTGGTTATTGGATACTGATAATACTACTAACAGCAGTCTGTTAGTATACATATGTAGAGAATATAGATTGTAAGCTCCATGGGTGAAGAAACTGGTGTGAATGAATAAATGAATTACTCTGTGCTGCGGAATGTGTGTGCTCTGTATAAATAATGATTAATAAATAGAACCAGTGTTTAATCAAAAGCTTAATGAACATATTATTGTGTCTGTATGACACAATAGGCTTCTTTTACGTGGCATTTTGCATTTAAGTACACTTCCTCAGGAACTCTTTATAAAAGCAGTATTATCTAAAAGTGCCCAGTAATTTATTAATAAAAATCTGTATATGCAAGGTTCAGAAAAATAACAGGATTAACGTTATTTTTTGTGACCAAGTTTATATAGACCCTTTCCTGATTCTGAGATGGGGAAGAACATCACCTGAAAAAAATAGGTGTAATTAATGATTTGTGGCAAGCCTAATTAAGCTGTAGCTAATTAAGGGCACTAACTGCATTATAAAATTAGGGGTGTGTGTGTTACATAACTTACATCATAGCTATGCTCCTCACTACCAGCCCATCACGGTTATGGAAGAGCCAGACCTTTGTACTCCATGTCAGTGGCCAGGGTATTAAAAGCTCATCATGGCATTTTATCCAGTGTGTTATGCTTTCTCATACCTGTTAGTACCTTAGTGTAACCACCTAGGTCGCCTAATGATAGCAACAACCTAGGAGAAGCTTTTACTGCAATTTTAATTTTGATTTATAGGTCACATAATGTACAGACCTGTCGAAGGTGATGTGCACATAAATCATTACTGTTATTGGTTTGGTTACATGACTTGCGAAGTAAGATGAGATCCGGTCAACTTGGAAGATGGGAAACAGGGCCGGTGGAAGGTTTCTAGATGTCCGAGGCAAATCGTAATATCACTGCCCCTAATTCTCCAATACGTCCCTTCAATCAATTTACATAAAACCACACTTACATGTTTACCAAAGTAGACAAACAATGGCAGTTGCTCGGTCATTTCTGGTGATAATTATATATCAGGTGCTAGAAAGGGGGAGGGGTCACAGACAGACAGACAGTAAGGTGGGGGGTGGGGTGCAAATCCCCACCCCTAAATTTCCCCCCAGCACACTAAAAATTACCTGTAACCATACCTGAACCTATCTGGTAATAGCAATTCAGAGAATTAGTCACACATGTTTGCAAAGACATGTTTAGCTGCTGAGCCACTTCATAGCTTCTCAGATATCAGCAGTCCTAACACTACATAATAGCAGTGCCCACATAGGGCCATGTAATTTGTCATAGTAGGCCTCATGAGAAAGGCTATTACTAAAACATATCCAGACAGAGAGCTAACTTACCCGGGAGCCACCCCCAGGATCTCCCATTGGCACTACAAGGAACAGCATGCCTTCCAAATACTGCTCCCATTCAATGCCTCTCACACACATGCAGACAAATAATGGCAGTTGCTCGGTCATTCCTGGAGATAAATATATATCAGGTGCTAGAAAGGGGGAGGGGTCACAGACAAACAACAGACAGAAAGGGGGGGGCCTACTGTGACAAATTACATGGCCCTATGTGGGCACTGCTACTATGTAGTGCTAGGACTGCTGATATCGGAGAAGCCGTGAACTGGCTCAGCAGCTAAACATGTGTTTGCAAACGTGTGACTAATTCTCTGAATTTCTATTACCAGATAGTTTCAGGTATGGTTACAGGTAATTTTTAGTGTGCTGGGGGAAATTTAGGGGTGGGGATTTGCACCCCCTCCCCCTTTTATGTCTGTTGTTTACCAAAGTCTGACAACAAGGGAAGTCATTTTTCATATGCGCACCCTGTGTGTAAATTTACTACACTTTGATGCAGAAACAGAGCGCCTTATATGCCCATTCACCTTCGCCCCATCAACACCATTTACCAGTTCACTTCCCACTCAGCATCCATTTACTCCTCCCATCCAGCTCCCATTAACCCATTCCACTCCAAGAATCCATTATTCAATTCACCTTCCTAGCATGCACGAACACATGTATCCACACAACCAGCACCAATTAATGTCCATTCACCACTGGCATCTGTTAAAACGTTCCAGTCATGAATACATTGATGGCTTCACCCAGTGAGCACTCATTAACCTGTTCCTCTGATTAATAGACAATGTGCCCACACAGCACACATTAAAACATTCGTCCACGCTATCAGCACCCTTTTACCCCTCCACCAAGCACCTATTAATCCATTTACCCCAAGCACTCATTAATTCTCCTCGCATCACAAATTGTCCCTCCACCCCTACCCAGCATTTATTAATCCATTCACTCTCTCCACCCATTAACCACCACTACTTGACATCTATTAATACATTCACTCTCGGCACTCGGAAACCCATTAACCTCCCCCCACTCACAACACTCATTAACCAAGAAGTCATTAAAAGTTCCCTTGCCTGCTTGGCTCCTGCTCATTTAGCACTTTGACTTTCCTGTACAGCCTGGGATTTGGCTGTACCAGAGGGAGTGGGAGGGGGTGCACACTCTGCTCCCAGCCTGCTGCATTCAGCTGATCTCACTGATGACCCTGATGGCCAGAGAAGCAGGCTGCAGCAGGTAGAAATAAATAATAGCATGGCAGCTTCAAACATAGCTGTAGCTGGCAGTAAGCATAATAAGGATGTCGGGGGCATCCTTGATTCTTCTCACAAACCGCATCAGCGTGCCGTCCCCTCAGGTCCTGGTGCCCTAAGGCAGTTGCCTCATGGAAGAGCCAGCCCTGATGGAAACTACACTCCTTCTGAGAAGACTTCCCAACATGCCTGAATATTTTCCTGTTAAGATTTTGTCAGGATACCACAGTGTTTTTGGGGCCGCACTGACATAACCATATCTTAGCATTAAATAAACCTTCTTATTGATTGGAAAGATCATCACATGTTGGAGGCACTGTGACCTTTGGCTTTCTCCTATATGAAAAGTAATGCTTTCATGTTAAAGCTGTTGTTTAGAAACAGGTTGGGTGTGGAATCCTGGCGGTCAGAATACCGATGCCATGATCCTGGCCGCCAGTATACAGTCAGCTGGGCGAGCGCTAGAAAGCCCCATGCGGGCTGGATGCGGTCGCCACGCTGCAGACTTGGTGGCTCGCAGCGCTCGCCACAGGTTCTATTCCCACTGTATGGGTGTTGTAGACACCCATGAGTGGGAATAGCCTTGGCGCAGTCGTCGTAATTCTCGGTGGTCGGGATCCCGGCTTCTGTATTCTGCCCACAGGGATATTAACTACATCCCGTAGAAATATATTATAAATAAACTTCTTAAAACTACATATGGTAATAGAAAATGCTTATGCTCAGACAAGATGATATTTCCAACGACATAATCACCATCATCATCATCATAGGGCACTGAGTAGCACTGCTCAGCTATTTAATGAGCAGGTGCTTCCCTGGCTGTGTTGTGGAAAGATCACTGTAATTGTGATGTGTTGTTTAGTTTTTTCTAATGAAGGGATGGTCAGACTTATGGACTCTGATCTACTTTAAAAGTTGAAAAGCTTTGGTGATCTACCAATTAGGCACAATTATTTAAAGTTTTATTACTATTATTTAAAATAGGTTAATTAATAGACATGACATTGGGTAATTAATTGTCAGCCTGGAAAGAAATCCGCAATATATGCTACAATGCTAGTACTATCATATATAACCCTAATTGAAAGATTATTTATTTTTCTTTACATGCGGGGGTATATCGGTAGGACAATATTACAATTTTTATTAGCATAAGTGAAAATATTTAAAAGTATTATACAGGTTTTAACTATTCAATTTGAGATCCTTTTTGTAGCAAAATTATGATCTCAATAAAGACCTCTTTTTAGCCGCTCCCTGCAGAGCGCCTCTTCAGCATGCACTCATTGTGGTATTTGTGATAATCACTATGATTCCACTTACAATATATCCTGCAATAAAAGATTTTTGCTCTCAGCTCACTGAAAGATATACATCTAAGTCAGCACATATGTAACAGAACTATTGATGAAAAAAAAATATATATTTCCTTTAATAAAACACATTGTTTGCGTTATTATAGTCAAACACAACTCTAAATGCACACACAAAATTATATCCATGTCAGCACATATCAGAGGCGGAACTACCGCCAGTGCAACCAGTGCGTTGCACTGGGGCACGCCTCTGTCCAGGGGCCCAAAGCATGTAATGAGTCAAACTGACTCATTACATGCCGCTGTGTGCTGCGGGCAACCGCTGCCCGCAGCACACAGCCGCCCGGAGAGGAGAGGAGCGCACTGCAGCGGCACGGGGGAGAAGGAGGAGGAGGGAGGTGGAGGAGGGAGTCGCAGCAGCGCTTTGTTATTGGTGGAGGCGCTGCTGCCCCTCTGCTTCACTATAGGCTGTCTTCCGAGAACAGCCCATAGTGAAGCAGAGGGGCAGCAGCGCCTCCACCAATAACACAGCGCTGCTGCGGCTCCCTCCTCCACCTCCCTCCTCCTCCTCCTTCTCTCCTGCCCGGGAATTGTCAGAAGCTGCACAGAGGAGCCTGAGCCAGCGGAGAGGGTAAGTATAATTCCTTGTCTGTCTTTCTTGTGACTGTCTGCCGCAATGTGTAAAAAGGGGGAATCTGCCTGACGTGATGTGTAAAAAGGGCACGCTGTCTGCCGCTATGTTTAACAAGGGCACGCTGTCTGCCGTTATGTGTAAAAAGGGGACGCTGTCTGCCGTAATGTGTAAAAAGGGGACGCTGTCTGCTGTAATGTGTAAAAAGGGGACGCTGTCTGCCGTAATGTGTAAAAAGGGGACGCTGTCTGCTGTAATGTGTAAAAAGGGGACGCTGTCTGCCGTAATGTGTAAAAAGGGGACGCTGTCTGCCGTAATGTGTAAAAAGGGGACGCTGTCTGCCGTAATGTGTAAAAAGGGGACGCTGTCTGCCGTAATGTGTAAAAAGAGGAATCTGTCCGCCGTAAGGTGTAAAATTGTCTCTACCTGGTGGTGTGGTGCTACTGTGCGGCGTAATTTGAATAATGGAGACTACTGTGCACCGTTTTATGAATTGGTATTATTTTGTGGCCACACCCCTTCCCCACGAAGCCACGCCACTATATATTTTTGCGTGCGCCTACGCCGCGCACAGCCCCTGTTTTGCATGCAGGGGTGGGGCTCCGATGCCGTTTCTTGCACACAGTGCTAAAATGTCTAGTTACGGCACTGGTGCTAGGTATCCATTTCTCTGTCCCTGAGCAGGTCCCCCTCACCAGATCCTCTCCAGGGGTGAGGGGATGGACTTGGATGGGATGGGGGGTGGGGGGGGCAAAGCATTTTGTTTTACCTGGGCCCACCGCTCGCTAGTTCCGCCACTGGCACATATATATCGGAAGTATTTGTAAGGAAAAGCGTTTCCTGTAAACACATATGATCCTGAAAGTACTTGAAATATGACAAAATTCATGTGTTTCAGATCAATCAAGCCAGACACAGTGTCATTCAGTTGTCTAGACATGTGTAATATACAAAGCAACTTTGTTGGCAAAGGTAAAAGTAAGTTTTACAATTCATCATAGGCTGTAGAAATATGGACATGTCATGTCTATTAATTAACCTATTTTAAATAATAGTAATAAAAGCTTGTTTTACTTAATTCATAAAACAACTGTTTTTAAAAAAGAGTGCACCACACATTAAGCCTTCTTTAGCCTACACGGAACCCACTAGTGGTTTTGCCTAAACCCCCTAACCATCATTGCCAGGTAGCAAGGCTGATTTACAGACTAGACAGCAAGGCAAACAAAGGGACACAGACTCCTGCCGTACAGAATTCTGCTTTTCTATTTGAATTATACCTATAATGTGAGAGCAAGCTGTGATCTTCTCTGTTGGAAATAATTTTAAAGTGTGCCCATTGCCCCTGTAGAGTGGAAGCTGGCAGGTCAGTTTGTATGCATGACAGTGCATCCTATTAATCCACTAGGAGCTGAAAGCACAGCCGAGGCATTTGGAACTTTGGGGCAGATGTATTAAGCCTGGAGATGTAATGAAGCAGTGACAATGCAGCAGCCAATCCGCTCCTAACTGTCATTTTTCAAACCCGTAATGATTGGCTGGTGTGTTATCTCCTTCCACTCACCACTGCTTTATCACTTCTCCTGGCTTAATACGTCTGCCCCTTTGTGTCTCGTTCCTTAGTGACACAGCTAGTTTGGCGGTAACTGCGGAAAAGGGTCAGCCACCTATCTGGATTTCTTGTCACTCCTATTTTGACAACTGCAGGAAAGAAAATTCCCTTGTACTTTTTTGAAGTGGCATTCGATGGATATGGGGTAACGATCCGGAAGACGTCTGGGAGCAGCTTCGGTTAAAAATTAGTTTTCTTTTTTTATTTTAAAGTGATTCTTAACCTGTGAATTTCTTGTGCGGGTGAGCTGAAAATGGAAAGGCCTGCTGGCGTGCCTAGACAAACACATGAGAAATCATACTGCTGTGGAAAGCCTGCTGCTGCTCAAATGGTCTTCGTTTATACCTGTCTGAGTGAAAAAAGGGACAACCGATTCATAACAAGTCTCCCAAAATGGAATTGAATGTCTTAAGAGTTGAGATTTGCCATGTAGCAAATTCCATTTGAAGTACATAATAGCGCACAGCTACTCTCCACTTTAAGGTCCATGAATTTGTCCCTCATAATAACATAGGTCATAGTAGTAATCGAGCAGAAGTAATGGACCTTTTACTTTAAGAAATTGAAAGAAAAGTAAATGACATTGTAGGATCAGTACACTAAAATGTGAAAATTATTTTGTCATATCGCTTTCTGTATAAGTTATAGTACATCTTTTCTGTAATGTTTTATGGCTTGTAAGCATAAAAGACTTAGAAGTTCTAGATGTGTGACAGCAACCCCCCTTCCCCCACCGCCACTCCCCATACACCCACTTGACTTCTTTCAGATGAGCGGAACACTGTGTTCGATTGACCAAGTGTGTAGTGATGTAAAAGTTTTGCTAATTGTGCAGTTAGAAGAATTTATGGACATATAAATGGAACACTGCATCTCAGGGCTCTATACCAAAGTTTGGTACAGGCCTGGAAATGCAGCTCCCGCCTCCAGGGTTCTGCCTTCTGTAGTTCTGCCACGTTCTCATCACATTGTTTTGAGGAACAGTTTCAAAATGCTAGGTCAATCATCGTTCTTCTACACATTGAGGTGAGAGTTATGCATCAAGGGAGCAAAAGATAGAAAAAGTTCAGAGCTAGTCCTCTAAGTCTGTCTGTCCTGTTTTGGCACTGGCACAGTTGTTTCATGTGGTAGTGGGTTGTTCTGAATGTGTGTTGGAAAGTGCTTTTCTCTAACGTCCTAGTGGATGCTGGGGACTCCGTCAGGACCATGGGGAATAGCGGCTCCGCAGGAGACAGGGCACAAAAAGTAAGATTTTAGGATCACATGGTGTGTACTGGCTCCTCCCCCCATGACCCTCCTCCAAGCCTCAGTTAGGTTTTTGTGCCCGTCCGAGCAGGGTGCAATCTAGGTGGCTCTCATAAAGAGCTGCTTAGAAAAAGTTTTTTAGGTTTCTTATTTTCAGTGAGTCCTGCTGGCAACAGGCTCACTGCTACGAGGGACTTAGGGGAGTGAAGTGAACTCACCTGCGTGCAGGATGGATTTGCTTCTTAGGCTACTGGACACCATTAGCTCCAGAGGGATCGAACACAGGCCCAGCCATGGAGTCCGGTCCCGGAGCCGTGCCGCCGACCCCCCTTGCAGATGCCGAAGTTGAAGAGGTCCAGAGGTCCGGAAACAGGCGGCAGAAGACTTTCAGTCTTCATAAGGTAGCGCACAGCACTGCAGCTGTGCGCCATTGTTGTCGGCACACTTCACACCAGCGGTCACTGAGGGTGCAGGGCGCTGGGGGGGGCGCCCTGGGCAGCAATGTATAATACCTTTTTCTATGGCTAAAATACATCACATATAGCCCTTGAGGCTATAAGGATGTATTTAACCCCTGCCATATATCGCAAACTCCGGGAGAAGAGCCCGCCGTTTTAGGGGGCGGGGCCTATTCTCCTCAGCACACAGCGCCATTTTCCTGCTCAGCTCCGCTGTGAGGAAGGCTCCCAGGACTCTCCCCTGCACTGCACTACAGAAACAGGGTAAAACAGAGAAGGGGGGCATATTTTGGCGATATTTTTATATATTAAGCGCATATAACAGAAACAACACCTTTTAGGGTTGTTTATATACATTTTTATAGCGCTTTGGTGTGTGCTGGCAAACTCTCCCTCTGTCTCCCCAAAGGGCTAGTGGGGTCCTGTCTTCGATAAGAGCATTCCCTGTGTGTCTGCTGTGTGTCGGTACGTGTGTGTCGACATGTATGAGGACGATGTTGGTGTGGAGGCGGAGCAATTGCCGGTAATGGTGATGTCACCCCCTAGGGAGTCGACACCGGAATGGATGGCTTTAATTATGGAATTACGTGATAATGTTAGCACGCTGCAAAAGTCAGTTGACGACATGAGACGGCCGGAAAACCAGTTAGTACCTGTCCAGGCGTCTCGGGCACCGTCAGGGGCTGTAAAACGTCCCTTACCTCAGTCAGTCGACACAGGTACCGACACAGATGAATCTAGTGTCGACGGTGAAGAAAGAAACGTATTTTCCAATAGGGCCACACGTTATATGATCACGGCAATGAAGGAGGCTTTGCATATCTCTGATACTGCAGGTACCTCAAAGGGGGGTATTATGTGGGGTGTGAAAAAACTACCTGTAGCTTTTCCAGAATCAGAGGAATTGAATGACGTGTGTGATGAAGCGTGGGTTAACCCCGATAGAAAACTGCTAATTTCAAAGAAGTTATTGGCATTATACCCTTTCCCACCAGAGGTTAGGGCGCGCTGGGAAACACCCCCTAGGGTGGATAAGGCGCTCACCACGCTTATCAAAACAAGTGGCGTTACCGTCTCCTGATACGGCCGCCCTCAAGGATCCAGCTGATAGGAGGCTGGAAACTACCCTGAAGAGTATATACACACATACTGGTGTTATACTGCGACCAGCAATAGCCTCAGCCTGGATGTGCAGTGCTGGGGTGGTGTGGTCGGATTCCCTGACTGAAAATATTGATACCCTGGATAGGGACAGTATTTTATTGACTATAGAGCAATTAAAGGATGCTTTTCTTTATATGCGAGATGCTCAGAGGGATATTTGCACTCTGGCATCGAGAGTAAGTGCGATGTCCATATCTGCCAGAAGAAGTTTATGGACGCGACAGTGGTCAGGTGATGCGGATTCCAAACGGCATATGGAAGTATTGCCGTATAAAGGAGAGGAATTATTTGGGGTCGGTCTATCGGATCTGGTGGCCACGGCAACAGCCGGAAAATCCACTTTTTTACCTCAGGTCACCTCCCAACAGAAAAAGACACCGTCTTTTCAGCCGCAGTCCTTTCGTTCCTATAAGAACAAGCGGGCAAAAGGACAGTCATATTTGCCCAGAGGCAAAGGAAGGGGTAAGAGGGTGCAGCAAGCAACTACTTCCCACGAACAGAAGCCCTCCCCGGCTTCTACAAAGCCCTCAGCATGACGCTGGGGCTGTGCAAGCGGACTCAGGGGCGGTGGGGGGTCGACTAAAGATTTTCAGCACACAGTGGGCGCGCTCACAGGTGGACCCTTGGATCCTGCAGGTAGTATCTCAGGGTTACAAGTTGGAATTCGAAAAGTCTCCCCCTCGCCGGTTCCTAAAGTCTGCTTTACCAACGTCTCCCTCAGAAAGGGCGACGGTATTGGAAGCCATTCACAAGCTGTATTCTCAGCAGGTGATAGTCAAGGTACCCCTCCTACAACAGGGAAAGGGGTATTATTCCACACTATTTGTGGTACCGAAGCCGGACGGTTCGGTAAGACCTATTCTAAATCTGAAATCCTTGAACCTGTACATACAGAAATTCAAGTTCAAGATGGAGTCACTCAGAGCAGTGATAGCGAATCTGGAAGAAGGGGACTTCATGGTGTCCCTGGACATAAAAGATGCTTATCTGCATGTCCCAATTTACCCTTCACACCAAGGGTATCTCAGGTTCGTGATACAAAACTGTCATTATCAGTTTCAAACGCTGCCGTTTGGTTTGTCCACGGCACCTTGGGTCTTTACCAAGGTAATGGCCGAAATGATGGTTCTTCTACGAAGAAAAGGCGTATTAATTATCCCTTACTTGGACGATCTCCTGATAAGGGCAAGGTCCAGAGAACAGCTGGAAGTCGGAGTAGCACTAACCCAAGTAGTGCTTCAACAACACGGGTGGATTCTGAATCTTCCAAAGTCTCAATTGACCCCGACGACACATCTGCTGTTCCTGGTAATGATTCTGGACACTGTTCAGAAAAAGGTGTTTCTCCCGGAGGAGAAAGCAAGGGAGTTATCCGAACTTGTCAGGAACCTCCTAAAACCAGGAAATGTGTCAGTACATCAATGCACAAGAGTCCTGGGAAAGATGGTGGCTTCTTACGAAGCAATTCCATTCGGCAGATTCCACGCACGAATATTTCAGTGGGATCTGCTGGACAAATGGTCCGGATCGCATCTGCACATGCATCAGCGGATAACACTGTCACCAAGAACAAGGGTGTCTCTTCTGTGGTGGTTGCAGAGTGCCCATCTGTTAGAGGGCCGCAGATTCGGCATACAGGACTGGGTCCTGGTGACTACGGATGCCAGCCTACGAGGCTGGGGAGCAGTCACACAGGGAAGAAACTTCCAGGGCGTGTGGTCGAACCTGGAGACGTCTCTTCACATAAATATACTGGAGCTAAGAGCGATTTACAATGCTCTAAGCCTGGCAAAACCGCTGCTTCAGGGTCAGTCGGTGTTGATCCAGTCGGACAACATCACGGCAGTCGCCCACGTAAACAGACAGGGCGGCACGAGAAGCAGAAGAGCAATGACAGAAGCTGCAAGGATTCTTCGCTGGGCGGAAAATCATGTCATAGCACTGTCAGCAGTGTTCATTCCGGGAGTGGACAACTGGGAAGCAGACTTCCTCAGCAGACACGACCTCCACCCGGGAGAGTGGGGACTTCATCCAGAAGTCTTCCACATGATTGTGAACCGTTGGGAAAAACCAAAGGAGGACATGATGGCGTCCCGCCTCAACAAGAAACTGGACAGATATTGCGCCAGGTCAAGAGACCCTCAGGCAATAGCTGTGGACGCTCTGGTAACACCGTGGGTGTACCAGTCCGTGTATGTGTTTCCTCCTCTGCCTCTCATACCAAAGGTACTGAGAATTATACGGCTACGGGGAGTAAGAACAATACTCGTGGCTCCGGATTGGCCGAGAAGGACTTGGTACCCGGAACTTCAAGAGATGCTCACGGAAGAGCCGTGGCCTCTACCGTTAAGAAGGGATCTGCTTCAGCAGGGACCTTGTATGTTCCAAGACTTACCGCGACTGCGTTTGACGGCATGGCGGTTGAACGCCGGATTCTAAAAGAAAAGGGCATTCCAGAGGAAGTTATTCCTACCTTGATTAAAGCCAGGAAGGAAGTGACCGCACAACATTATCACCGCATTTGGAGAAAATATGTTGCGTGGTGTGAGGCCAAGAAGGCCCCAACGGAGGAATTTCAATTGGGTCGATTCCTACATTTCCTGCAGGCAGGATTGTCTATGGGCCTCAAATTGGGGTCTATTAAGGTTCAAATTTCAGCCTTATCGATTTTCTTCCAGAAAGAATTGGCTTCAGTGCCTGAAGTACAAACCTTTGTCAAAGGTGTACTACATATACAGCCCCCGATTGTGCCTCCCAGTGGCACCGTGGGATCTCAACGTAGTTTTGGATTTTCTCAAATCCCATTGGTTTGAGCCGCTCAAATCGGTAGATTTGAAGTATCTTACATGGAAAGTAACCATGCTACTGGCCCTGGCTTCAGCCAGGAGAGTATCAGAGTTGGCGGCTTTATCGTACAAAAGCCCATATCTGATTTTCCATTCGGACAGGGCAGAACTGCGGACGCGTCCTCAGTTTCTGCCTAAGGTGGTTTCGGCTTTTCACTTGAACCAGCCTATTGTGGTGCCTGCGGCTACTAGCGACTTGGAGGACTCCAAGTTGCTGGACGTTGTCAGAGCATTGAAAATATATATTTCAAGGACGGCTGGAGTCAGAAAATCTGACTCGCTGTTTATCCTGTATGCACCCAACAAGTTGGGTGCTCCTGCGTCTAAGCAGACGATTACTCGTTGGATCTGTAGCACAATCCAACTTGCACATTCTGTGGCAGGCCTGCCACAGCCTAAATCTGTAAATGCCCACTCCACAAGGAAGGTGGGCTCATCTTGGGCGGCTGCCCGAGGGGTCTCGGCATTACAACTTTGCCGAGCAGCTACGTGGTCAGGGGAGAACACGTTTGTAAAATTTTACAAATTTGATACTCTGGCTAAGGAGGACCTGGAGTTCTCTCATTCGGTGCTGCAGAGTCATCCGCACTCTCCCGCCCGTTTGGGAGCTTTGGTATAATCCCCATGGTCCTGACGGAGTCCCCAGCATCCACTAGGACGTTAGAGAAAATAAGAATTTACTTACCGATAATTCTATTTCTCATAGTCCGTAGTGGATGCTGGGCGCCCATCCCAAGTGCGGATTGTCTGCAATACTTGTACATAGTTATTGTTACAAAAATCGGGTTATTATTGTTGTGAGCCATCTTTTCAGAGGCTTTTTCGTTGTTATCATACTGTTAACTGGGTTCAGATCACAAGTTGTACGGTGTGATTGGTGTGGCTGGTATGAGTCTTACCCGGGATTCAAGATCCTTCCTTATTGTGTACGCTCGTCCGGGCACAGTACCTAACTGAGACTTGGAGGAGGGTCATGGGGGGAGGAGCCAGTACACACCATGTGATCCTAAAAGCTTACTTTTTGTGCCCTGTCTCCTGCGGAGCCGCTATTCCCCATGGTCCTGACGGAGTCCCCAGCATCCACTACGGACTATGAGAAATAGAATTATCGGTAAGTAAATTCTTATTTTTCCACTTGAAGCATTGCAGAAGTTTATGCTGTGCTGGGATAAAGTCATTCTAAACTATTACTGAGTATCCCTAAAAGGACCATTGAATTGAAAATTACTTGTACTGTAGTGCCCCACCCTTTTTGTTTTGCGCTGGGACAGGCACCGTAAATGCTGTCGGGTAATCCTACATCATAGGATATTGTCCACGCGCAATATTCTGTGGGGGTAAATCGAGTGTGTGTATGTATGTGTGTGTATATATGTATGTATGTGTGTGTGTAGATATATATATATATATATATATATATATATATAGATAGATAGATAGATAGATAGATAGATAGATAGATAGATAGATAGATAGATAGATAGATAGATAGATAGATAGATAGATAGATAGATATATAGATATATATATATATATATATAGATATATATATACACTGCACTGTAAGATCCGGCACTCCTCGCCCCTGCTGGGTACCTGCTCCGGTGCCCTCCTTAGGCAATGATAGCTCAGCATATACACAATGGAAGGCGGCACTCGGAGACTGTCATCAGTTGAAAAAAGTGTGCTTTAATCGACGTTTCGGGAGACGTACTCCCTTCCTCAAGACACAGCAAACAACACTTGTTTGCTGTGTCTTGAGGAAGGGAGTACGTCTCCTGAAACGTCGATTAAAGCACACTTTTTTCAACTGATGACAGTCTCCGAGTGCCGCCTTCCATTGTGTGTGTGTGTGTATGTATATGTATATATATATGTGTGTGTGTGTATATGTATATGTATATGTATATATTTCTCTGATGTCCTAAGTGGCTGCTGGGACTCCGTAAGGACCATGGGGAATAGCGGCTCCACAGGAGACTGGGCACAACTAAAGAAAGCTTTAGGACTACCTGGTGTGCACTGGCTCCTCCCACTATGACCCTCCTCCAGACCTCAGTTAGAATCTTGTGCCCGGCTGAGCTGGATGCACACTAGGGGCTCTCCTGAGCTCCTAGAAAGAAAGTATATTTAGGTTTTTTTATTTTACAGTGAGATCTGCTGGCAACAGACTCACTGCAGCGAGGGACTAAGGGGAGAAGAAGCGAACCTACCTAACAGGTGGTAGTTTGGGCTTCTTAGGCTACTGGACACCATTAGCTCCAGAGGGATCGACCGCAGGACCCGACCTTGGTGTTCGTTCCCGGAGCCGCGCCGCCGGCCACCTTACAGAGCCAGAAGCAAGAAGTGTTCCGGAAAATTGGCGGCAGAAGACTTCTGTCTTCAACAAGGTAGCGCACAGCACTGCAGCTGTGCGCCATTGCTCCTCATGCACACCTCACACTCCGGTCACTGATGGGTGCAGGGCGCTGGGGGGGGGGGGGGCGCCCTGAGGGCAATATAAGACACCTTGGCTGGCAAATCATCACAATATATAGTCACAGGGCTATATATGTGATAAATTGCCCCTGCCAGAATCCAAGAAAAAGCGGGAGAAAAGTCAGCCGAAAAAGGGGCGGGGCTATCTCCCTCAGCACACTGGCGCCATTTTCTCTTCACAGTGCAGCTGGAAGACAGCTCCCCAGGCTCTCCCCTGTAGTTTTCAGGCTCAAAGGGTTAAAAAGAGAGGGGGGGCACTAAATTTAGGCGCAATATATGTATACAAGCAGCTATTGGGGGGAAAAATCACTCAGTTATAGTTTTAATCCCTGCATTATATAGCGCTCTGGTGTGTGCTGGCATACTCTCTCTCTGTCCCCCCAAAGGACTTTGTGGGGTCCTGTCCTCAGTCAGAGCATTCCCTGTGTGTGTGCGGTGTGTCGGTACGGCTGTGTCGACATGTTGGATGAGGAAGGTTACGTGGAGGCGGAGCAGAGGCCGATAAATGGATGTCGACACCAGAGTGGATGGATAGGTGGAAGGTATTAACCGACAATGTCAACTCCTTACATAAAAGGCTGGATGACGTAACGGCTGTGGGACAGCCGGCTTCTCAGCCCGCACCTGCCCAGGCGTCTCAAAGGCCATCAGGGGCTCAAAAAACGCCCGTTACCTCAGATGGCAGACACAGATGTCGACACGGAGTCTGACTCCAGTGTCGACGAGGTTGATATATATACACAATCCACTAGGAACATCCGTTACATGATCTCGGCAATGAAAAATGTGTTACACATTTCTGATATGAACCCAAGTACCACATAAAAGGGGTTTTATTTTTGGGGAGAAAAAGCAGCCAGTGTTTTGTTCCCCCATCAGATGAGTGAATGAAGTGTGTAAAGAAGCGTGGGTTCCCCCAATAAGAAACTGGTAATTTCTAAAAAGTTACTGATGGCGTACCCTTTCCCGCCAGAGGATAGGTCACGTTGGGAGATATCCCCTAGGGTGGATAAGGCGCTCACACGTTTGTCAAAAAAGGTGGCACTGCCGTCTTAGGATACGGCCACCTTGAAGGAGCCTGCTGATAAAAAGCAGGAGGCTATCCTGAAGTCTGTATATACACACTCAGGTTCTATACTGAGACCTGCAATTGCCTCAGCATAAAGAGTGCTGCTGCAGCGTGGTCTGATACCCTGTCAGATAATATTAATACCCTAAACAGGGATAATATTATTGCTAACATAGAGCATATTAAAGACGTCGTCTTATATATGAAGGATGCACAGAGGGATATTTGCCGGCTGGCATCCAGGATTAATGCAATGTCCATTCTGCCAGGAGGGTATTAGAAACCCGGCAGTGGACAGGTGATGCTGCCTTTAAAAGGCACATGGAGATTCTGCCTTATAAGGGTGAGGAATTGTTTGGGGATGGTCTCTGGGACCTCGTATCCACAGCAACAGCTGGGAAGAAAAAAATTTACCTCCGGTTTCCTCACAGCCTAAGAAAGCACCGTATTTTCAGGTACAGTCCTTTCGGCTTCAGAAAAGCAAGCGGGTCAAAGGCGCTTCCTTTCTGCACAGAGGCAAGGGAAGAAGGAAAAAGCTGCACCAGACAGCCAGTTCCCAGGATCAAAACTCTTCCCCCGCTTCCTCTGAGTCCACCGCATGACGCTGGGGCTCCACAGGTGGAGACAGGTGCGGTGGGGGCGCGTCTCATGAACTTCAGGGACCAGTGGGCTTGCCCACAGGTGGATCCCTAGGTTCTGCAAGTAGTATCACAGGGATACAGGCTGGAGTTCGAGGCGACTCCCCCTCGCCGTTACCTCACATCAGCCTTGCCTGCTGCCCTTGGAGAAAGGTAGTACTGGCGGCAATTCACAAGCTGTATTTCCAGCAGGTGAAATCAAGGTACCCCTCCTTCAACAAGGCCGGGGTTACTATTCCAAAATGTTGTGGTACCGAAACCAGACGGTTCGGTGAGTCCCATTCTAAAATTGAAATCCTTGAACACTTATATACGAAGGTTCAAGTTCAAAATGGAATCGCTCAGGGCGATTATTGCAAGCCTTGAGAATTTCATGGTATCACTGGACATCAAGGATGCTTACCTGCATGTCCCTATTTACCCTCTTCACCAGGAGTACCTCAAAATTGTGGTACAGGATTGTAATTACCAATTCCAGACGTTGCCGTTGGTCTGTCCCCGGCACCGAGGTATTTACCAAGGTAATGGCCGAAATAATTATCCCGTACTTGGACGATCTCCTTATAAAGGCGAGGTCCAGGGAGCAGTTGTTCGTCGGAGTAGCACTATCTCGGGAAGTGCTACAACAGCACGGCTGGATTCTGAATATTCCAAAGTCGCAGCTGGTTCCTACGACGCGTCTACTGTTCCTGGGTATGGTTCTGGACACAGAACAGGATAAAAAGGGTTTCTCCCGGAGGAGAAGTCCAAGGAGTTGTCGTCTCTAGACAGAGACCTCCTAATACAAATACAGGTGTCGGTGCATCAATGCACGCGAGCCCTGGGAAAGATGGTAGCTTCTTACGAAGAAATTCCATTCGCCAGGTCCCATGCAAGGATCTTCCAGTGGGATCTGTGGGACAAGTGGTCCGGGTCGTATCTTCAGATGCATCGGCGGATAACCCTGTCTCCAAGGGCCAGGGTGTCGCTGTTGTGGTGGCTGCAGAGTGCTCATCTTCTAGGGGGCCGCAGATTCGGCATACAGGACTGGGTCCTGGTGACCACGGATGCCAGCCTTCGAGGCTGGGGGGCAGTCACACAGGGAAGAAACTTCCAAGGCTATGGAAAAGTCAGGAGACTTCCCTACACATAAATATTCTGGAACTAAGGGCCATTTACAATGCCCTAAGTCAGGCTAGACCCCTGCTTCAACACCGGCCGGTGCTGATCCAGTCAGACAACATCACGGCGGTCGCTCATGTAAACCGACAGGGCGGCACAAGAAGCAGGATGGCGATGGCAGAAGCCACAAGGATTCTCCGATGAGCGGAAAATCATGTGTTAGCACTGTCAGCAGTGTTCATTCCCGGAGTGGACAACTGAGAAGCAGACTTTCTCAGAAGACACGACCTCCACCCGGGAGAGTGGGGACTTCATCCAGAAGTCTTCCAAATGATTGTACACCGTTGGGAGAGGCCACAGGTGGACATGATGGCGTCCCGCCTCAACAAACAGTTACAAAGATATTGCGCCAGGTCACGGGACCCTCAGGCGATAGCTGTGGACGCTCTGGTAACACCGTGGGTGTACCAGTCGGTGTATGTGTTCCCTACTCTGCCTCTCTTACCCAGGGTAATGAGAATAATAAGAAAGAGAGGAGTAAGAACTATACTCATTGTTCCGGGTTGGCCAAGAAGAGCTTGGTACCCAGAACTCCAAGAAATGATCTCAGAGGACCCATGGCCTCTGCCGCTCAGACAGGACCTGCTGCAGCAGGGGGCCTGTCTGTTCCAAGACGTACCGCGGCTGCGTTTGACGGCATGGCGGTTGAACGCCGGATCCTGAAGGAAAAGGGCATTCCGGAGGAAGTTATCCCCACGCTATTTAAAGCTAGGACAGAAGTGAACGCAAACCATTATCACCGCATATGGCGGAAATATGTTGCATGCTGTGAGGCCAGGAAGGCCCCAACGGAGGAATTTCAGCTAGGTCGATTTCTGCACTTCCTACAGTCAGAGGTGACTATGGGCCTAAAATTGGGTTCCATTAAGGTCCAGATTTCGGCTCTATCGATTTTCTTCCAAAATAGAACTGGCTTCACTGCCTGAAGTTCAGACTTTTGCTAAGGGAGTGCTGCATAGTCAGCCCACGTTTGTGCCTCAAGTGGCACCGTGGGATCTCAACATGGTGTTGGATTTCCTGAAGTCGCATTGGGTTGAGCCACTTAAATCCGTGGACCTACAATACCTCACGTGGAAAGTGGTCATGCTGTGGGCCTTGGCGTCGGCCAGGCGTGTATCAGATTTGGCGGCTTTGTCATACAAAAGCCCTTATCTGTATTTTATATGGATAAGGCGGAATTGAGGACTCGTTCCCAATTCCTTCCTAAGGTGGTATCAGTTTTTCATGTGAACCAACCTATTGTGGTGCCTGCGGCTACTTGGGACTTGGAGGATTCCAAGTTACTGGACGTAGTCAGGGCCCTGAAAAGTATATGTTTCCAGGACGGCTGGAGTCAGGAAAACTGACTCGCTATTTATCCTGTATGCACCCAACAAGCTGGGTGCTCCTGCTTCTAAGCAGACTATTGCTCGCTGGATCTGTAGCATGATTCAACTTGCACATGCTGCGGCTGGACTGCCGCACCCTAAATCTGTAAAAGCCCATTCCACGAGGAAAGTGGGCTCTTCTTGGGTGGCTGCCCGAGGGGTCTCGGCTTTACAACTTGCCGAGCTGTTACTTGGTCGGGTTCAAACAATTTTGCAACAGTCTACAAGTTTGATACCCTGGCTGAGGAGGACCTAGAGTTTGCTCATTCGGTGCTGCAGAGTCATCCGCACTCTCCCGCCCATTTGGGAGCTTTGGTATAATCCCCATGGTCCTTACGGAGTCCCAGCATCCACTTAGGACGTCAGAGAAAATAAGATTTTACTCACCGGTAAATCTATTTCTCGTAGTCCGTAGTGGATGCTGGGCGCCCATCCCAAGTGCGGATTGTCTGCAATACTTGTTTATAGTTATTGCTTAACTAAAGGGTTATTGTTGAGCCATCTGTTGAGAGGCTCAGTTATATTTCATACTGTTAACTGGGTATAGTATCACGAGTTATACGGTGTGATTGGTGTGGCTGGTATGAGTCTTACCCGGGATTCAAAATCCTTCCTTATTGTGTCAGCTCTTCCGGGCACAGTATCCTAACTGAGGTCTGGAGGAGGGTCATAGTGGGAGGAGCCAGTGCACACCAGGTAGTCCTAAAGCTTTCTTTAGTTGTGCCCAGTCTCCTGCGGAGCCGCTATTCCCCATGGTCCTTACGGAGTCCCAGCATCCACTACGGACTACGAGAAATAGATTTACCGGTGAGTAAAATCGTATTTTTACTTGTGAAAGAGTATTATGTTCAAATGTCCAAACAATAGTAGAGTCTCAATGAATCCTTCAAACTAGCCCAATATTCTCCATAAAACGGTTGTACGGTTGTCACAGTTGAAGTTCACTTTCATATGCATCGTACTACACCAATGTCCAACCAATTCGAAAAGTTCATGGAAGGAGACAAAAAGGGAGTAATAGTGTGATGCTGTTTATGAATTAAAAACAGACACAATTCTAGCAGCGTACCTTACACAGTGGTGTATAATGCACACCAAGTCAAGCGTGATACAATGAACTTTTCGTAGGTACCTCCCGGGAACAGAAATCCGCCAACTCAGTCCTGATGCTGGTAAGGTGTCCTGCTAGGTGTCCTTTTTTTTTCACCAACGCGTTTTGGCTCAGTTAGCCTTTATCAAGGTGACACCAATTATGTATGAACAATGTAATAGGCAAAACCAATGCTGGTGGCTGTCAGTCATAAAATATGGGGACAAACAGAAGCGAATCCTGTCTCTCACCACACAATAGAACCTAAGGACATCATATAAACACAAGTTTATATTTATTTCAACATTTTTCAATAAGAAACTTTTGGCCTTGGGGTCCAGTGAAAAACTTCTGATACTCCAGGGTGCCATGATTAAAAAAAAGATTGGGATCCACTGGCCTAGTGCATTCACCAGCCTTAAGGGCCCTATACACTGGCTGATTGGTCGCCGAGGTGCCAGACGGCCGATACGGCTGACAGACGACGTGGGGGTGGGGAGTGATGGTGGGAGGGAAGTTTGTTAACCTCCTCACCCCCCCCCCCCCCCCCCCATCCCCCTCCACCGGTCACCTGTCCCCATAGCCCTGCATGCTAATATGGACGATATTGTCCATATTAGCTTGCAGGCATAAACGAGCCGACACCATCGATAAATGAGCGCGGGGCCCGCGAATCGTTCATCGTTGGTGCATACACACTGACAGATATGAACGATATCTCATTCATTAATGAACGAGATTGTTCATATCTTTAAGTGTTATCGTTAAATGTGTAGGGCCCAGAAGAACAATATTGAGAATTTTAATTTGGCAACATTATTGCCAATAGTCTTTATGTTCTATCTTGTCCAGCAGTACGTTAGCAATGCCGTTCAATGCTGTAATACAAAGGTGGACATAGTTTTGTATTTACTGTACATACATAAACGTGATTGTGCAGCTGGTTATTCCACTTAATTTAAATTTTTATCTGATGGGAAAGGAGAGTGGTTTAATTGTATAGAATGAGAAAGTATTAACCAAATTTAGGGGGAGATGCGTCAAAGCTACGTAGTGGTTGCTATGGGCACCTTTTCCAATCGGCATTTACCTTTCATTTTATAGAATGTACTTGAAAATGCTAGATGTAAGCGGATGGGTTGCCATGGGCACCTCCCCACTTGTTACAAGCAATGATAGATCTTCCCCTAAATCACGTGGGCCATGCAAGTTTAAGTAAATCAGACTGGGCTGTTTGTCCAGATTAGCATTACAGGCTCTACAGAAATCTACATGAGTTAGTTAGTTATTTGTATAGTGTGCTGATCAGTGAACACTGACAGGGCCCCTCCTTTTGCTGGCATTTCTAACTACACTTATTCTTTCTCATCATTGATCTCGAGTCTGTTTCCATGGCAGTATCCTCAAGTAGAACAGTGTGTACAGCCAGCAGGTTTGTCTAATCTCACACACACTCACTCACTCTCTCTCTCTCTCTCTCTCTCTCTCTCTCTCTCTCTCTCTCTCTCTCTCTCTCTCTCTCTCTCTCTCTCTCTCTCTCTCTCTCTCTCTCTCTCTCTCTCCTTAAAGCCTTGCTTTCTATCCTGCGTCTGTCACTACTGTGACCTTCAGATCCAGCTAGTGACAGCAGCTCCCACCACCACTGGGGATGGGATGTGCGTGACAAATGTGCTATCTGTATAGCAACAATGTAGAGGTGTACTGACCAACCCGATAAAGTACAGCTACCATAGCAACAATGAATGAAAGAAGTGTATGTGTGTGTGTGTGTATATATATATATATATATATATATATATATTTCTCTAACGTCCTAGTGGATGCTGGGGACTCCGTCAGGACCATGGGGAATAGCGGCTCCGCAGGAGACAGGGCACAAAAGCAAGCTTTTAGGATCACATGGTGTGTACTGGCTCCTCCCCCTATGACCCTCCTCCAAGCCTCAGTTAGGTTTTTGTGCCCGGCCGAGAAGGGTGCAATCTAGGTGGCTCTCTTAAAGAGTTACTTAGAAAAAGTTTTTAGGTTCTTTATTTTCAGTGAGTCCTGCTGGCAACAGGCTCACTGCATCGAGGGACTTAGGGGAGAGATTTTCAACTCACCTGCGTGCAGGATGGATTGGATTCTTAGGCTACTGGACATAGCTCCAGAGGGAGTCGGAACACAGGGCTCGCCCTGGGGTTTGTCCCGGAGCCGCGCCGCCGACCCCCCTTGCAGACGCTGAAGATGAAGAGGTCCGGAACCAGGCGACAGAAGACTCTCAGTCTTCATCAGGTAGCGCACAGCACTGCAGCTGTGCGCCATTGTTGTCAGCACACTTCACACAGCGGTCACGGAGGGTGCAGGGCGCTGGGGGGGGGCGCCCTGGGCAGCAATGTATAATACCTGTATGGCGAAAAATACATCGCATATAGCCCTTGAGGCTATATGGATGTATTTAACCCCTGCCAGATATCTAAAACTCCGGAGAAGAAGCCCGCCGAAAAGGGGGCGGGGCCTATTCTCCTCAGCACACAGCGCCATTTTCCCTCACAGAAAGGCTGGTGGGAAGGCTCCCATGCTCTCCCCTGCACTGCACTACAGAAACAGGGTTAAAACAGAGAGGGGGGGCACTGATTTGGCGATATGTATATATATTAAAATGCTATAAGGGAGGAACACTTATATAAAGGTTGTCCCTGGATAATTATAGCGTTTTGGTGTGTGCTGGCAAACTCTCCCTCTGTCTCCCCAAAGGGCTAGTGGGTCCTGTCCTCTATCAGAGCATTCCCTATGTGTGTGCTGTATGTCGGTACGTGTGTGTCGACATGTATGAGGAAAATATTGGTGAGGAGGCGGAGCAAATTGCCTGTAATGGTGATGTCACTCTCTAGGGAGTCGACACCGGAATGGATGGCTTATTTATGGAAATTACGTGACAATGTCAACACGCTGCAAGCCGGTTGACGACATGAGAGGGCCGGCGAACAAATTAGTATCTGTCCAGGCGTCTCAAACACCGTCAGGGGCTGTAAAATGCCCATTTACCTCAGTCGGTCGACACAGACCCAGACACGGACACTGATTTCAGTGTCGACGGTGAAGAAACAAACGTATTTTCTTTTAGGGCCACACGTTACATGTTAAGGGCAATGAAGGAGGTGTTACATATTTCTGATACTCCAAGTACCACAAAAAAGGGTATTATGTGTGAGGTGAAAAAACTACCTGTAGTTTTTCCTGAATCAGATAAATTAAATGAAGTGTGTGATGATGCGTGGGTTTCCCCCGATAGAAAATTATTGGCGGTATACCCTTTCCCGCCAGAAGTTAAGGCGCGGTGGGAAACACCCCTCAGGGTGGATAAGGCGCTCACACGCTTATCAGAACAAGTGGCGGTACCATCTACGGATAGGGCCGTACTTAAGGAGCCAGCTGATAGGAGGCTGAAAAATATCCTAAAAAGTATACACACACATGCTGGTGTTATACTGCGACCAGCGATCGCCTCAGCCTGGATGTGCAGAGCTGAGGTGGCTTGGTCGGATTCCCTGACTAAAAATATTGATACCTTTGACAGGGACAGTATTTTATTGACTATAGAGCATTTAAAGGATGTATTTCTATATATGCGAGATGCGCAGAGGGATATTTGCACTCTGGCATCAAGAGTAAATGCGATGTCCATATCTGCAAGAAGATGTTTATGGACACGACAGTGGTCAGGTGATGCAGATTCCAAACGGCACAAAGATGTATTGCCGTATAAAGGGGAGGAGTTATTTGGGGTCGGTCCATGGGACCTGGTGGCCAGGGCAACTGCTGGAAAATCCACCGTTTTTTACCCTAAGTCACATCTCTGCAGAAAAAGACACCGTCTTTTCAGCCTCAGTCCTTTCGTCCCTATAAGAGTCATATCTGCCCAGGGATAGAGGAAAGGGAAGAAGACTGCAGCAGGCAGCCCATTCCCAGGAACAGAAGCCCTCCACCGCTTCTACCAAGTTCTCAGCATGACGCTGGGACCGTACAGGACCCCTGGATCCTACAAGTAGTATCCAAGGGGTACAGATTGGAATGTCGAGAGGTTTCCCCCCTCGCAGGTTCCTGTAGTCTGCTGTACCAATGTCTCCCTCCGACAGGGAGGCAGTATTGAAAACAATTCACAAGCTGTATTCCCAGCAGGTGATAATAAATTTACCCCTCCGACAACAAGGAAAGGGGTATTACTCCACACTATATGGTGGTACTGAAGGCTAGGTGAGACCTATTCTAAATCTGAAAAATTTGAACACTTACAAGGGTTCAAATCCAGATGGAGTCACTCAGAGCAGTGATAGCAAAGAACAAGGGGACTATATGGTGTCCCGGGACATCAGGGATGCTTACCTCCATGTCCCAAAATTTGCCTTTTCTCACCAAGGGTACCTCAGGTTCGTGGTACAGAACTGTCACTATCAGTTTCAAGACGATGCCGTTGGATTGTCCAAGGCACCCCGGGTCCTTACCAAGGTAATGACCGAAAGGAGGATTCGTCTTCAAAGAAAATGGACGACCTCCTGATAAGAACAAGGTCCAGAGAACAGTTGGAGGTCGGAGTAGCACTATCTCAATTAGTTCTACGACAGCACGGGTGGATTCTAAATATTCCAAAACCGCAGTTGTTCCGACGACACGTCTGCTGGTCCTAGGGATGATTCTGGACACAGTCCAGGAAAAGGTGTTTCTCCCAGAGGAGAAAGCCAGGGAGTTATCCGAGCTAATCGGGATCCTCCTAAAACCAGGAAAAGTGTCAGTGCATCATTGCACAAGAGTCCTGGTAAAAATGGTGGCTTATTACGAAGCGCTTCCATTCGGCAGATTTCACGCAAGAACTCTTCAGTGGGATCTGCTGGAAAAATGGTCCGGATCGCATCTTCAGATGCATCAGCGGATAACCCTATATCCAAGGACAAGGGTGTCTCTCCTGTGGTGATTACAGAGTGCTAATCTTCTAGAGGGCCGCAGATTCGGCATTCAGGATTGGATGCTCGTGACCACGGAGGCCAGCCTGAGAAGCTGGGGAGCAGTCACACAAGGAGTGTGATCAAGTCTGGAGAATTCTCTCCACATAAATATACTGGAGCTAAGAGCAAATTTATAATGCTCTAAGCTTAGCAAGACCTCTGCTTCAAGGTCAGCCGGTATTGATCCAGTGGGATAACATCACGGCAGTCGCCCACGTAAACAGAAAGGGCGGCACAAGAAGCAGGAGGGCAGTGGCAAAACTGCAAGGATTTTTCGCTAGGCGGAAAATCATGTGATAGCACTGTCAGCAGTGTTCATTCCGGGAGTGGACGACTGGGAAGCAGACTTCCTCAGCAGGCACGACCTCCACCCGGGAGAGTGGGAACTTCATCGGGAAGTTTTCCGCATGATTGTGAACCGTTGGGAAAGACCAAAGGTGGACATGATGGCGTCCCGCCCGAACAAAAAAATGGGACAGGTATTGCGCCAGGTCACGAGACCTTCAGGCGATAGCTGTGGACGTCCTGGTAACACCGTGGGTGTAACAGTCGGTGTATGTGTTCCCTTCTCTGCTTCTCATAACCAAGGTATTGAGAATTATAAGACATAGAGGAGTAAGAACTATACTCGTGGCTCCGGATTGGCCAAGAGGGACTTGGTAACCGGAACTTCAAGAGATGCTCACAGAGGACTAATGGCCTCGGGAGCTAAGAAGGGATTTGCTTTCAGCAAGTACCATGTCTGTTCCAAGAGGAACCGTGGCATCGGCCTTTAAGAAAGGACCTGCTCCAGCAGGGACCTTGTCTGTTCCAGGACTTACCGCGACTGCGTTTGACGGCATGGCGGTTTGAACGCCGGATCCTAAGGGAAAAGGCATTCCGGAAGAGGTCATACCTACCCTGGTCAAAGCCAGGAAGGAGGTGACCGCACAACGTTATCACCACATGTGGTAAAAATATGTTGCGTGGGTGAGGCCAGGAGGGCCCCACGAAAAAAAATTTCAACTAGGTCGATTTCTGCACTTCCTGCAAACAGGAGTGTCTATGAGCCTCAAATTGGGGTCCATTAAGGTTCAAGTTTCGGCCCTATAGATTTTCTTCCAGAAAGAATTGGCTTCAGTTCCTGAAGTCCAGACGTTTGTCAAGGGAGTATTGCATATACAGCCCTTGTGTGCCTCCAGTGGCACCGTGGGATCTCAACGTAGTGTTGGGATTCCTCAAATCATATTGGTTTGAACCACTCAAATCTGTGGATTTGAAATATCTCACATGGAAAGTGACCATGCTGTTGGCCCTGGCCTCGGCCAGGCGATTGTCAAAATTGGCGGCTTTGTCTTACAAAAGCCCATATTTGATTTTCCATTCGGACAGGGCAGAACTGCGGACTCGTCCCCAGTTTCTTCCTAAGGTGGTGTCAGCGTTTCACCTGAAACAACCTATTGTGGTGCCTGCGGCTACTAGGGACTTAGAGGACTCCAAGTTGCTAGACGTTGTCAGGGCCCTGAAAATATATATATATATAATTCCAGGACGGCTGGAGTCAGAAAGTCTGACTTGCTGTTTATATTGTAGGCACCCAAAAAGCTGGGTGCTCCTGCTTCTAAGCAGACTATTGCTCGTTGGATTTGTAGTACAATTCAGCTTGCACATTCTGTGGCAGGCCTGCCACAGCCAAAATCTGTAAATGCCCATTCCACAAGGAAGGTGGGCTCATCTTGGGCGGCTGCCCGAGGGGTCTCGGCTTTACAACTTTGCCGAGCAGCTACTTGGTCAGGGGCAAACACGTTTGCTAAATTCTACAAATTTGATACCCTGGCTGAGGAGGACCTGGAGTTCTCTCATTCGGTGCTGCAGAGTCATCCGCACTCTCCCGCCCGTTTGGGAGCTTTGGTATAATCCCCATGGTCCTGACGGAGTCCCCAGCATCCACTAGGACGTTAGAGAAAATAAGATTTTACTTACCGATAAATCTATTTCTCATAGTCCGTAGTGGATGCTGGGCGCCCATCCCAAGTGCGGATTGTCTGCATTACTTGTACATAGTTATTGTTACAAAAAAATCGGGTTATTATTGTTGTGAGCCATCTTTTTTAGAGGCTACTTCATTGTTATCATACTGTTAACTGGGTTCAAATCACAAGTTGTACGGTGTGATTGGTGTGGCTGGTATGAGTCTTACCCGGGATTCAAGATCCTTCCTTATTGTGTACGCTCGTCCGGGCACAGTACCTAACTGAGGCTTGGAGGAGGGTCATAGGGGGAGGAGCCAGTACACACCATGTGATCCTAAAAGCTTGCTTTTGTGCCCTGTCTCCTGCGGAGCCGCTATTCCCCATGGTCCTGACGGAGTCCCCAGCATCCACTACGGACTATGAGAAATAGATTTATCGGTAAGTAAAATCTTATTATATATATATATATATATATATATATATATATATATATATATATATATATATATAATATATATAATATATATATATTTTTTTTTTTTTTTTTTTCTCTAACGTCCTAGAGGATGCTGGGACTCCGTAAGGACCATGGGGAATAGACTGGCTCCGCAGGAGGCATGGGCACTTTAAGAAAGACTTTGGACTCTGGGTGTGCACTGGCTCCTCCCTCTATGCCCCTCCTCCAGACCCCAGTTTTAGACTGCCCAGAGGAAAATGTGTGCACTGCAGGGAGCTCTCCTGAGTTTCCTGCTTAGAAAGCATTTTTGTTAGGATTTTTTCTCTTTTTCAGGGAGCACTGCTGGCAACAGGCTCCCTGCATCGAGGGACTGAGGAGAGAGGAGCAGACCTACTTAAATGATAGGCTCTGCTTCCTCGGCTACTGGACACCATTAGCTCCAGAGGGAGTGAACACAGTCCTGTGCGTTCACCCCAGAGCCGCGCCGCCGTTCTCCTCACAGAGCCAGAAGAAACGAAGACAGAAGACGTCTCAGGCGGCAGAAGCCTTCGGTGCTTCACTGAGGTAACGCACAGCACCGCAGCTGTGCGTCATTGCTCCCATACACCTCACACACTCCGGTCACTGTAAGGGTGCAGGGTGCATGGGGGGCGCCCTGGGCAGCAATAAAACACCTCTCCTATGGCAAAAGTCTATATACATGTACAGGTGGGCACTGTACATGTATATAAAAGAGCCCCCGCCATTTTTTTAGTAAGTTTGAGCGGGACAGAAGCCTGCCGCCGAGGGGGCGGGGCTTCTCCCTCAGCACTCACCAGCGCCATTTTCTCTCCACAGCACCGCTGAGAGGAAGCTCCCCGGACTCTCCCCTGCTTGACACACGGTGAAAGGGGGTTTTAAAGTAGAGGGGGGGGGGGGGCACATTATTGGCGTTTATACATTAAGCAGCGCTACTGGCTAAACAATCTGTATTTTTCTCCAGGGTTTTATAGCGCTGGGGTGTGTACTGGCATACTCTCTCTCTGTCTCTCCAAGGGGCCTCAGGGGGAACCTGTCTTCAGAAAAGAGATTCCCTGTGTGTGTGAAGTGTGTCGACATGTTTGACGAGGAAGGCTCACCTAAGGAGGAGGGGGAGTGCATGATGGTCAGGTCGCCGTCGGCAACGCCGACACCGGACTGGGTGGATATGTGGAATGTCTTGAATGCAAATGTAAATTTACTGCATAAACGATTAGACAAGGCTGAAGCTAGGGATCAGTCAGGTAGTCAGACCATGCCTGTCCCTGTGGCACCAGGACCTTTTGGGGTCTCAAAAATGCACCATATCCCAGATCACTGACACAGATACCGACACAGATACTGACTCTAGTGTCGACTATGAGGATGCAAAATTACAGCCAAATGTGGCAAAAGGTATTCGTTACATGATTATGGCCATTAAAGAGGTTTTGCATATCACTGAGGAACCCCTGTCCCTGACACGAGGGTACACATGTATAAAGGGAAAAAGCCTGAGGTCACTTTTCCATCCTTATTTGAACTAATCGACTTGTGCGAAAAGGCTTGGGAATCTCCAGATAGGAGACTACAAGTTCCCAAAAGGATTCTTATGGCGTATCCCTTTCCACAAAAGGACAGGATACAATGGGAATCTTCGCCGAAGGTAGACAAGGCGCTGATACGCTTATCCAAGAAGGTGGCACTGCCTTCTCAGGATACAGCTTCCCTCAAGGATCCTGCTGATCGTAAGCAGGAGGTTACCATGAAGCACATTTACACACATTCCGGTACTATCGTTAGACCGGCTATGGCATCGGCCTGGGTGTGTAGTGCTGTCGCAGCATGGACAGATTCCTTATCTACGGAACTTGACACCCTAGATAAGGATACCATTCTAATGACCCTAGAGCATATCAAAGATGCTGCTTTATATATGAGGGATGCTCAAAGAGACATTTGTTTACTAAGCTCCAGAATAAATGCTATGTCTATTTCTGCTAGGCGACTCCTGTGGACCCGACAGTGGACGGGGGATGCCGACTCAATGCGGCATATAGTCGTTGCCTTACAAGGGGGAGGAGTTGTTTGGAGAAGGCCTCTCGAACCTTGTCTCTACTGCTACGGCCAGTAAATCGAATTTCTTACCTCATGTCCCCCCGCAGCATACTAAAAAGGCACCTCATTATCAAATGCAGTCCTTTCGTTCCAATAAAAGCAAGAAGGTACGGGGATCATCCTTCCTTGCCAGAGGAAAAGGCAAGGGAAAAAAGCTGCATGCAGCTAGTTCCCAGGAGCAGAAGTCCTCCCCTACATCTGCAAAGTCCACCGCATGACGCTGGGGCTTCCCGGGGGGAGTCAGCTCAAGTGGGGGCACGTCTTCGATTTTTCAGCCAGGTCTGGGTTCACTCACAGGTGGATCCCTGGGCTATAGAGATTGTTTCTCAGGGATACAGGCTGGAATTCGAAGACGTGCCTCCTCGCTGGTTTTTCAAATCGGCTCTGCCAGCTTCCCCGTCAGAGAGGGAGTTAGTGTTGACTGCAATTCAAAAATTGTATCTTCAACAGGTGATAGTCAAAGTTCCTCTTCTCCAGCAAGGAAAGGGGTATTACTCAACCCTGTTTGTGGTCCCGAAACCGGACGGTTCGGTCAGGCCCATTTTGAATCTAAAATCCCTGAACTTGTACTTGAAAAAGTTCAAGTTCAAGATGGAATCGCTCAGAGCGGTCATCGCCAGCCTGGAGGGGGGGGGGATTGGATGGAGTCCCTGGACATAAAGGATGCATACCTTCATGTTCCGATTTTCCCTCCTCACCAGGCGTTCCTGAGATTTGCAGTACAGGACTGTCATTGCCAATTTCAGACGTTGCCATTTGGGCTTTCCACAGCCCCGAGAATTTTCACCAAGGTAATGGCGGAAATTATGGTGCTCCTGCGCAAGCAGGGCGTCCCAATTATCCCATACTTGGACGATCTCATAAAGGCGAGATCTCGGGAGAAGTTGCTGGACAGCGTGTCGCTGTCGGTGAGGATGTTGCAGGGGCACGGCTGGATTCTCAATATTCCGAAGTCCCAGCTAGTCCCTACAACGCGCCTGACCTTTCTGGGTCTGATTCTAGACACAGACCAGAAAAAGGTTTTTCTTCCGAGGGAAAAGGCTCAGGAGCTCATAGCCCTGGTCAGGAACCTATTAAAGCTAAAAAAAGGTTTCAGTGCATCACTGCACGCGTGTCCTGGGGAAGATGGTGGCATCGTATGAGGCCATCCCCTTCGGAAGGTTCCATGCGAGGACTTTTCAATGGGATTTACTGGACAAATGGTCCGGGTCCCATTTACAAATGCATCAGAGGATCACCCTGTCTCCCAGAGCATCTCTCCTGTGGTGGCTACACAGTGCTAACCTCCTAGAAGGCCGCAGGTTCGGCATTCAGGACTGGATCCTGGTGACCACGGACGCAAGCCTCCGAGGTTGGGGAGCAGTCACACTGGGAAGAAATTTCCAAGGTCTCTGGTCGAATCTAGAGACTTGTCTCCACATCAACGTCCTGGAGTTGAGGGCCATATACAACGCCCTACGCCAGGCGGAGGCATTGCTTCGGGACAAACCGGTTCTGATTCAGTCAGACAATGTCACAGCAGTGGCTCATGTAAACCGCCACGGCGGCACAAGGAGCAGAGCGGCCATGGCAGAAGCGACCAGGATTCTTCGCTGGGCGGAAGGCCATGTAAGCGCCCTATCAGCTGTATTCATCCCGGGGGTGGACAACTGGGAAGCAAACTTCCTCAGCAGGCACGACCTGCATCCGGGAGAGTGGGGACTTCATCAAGAAGTCTTCGCACAGATCGTGGGTCGGTGGGGACTGCCTCAGACAGACATGATGGCGTCCCGTCTCAACAAAAAGCTAAAGCGATATTGCGCCAGGTCAAGGGACCCTCAAGCGGTAGCGGTGGACGCTCTAGTGACACCTTGGGTGTTCAGATCGGTCTATGTGTTCCCTCCTCTACCTCTCATACCCAAGGTGTTGAGAATAATAAGACTAAGAAGAGTAAGAACAATCCTCATTGTTCCAGATTGGCCACGAAGGACTTGGTATCCGGATCTGCAAGAGTTGCTCACAGAAGATCCGTGGACTCTTCCTCTAAGACAGGACCTGCTGCAGCAAGGGCCCTGTCTGTTCCAAGACTTACCGCGGCTGTGTTTGACGGCATGGCGGTTGAACGCCGGATCCTAGCGAAAAAAGGTATTCCGGAGGAAGTCATTCCTACCCTGATCAAGGCTAGGAAGGACGACGTGACATTGAAACATTATCACCGTATATGGCAAAAATATGTTTCTTGGTGTGAGGCCAGGATTTCTCCTACGGAGGAGTTCCATTTGGGTCGTCTGCTTCACTTCCTGCAAACAGGAGTGACTTTGGGCCTAAAATTAGGGTCCATAAAGGTCCAAATTTCGGCCTTATCCATTTTCTTTCAAAAGGAATTGGCTTCTCTTCCTGAAGTACAGACATTCGTGAAGGGGGTGCTGCATATTCAGCCTACTTTTGTACCTCCGGTGGCGCCGTGGGATCTTAATGTGGTATTAAGAAGTTTCCTCAAGTCACCTTGGTTTGAACCACTCACAACAGTGGAGTTGAAATATCTCACTTGGAAAGTGGTTATGTTGTTGGCCTTGGCTTCTGCGAGGCGTGTTTCGGAATTAGCGGCTTTGTCACGTAAAAGCCCCTATCTGGTTTTCCACGTGGATAGGGCAGAATTGAGGACTCGTCCTCAATTTCTGCCTAAAGTGGTCTCTTCTTTTCATATGAATCAACCTATTGTCGTGCCTGTGGCTACACAGGACTTGGAGGATTCCGAGTCCCTTGATGTGGTCAGGGCTTTGAAGATTTATGTGGCCAGAACAACAAGGGTTAGAAAAACTGAAGCGCTGTTTGTTCTGTATGCAGCCAACACAGTTGGCGTGCCTGCTTCAAAGCAGACTATTGCTCGCTGGATCTGTAACACTATTCAGCAGGCGCATTCTACGGCAGGATTGCCATTGCCTAAATCGGTTAAGGCCCATTCCACTAGGAAGGTGGGCTCGTCTTGGGCGGCTGCCCGAGGGGTCTCGGCATTACAGTTGTGCCGAGCAGCTACTTGGTCGGGGTCAAACACCTTTGCAAAGTTCTAATAATTTGATACCCTGGCTGAGGAGGACCTCCTGTTTGCTCAATCGGTGCTGCAGAGTCATCCGCACTCTCCCGCCCGTCCCAGCATCCTCTAGGACGTTAGAGAAAATAAGATTTTACACTTACCGGTAAATCTATTTCTCGTAGTCCGTAGAGGATGCTGGGCGCCCGTCCCAAGTGCGGACTTCTTCTGCAAGACTTGTATATAGTTTTTGCTTACATAAGGGTTATGTTATAGTTTCATCGGTTTAGACCGAGACTATGTTGTTTGTTCATACTATTAACTGGGTAGTTATCACAAGTTATACGGTGTGGCTGGTATGAATCTTGCCCTGGGATTCCCAAAAATCCTTTCCTCGTACTGTCCATCTCCTCTGGGCACAGTTTCTCTAACTGGGGTCTGGAGGAGGGGCATAGAGGGAGGAGCCAGTGCACACCCAGAGTCCAAAGTCTTTCTTAAAGTGCCCATGCCTCCTGCGGAGCCAGTCTATTCCCCATGGTCCTTACGGAGTCCCAGCATCCTCTACGGACTACGAGAAATAGATTTACCGGTAAGTGTAAAATCTTATTTTTTTATTTTCTGTAACAAAATAAAAATTGAAGTGTAATTCTATTTTAAATGGTAACTAGAACAGCCAAGCCCCAAGAAGAAGTTTCTTATTTTTTCTGCCAGTAGCAGGACATGAAATAATTATGTTTGGGTGACCTCCCAGTTAGGCAAATTTACAGTTTGGCCTCCCAAATAGTACTGCGTCTGCCAAAATGTAAATTTCTTATTTTCCATTGAGTACAAGTCAGTCTGGGTCCTCAGTGTATCACTGGCAGGCTTAATTATTAAAGTGTGACGATACCATTTTATTTAAAAAAAATTTTTTTTGGGGGAGAGGGGGTGTTTTTTTTTTTTTTAGATGTCAGAGGCACCTTTTATGCCTTTTAGATCCACTGCCATTCATCGTAGACGTCTCCGTACCTACCTGCAGATGGCTACTAATGAGCTCTGTGATGCTGTGGTTGTGCCCCTTGAAGCAGCTAAGACATTGGATTCGGTGGAATGATAATTTTGTTGGGAGGTCCCCTACAGGTTTGGGGTAGGCCATATCTTACTAGCGTGGATTGAATTGTTCTACTCCTGCCCGACTGCAAGGGTCAATGTAAATAGTTTTGTGACTGAGTCCTTCTTCTTCTTTTTTGCTCTGGCCATTGAACCTTTTGGCTTGCACGCGTAGAGAATCCTCACACATTTCAGGCACGCAGGAGAAAATTGTCCTGTATGTCGATGACCTGATTTTTGTTTTTTAACACCAGTCATCTTGCTGAGCTCAAAATAAAGTGGGTCCTAGGGACCCCTCAGTTTTAAAAATTGAGGTCTTACCTGTCCTTTTTTGAGTCCTATCGGATTGAAAGTTCTTATTGCTCTAAAAGGGGGAAAAGGGGGGAGGGGAGGAACTGGGGACCTCATAGCTGAAAGCAGCTATAACCAAACATTATACCTATGACAACTGTGTAGACTGACAGACAAGTCAGTGGCACCTCCAACAGAGCTCTCAAGGTTGGGGGAGGAGTGGCTGGTGCGATGACCAGGACCTGATGCTGTCAGCTCTGGGGTAGAGGGTGGGGCAGACGAGGTGCATAGAGTCGGCCATACTGGGAGGATGTGAGGGGTGCTGCAGCATATCACTGCACTGAGCTGTTGGTGGGTACCGGGAGCAGGAATGCACAGTATTGGGGGGGGGGGGGGGGAGAGGGAGAGTATCATGGTTCATCCTACACTAAAACAATTGGTTAAGGGTTGTCCACAGTCATCGTGGGTGTCAGTGGAGAAAATGGGTGCCCACAGTGATCGCGGGTGTCAGTGGAGGGCATACCTCCCCAACTTCTCTTCGTCCAAAAGAGGGACATCTTTGTGCGCCGAAAATAAAGGCATGGCCTTGCGGCAAGTACCGCTATCGCAAGCCTCACCCCTGTTTTACTTTAGTATGGGGGCATGAGCAGCGCTTAGTGAGCTGCTGGCCTTGCCCCTGTCCCTTTCTGCCGGGGAATAGACACTGTGGGCATGCGTGTAATCAATCTCCCATAGCCCTACTGGAGAAGACCGGTTTAGATTTTTCCCCATTATAGTTTCTTCTGGCTCAATCCCCGATATCCAGGTGCCATCCTTCATTTAAGTAGGCACATAATGTCTGGCTTGCTGTGGCTAAGTTTAATGGAGACTCTGAGCTTAATCCCTATTCTCCACACTTTTTGGCATCTTCAGACGCGTAAACAAAATGCTTGGTAAATGCTGCTGGCGGGCTCACTTCACTGCTAATGGAATAGCCCCGAGGGATTAATTAGCCCGTGGTATATTACTGCGGCTAATTGAATTCCCCCCTAAGTATAATTCTTCACTTTCACCTAGAGGTCTCGGCCACTCCCCATCCTCTACAGCTGTGACCGTATCCCACTCAACACTCCTGACAGCCCTCTCTACTCTGCCAATTACCAGCATCTCAACTCGCCTCTGGCAACCACACAACACTCGCACCTCCATGCAATAATACCACAATAAGTCGGACTCCAGCCAGATTTTAATGTTCTGAACTGTCATTAAAACTAAAATCAACATGTACCAGCAGTGTCGGACTGGGGCATGAAGGGCCCACTGGGGGAATGCAGTGATAGGGGCCCATCTTAGGGGTGTGGTCAACCTACAAAAGGTGTGTGACCAACCCCCACAGAGGCTTGAAATACACAATAGACTTGAGCAGTGTAATGCAACGTATCATACCATGTATAATACAAGTGCACAGTCTGGAACCTGATCCCTAGAGTAAGGAGTGGGCCCCCAGGCAGTGGGGCCCACCGGTGGTTTCCCCTGTACCCCTGTGGGCCAGTCCGACCCTGCGTACCAGTCATTCACCTACTGTAACAGCATCCAAACTGATTAGGAGCACCTGTGAGCTGCCTTTAATGGGGCATACACAGGGTGCAATATAACTACCGATATGGACGAGTCCATATCGGTAGAAAACATAGTGCATATCGCACAGAGTGTATACAGCTTATAATGCCGATGCGCGGTCCCGTGGGATCGGCATCGCAAGTAAAAAATAGTGTGCAGGCAGGCCAATATTGACTGTATCGGAGATTCATGCCCCCGGACACAATATAGTCATTATCAGCCGTTAGCCTGCATCACACCGTATGTAGGCAGCTTAAGAATGTGATCTGTACACTACAATGCTCCTGACGCTGTACTAGCTAGCCAGGTGATAGGCTGGGTGTTTGGGGTTATGCTAGGAGCCACTGGAGACTGTACAACAGTGAAATGTTATGCTGAGACCTGCACTTTACTGCTGTTACAACATTTGAGTGTTCTATTGCTGAAGGGAGAGTAAACGTGCTGTTTGAATTTTATCCTTGTGTATGCGATCCTTGTCACAAAATATAATATAATAAAATATATGACTTTAATATATAAGGCTGTTAGGGTCTCCTGCCCTGTGCTGCCACGTCGTCATGGCAACCGGGAGACAAGTGCTAGCGGAGTGACCTGAGCGCAGCTGATACTCCGGTTCGGGTCTTTTGCTGTGCAGTGGTTATAGGCTCTGTGCATGGCAGGGGATCCGGTGCTGGTTTTTGTGCTCACAGTCTGTGAGGTCTGAGTGGGGCGTGGACAGCACCTGCTTTATAAGGCCTCTTCTCAGGGTAAGCAGATGCTGCTGAATCTTTGTTGGTTAGTCAGTTTCTGAAAGTTAGCCAGTACTGTGTAGCTTTGTATTTGTTTGTTGCTTACTGCAAATAGGCCTGGGGATTTGGTATTACACTCTGCCAATCCAGACCTAGCAGTAAGACTGGAGTCAGTTGTTTAGCTTGCTGGGGTTCTGTTACTACTCTGTGAACTTAGCAAGTTTGCGGCTGTATTCTAAGACTTGCCTGTCTAATCCTGTCTCACTGTGCTAGGTGTCAGGGGTCAGTTTAGTGGCAGTAAGCTGAACCTGTGCACTGCAAGTGAGAATTAGGATTGTGGAGACTCTCCTTGTGTCTATCATTCCATCTCTGACCAAGGAGTTTACTGCCACACCCGTTGGTAACCCTTTAGGGTTTTGCTGTTGCCCTTAGCAACAGCATTTCGGGTTCTCTACGTATTAAAACACAACATCTTGCTTTTCCCATCTGAGCAGTTCTAATACAAGGGAGATACCCAGTTCCTTAGCCTCTGGGCTTCTCTGTTCACTTTGTGTGTATTTTGTTAACCTATCACCTTCTGTGTACGTTATGTCATATTCCCCAGTCTGTCTGTAAATCCATTTGTTTTGCATAACAGTTCAAACACCAGTACTTTCCTGCAGGCACTGGTGTGCATAACATAGGCGTTGAGACCTTTAGGTGATGAGCAGGAAAACCAGGTCCTGAAAGAGTTAATGTTTTGTGCATTGTTGAACTGCATTCTTCCTCTGTGTGCAAAGAAAGGAATAATGGAAAATTCAGAGTCTCACAATCCATCCCAGGGAGCTTTCAGGACAGAAATAGGCCAAACATTTACAGTTCTATCTAAATTGTGAGCAGAAAGGAACATGCTGTCTGCTGGAACAGACTGTTTACTTTGTGGTGGGAATGTATGTACTCCGTACTATTCATTTATCCATATTAATCATTTCTTCTATATCAACTTTGTCAATCCTCTGCCGTGTGTACATTTTCAGGCATAACTGACTTATCTTACAGTTGCCTTCGAAGTTCATCTAATGTGAAACCGTAAATAAACTTTAGAATAATGTGACCTTTACATGGATTGAAGGTGTTTGCTGTGAAGCTCAACTTGGTCCTTTTGCAGGTGTATTTTTTTTTAGTTACAGCTGTGGAGTAAATTACAAGGGGTCAAAGTAAATTATACAGCTAGAGACTTTTTATAACCAATTGTGTTCGCATTGCCATAGCTAGTTTTTCACAATCAACATAGGAACTTTAGGTAGAGAGATGCATGTTAATGTTTACATACCCCTATTGCCAGCCAGGCTCCCCAACCGCTGGTATTCTAGTGACCTTTCAGTTATAAGAAGGTTCTTTTACTGTTTTGTTTTTTAAATCCCTAAGAAGCCTTAAAGGCCCTACACACGTAGCGACCCGCCGCCGAGCTGCCCGACGGCCGATACGGCAGACGGACGACCTGGCGGCGTGGGCGAGGTGATGGGGGCAGTGAAGTTTCTTCACTCTCCCCCGTCACCCGGCTCCATAGCACTGCATGCTAATATGTACAATATTGAGCCGGCACCAGCGATAAACGAGCGCGGGTCTGCGCATCGTTCATTGCTGGTGCCTACACACTGAACGAGATCGTTCATATCTTTCACCAGTAGCGACCAGTGTGTAGGGCCCATTAGTGGGGAGGTTCTGTCTGAACTTTGTTATCTGGCAGGAAAACTTTGCATGTTTTGCTTACACCCCATAGAGGTACAGGGAAAATCAAGTGAGACTTTCCTTCCATAATTACCTGTAATTTGTATAGCCACACATCACTATTGATTGAATTTCCCCCTAATTTAACTATTCCCACAAGGATGTTATCTTCTAAGACACTGTTGTAAAAAAAATAATAATGGTGCATTTCAATGGATTAACAATCCTCTTTGCTCATTTACATTTTAATGACTTCATATAATTGTAATTATTAGTAATGTCGTTTGTTTCAACCATCCAAAATCATTATTTGAGCTACTAGTACAGCAGTAATGAAATGCAATCATGTGCTGGCCATACATCAGGACGACCTGCATCCGATGCGAGTCATATCACGATTTCCCTTCAACCTCTCTGGCTCTGTGCTAACAACCCGTCGTTAAAGGATCGATTGTGTGCCTCACAAAAAAAGTCAAGGAAATGCCACTCAAAATCGTATGATGCATCGTATGTGCATAAAACATGGTACAATGTGCATACGATTAAGACTGATGATATGGCTGCACGTTTGATCAGAGGATGTGACATTCGACCCACAGGACTGTGCATTACATCGTAATTGTAGCCAAAACATGCACAACATGCATCAAATGATGTGTCGAAATGGTAAATTTGTGCACAATATCGACCTAGTGTATGACCAGCATTAGAGAGTGTGTGTGTATGTATGTGATTGTGTATCTATCTACTGTAGTTTAAGACTGAATCCCTACGCCACCAGCTGGTAAGTAAATTTGTAATGCTCCCCATATATTACCTATATACAGGGTTGGACTGGCCCACAGGGGTACCAGGGAAACCACCAGTAGGCCCCACTGCCTGAGGGCCCACTCCTTCCTCTAGGGATCAGGTTCCAGACTGTGCACTTGTATTATACATGGTAGATATGTTGCATTACACCGCACTAAACTATTGTGTATTTCAAGCCTCTGTGGAGGCTGGCTACACCCCCTTTGTAGGCTGGCCATACCCCTAAGTATGGGCCCCTATAACTGCACCCCCCAGGTGGGCCCTTCATGCCCCAGTCCGACACTGCCGATATATATTGCCGCTATTGCCCGATACTCTGAATGCCTGGTTGTGAATCAGGAATATTAAACATGTTTACAAATCTCGATTCCCTGATCTCCACGGAAAATGGTCAGGATCAGCAAATCAGGGATTTTTATAATGAAGACTGGCACAATTTTCACCTGTTACATAGAACGGCACAGTATGCGCCCAGAACCAATCTTCCTCCACCCAGCACTTGTTCTGTGACATCATTATGTCACATGAGCTTGGGAGTGGGGGGACGGCGTGCTGCGGCACTAGATGTTGGCTACACTGTAAAAGAGCTGAGTGGCATGATTATAGAAGTAGGTGTTGAGGGTTGTGCTTGTAATAGGAATGGTTGCCATGGTGTTCTGCAGCCCCTCAGAATCCACGCAGGATAAAACCATTGCAGGGCCCATTAGTGTATTTCCAACGGTACAATTTGTCAGCTATCATGCCTGCAGTAAAGCAGCAGCACACTTTTTAGTTCCAGAGGATTTTTGTTCCCTTTTACCACCAAACGTCCCTTTTATCACACACAGTGCCAAAATATTTGCTTTGTTACAGCTGAAATTAAAATACATTTGCAATGTGTATAATGTGTGGTTGTTTATTTTGTGAAGGCAAATGTAGCATTCTCCTCTTACTTAGGGAATTGTTCCTCTCTCCCTTCATGGGTCCCCTCTGATTTCCAGACCTGCATATCTGGAAGTCTCTTTAGCCTTGGCTAAACTTCTGAAGGAATGTGTTTACTGGAATCGCTGTGTGCGGAACATGCTCTAATTCCCTGGAGTAGATGCTATCAAGCATAATGCAGCTCTTTCTGCTGACTCCACACTACTGCTTTACTTTTCTGTGCAATGAGCTGTCTAGATAAAAAAAGAGACTGTGCAAATAGATTACAGCGTGTGAACGGTTAGATTGGCAGTGGCTAAAGGCACTTTGGCTGATGTGAATATTTAAGGACAAATGTATTCCTATTAAAATGTATTTATAAGGCATCAGTAGGCTCATACCATACCTCACAACTTTATAAAATTTGGAGGAGGGACACACTCGCCCAAAATTAGGGGGTGTGGTCTCACGGGAAGTGCCATGATCGTGGGCAACACCCCCTTTTTCACCGCTGTCGGGGGCATGCTGAGTGTTCTGTGAGCTGCTAGCATGCCCAGTGTTGGAGTAATAAGGCTTACACCTATTACCAACACTTTAGTAGCCCTTCTGTCTTGGAGAATCAAAGTACTGGATACAGCCGGCTGAGGGAGCAAGAAATCACACTAGACACAGTTGTCAGTATAGTACTGCTCTGTCCTTCTTGTGACAGGGAGATCTTTTAATTACACCAAGAGAGATGTGGGCTTATCACATGCCGTCCAATCACAGTGAAGTATAAAATTAGCTAACCATACAAATTACAAGTTTCAGTGACATAGAAGGTAATATACATAAGACACAGTCCCTAACTATTCCGGGAGTCTGTCTTGTCAAAAAATGAGGCGATTTGCTGAAGATATTCTATTTCGGTCATTATCTGTCCTTTGGTTTCGCATTTTTTCTTGTAAAGTATTTAAGGAAAACAACTGTTGTCTTCTAACACACATACAAGCAACGATGACCTTATAATATATGTAAAGGGTCATATACTGTATACAGTATTTAGAATATATTGAAGCATTAATACAGCAAAAGCTTTTTCATCAATATTACTCTTACACCAGTGTTCCTCTCTCCAAGTGATTAGTCTATTCACTGCTGCTCTGCAGCGGATGAGAGAGGGACATTTGGGAGGTATGCTGCTGAGGCCGGGCACACACGCAATCACACTCTCTCTATTGAGGGGCTCTACCTGGTGTAACGTGTGTAAGTGTCTAGGAATGGACATCGAATCACGATAGTTAGCAACCATCTATGTTTTTGTTGTGATGTTAGTGTTTTACCATTCGATGGTGGCATTCCAGTGTTTGCCACCATTGAATGGTAACAATTTGATGGTAATATAATATATAATATCATATTCCCTTCAACGCATCGATTTAAAATCATTGATTGCTGCAATTTACCACTAAAAAGTCCAACATGGACAACTTCCTCTGGGAATATTATTCTGGAGGCCTAAGGGCCCATGGTTAACTTACTGCATTGCCTGGCCAGTCTGGGATATGTGCATGTTTGAGACTCCGAGCTGAAAGCTTAGTGCCACTTTGTGTTGAATGTATAATTCAAACATAAAGCTTTTACAGTGATTTTCTTGATTATCCGGAGATGGTGATAACAGACTTGTGGTTATACTTACTAAGCCTTGAAGAGAGATAAAGTAGATGGAGATAAAGTGCCAGCCAATCAGCTCCTAACTTCCATGTTAAAAAAGGAAAAAAAAAATAACAGGAGCTGTTTGGTTGGTTCTTTATCTCCGTCCACTTTAACTATCTCCAAGGCTTAGTAAATAGACCACCTCGGATTCGAGTTGCATTTGTACTGCTGAGATCCTTGTTAAATAGCTTCTCTCTTGATGTATATGGCAAGTAAGAAGACTGTCTAGTTTTTATGAGGGTGGCAAGTTTGATCACCAATTAGTATATTTCCAGTTTTCTTTCTGTTTTTCTCGTGTCATGTGTGATAATCTTACTATAAATTAGTTTTGGGTTATAACTGAAGGACAAAGGATGTGCCAGACATTAGGGGAGATCTTGCACAGGGTGATTTGATTTTTGCCAAATCTCCTAGGGTTGGTGTTGCCCAGTGCGGTAACTCATGGTGTAACTTCCCCCATGGACCTCCTCCTGTATCAGACCATACAGAATCCTTAGTCATTTTGTTTTGTACTATGGTTGCTCATAAATGGTAATTCCCACATATCACTGAATGTAATTGCAATTGTAGTAACAAACAAGCAAAATTTAAATTCTACCCCTTTACATTACAATGTCATACCCATTAACCCTAAACCAAATGACCCCCCAGTTATGTTTATGCTATAGCCAGTACCCACCCTCCCCACCCAGTCTCGGTTATCATTTAGCCAGTGCCCCTCCGCAGTTAAAATTATTCTGAAGCTTTGCTCCCCCCCCCGCCAGAGTTAATTTTAACCTGTAGGGCCGTATCCAATTAGAGGTGAAGAAACATTTTTCCTGATTATCAACTCCCCCCAAGCTATGGAGCAGCTTTTTCCGGGGATTAGGTTTGTTCAGGTGACAAAAATTTCCCAATAAGCCGCACCTCGCACCAGCTTAACAGGCTAATTGGATAGCCCCCATAGGCAGGGAGCACCAGAAAGAGGTCTTTGCAGAACCAGGCAACATTGAGTCTGTCCTCTTTTCTGTTCTTCCTCAGACTGCTGGGGATGAGACATCACAACATCTTTTCCCACCTACAGTGGTCACCTAGAACAGGAGGAGGGGAGCCACGGAACATCAGACATTCCACGTTCATATAATTTGTTGTGGCTAGCATTCTGGCTCTGCAGTCGATCCAGGTTTAAGGACTGGAACCCGGGTGGTGCACTGTGACATTATCTTATAACACCCGTATTGTCACGGTCCGGCGGGAGACTGTGCAGGGGAGCCGGCTCTTACCTGTCCGGTCCCTTTGGAGAGGTCCAGCTGGCGGAGGTGCGGGCTGCTGGCGCCGGGCAGGGTGCGCTGGGAGGACAGGTAGGGGCACTGGTTGGAAGGTCTGCAGACTGGCAGCATGTCCCTCCGGCAGGGGTCATTGGTGCTGCTGTGGAGCCAGGGCTTCTGTGTACAGGCTGGGTTGTGTTCCCGGCGGCCAAAAGCCTGTCTTGCCCACACTTCACCAATTTATCACTTCCCTGTGGCCAATTAGCTCTGAGCAGCTGCTATAAAACAGGAAGGCCTGGAGGAGGGAATTTGCCAGTGCAACGTCTTTCACAGTATCTGTGAAGCTAGTTCTCTGTGCTCCCGCAGCGTCTCCAGTGTCAGGTTCTTGTTACCGCAAAGTACCCAAGCCTCCTGATATAGCCTTACGCAGACTGCCGACTCGTGTCCTACCCAGCTACCTGTTCCGGACGCCGCAGTAACCAGCCTTCGGAATTCCTCCTTTAAAGTACTGGGTCACGGTTCCGGTATCCTCAGCCACCCGCTAACCTACAGTCGTATCTCTATTCAACTGTCTTTGGCGAACCCTGTTAAACTACTCCAAGTAATAAATGCGCAAGACCTTCATCCGTCCCGCTCGTTTGTTATTCAGAGATCCAAGTGCACCAGAATCATCTTCCCCAAATCCGGATCCACAAGAATCCTCAGACGTGACGCGTATCAGGCTTCAGACATTTTTTTTGTCATTTGGTGCGCTCAGCACCCCGCTAGTGATGCCACTATCTATAATCATTTCTTATTGTTTAGTTATTTATCCTAAAAAGCAAATTGCGTTTCATCCAATATAACAAACAAAGCATTTTAATGGAGACAAAGTGCATAAAAATACATTGTCTATTGAAATAAATGAGAAAATGCTTTGTGAAATAAGTAAATGTAAATTAAATAATACTTTTGAATTATAAGAAATAGTATGTCCTATCAGCCCAAGCATGCTGGAACAGTTTTACAACTATTTTGAGGGCAGTCCCATTTTTTTACATGAATCTGGAAGACACTACCTGCTCAGCCAGTCACAGTTGGCACATATGTAAGCGTTGCTTGTGATTGGAGGAGCTTTTCCCTTTCTTTTGCTTCCATTGATATATATTATTACACTGCTCAAAAAAATAAAGGGAACACTTAAACAGCACAATGTAACTCCAAGTCAATCACACTTCTGTGAAATCAAACTGTCCACTTAGGAAGCAACACTGATTGACAATCAATTTCACATGCTGTTGTGCAAATGGAATAGAGAACAGGTGGAAATTATAGGCAATTAGCAAGACACCCCCCAATAAAGGAGTTGTTCTGCAGGTGGTGACCACAGACCACTTCTCAGCTCCTATGCTTTCTGGCTGATGTTTTGGTCACTTTTGAAAGCTGGCGGTGCTTTCACTCTAGTGGTAGCATGAGACGGAGTCTACAACCCACACAAGTGGCTCAGGTAGTGCAGCTCATCCAGGATGGCACATCAGTGCGAGCTGTGGCAAGAAAGTTTGCTGTGTCTGTCAGCGTAGTGTCCAGAGCATGGAGGCGCTACCAGGAGACAGGCCAGTACATCAGGAGACGTGGAGGAGGTCGTAGGAGGGCAACAACCCAGCAGCAGGACCGCTACCTCCGCCTTTGTGCAAGGAGGAACAGGAGGAGCACTGCCAGAGCCCTGCAAAATGACCTCCAGCAAGCCACAAATGTGCATGTGTCTACTCAAACGATCATGAGGGTGGTATGAGGGCCCGACGTCCACAGGTGGGGGTTGTGCTTACAGCCCAACACCGTGCAGGACGTTTGGCATTTGCCAGAGAACACCAAGATTGGCAAATTCGCCACTGGCGCCCTGTGCTCTTCACAGATGAAAGCAGGTGAGCACATGTGACAGAGTCTGGAGAGGCCAATGAGAACGTTCTGCTGCCTGCAACATCCTTCAGCATGACCGGTTTGGCAGTGGGCCAGTAATGGCGTGGGGTGGCATTTCTTTGGGGGGCCGCACAGCCCTCCATGTGCTCGCCAGAGGTAGCCTGACTGCCATTAGGTACCGAGATGAGATCCTCAGACCCCTTGTGAGACCATATGCTGGTGCGGTTGGCCCTGGGTTCCTCCTAATGCAAGACAATGGTAGACCTCATGTGGCTGGAGTGTGTCAGCAGTTCCTGCAAGACGAAGGCATTGATGCTATGGACTGGCACGCCCGTTCCCCAAACCTGAATCCAATTGAGCACATCTGGGACATCATGTCTTGCTCCATCCACCAACGCCACGTTGCACCACAGACTGTCCAGGAGTTGGCGGATGCTTTAGTCCAGGTCTGGGAGGAGATCCCTCAGGAGACCATCCGCCACCTCATCAGGAGCATGCCCAGGCGTTGTAGGGAGGTCATACAGGCACGTGGAGGCCACACACACTACTGAGCCTCATTTTGACTTGTTTTAAGGACATTACATCAAAGTTGGATCAGCCTGTAGTGTGTTTTTCCACTTTAATTTTGAGTGTGACTCCAAATCCAGACCTCCATGGGTTAATAAATTTGATTTCCATTGATCATTTTTGTGTGATTTTGTTGTCAGCACATTCAACTATGTAAAGAACAAAGTATTTAATAAGAATATTTCATTCATTCAGATCTAGGATGTGTTATTTTAGTGTTCCCTTTATTTTTTTGAGCAGTGTATATTTAAATGAACAATGAAAAAAAGATGATTTGAGAAGGAGGCAGAATACAGTGACTGTTATTGGGGAATAGCTAGGTCTGGACAGGTCCAAATATATGAAGGACTCAACCCATTATGGCTCGTTCAGTATTCTTGCGTGCTTGGATGTGATAGTGGCTTTGAACTGCGTGTGTAAGCACTTTTGTAGGAAACAGGAACATAAAATACGATCTTTGTGATTTAATTGCATTGAAGTTGTAATGTTAATGTTTATAGGATGTTTTAGAATAATTGCATGGTTAGGACTAGTAGTTGCTGTTCCTTGGGACATTAATATTTGTGTTTAGTGCTAAAAGCCAATCAGACTTAGGCCTCATATGCAGAAGTTTTAATTTTGAGCTTTTAATGAGTATTTTAAACCCTATTAAATTTAATTTGACGCCGATGGTGCTCTATATAAAAGGCCTGAGTGTGCGCACACTTTGTGACAGGCGTCTGCATCCCATTGAAGATTTAACTGGTGAAAATACAATTAGAGTTCTGTGGGAATATTCATTTATACACATAGGGGCTAATTCAGTAAGCCACGTTATTTAACTATTTCTGCACTGCTGTGCATGCACCCATGATGGTGCGCGCGTGCACAAGGTTTTTAACTGCAATCAGTTTAAGAGCCGGCAGGGGTGGCGATTATGGGGCATAGACGCTGTATTTAAGGGGGCGCGGTCCGGTCAGTGCAGGCTTTTGTGGGGCAGTCCGTGGCGCTGCGACCCAAAAAATGGCGGTACTCTGGCTGGCTACGCAGGTAGGCTGCGTAGGCAGTGGGCAACCTTAAACATGCAAGTGCATTGTTGTATAGCGATGTATTCGCAGGATAGCATGGGGCAGGACCCAGCATGCTCAGAGTACAGGTGCCACCATCTATCTATCTATCTATCTATCTATCTATCTATCTATCTATCTATCTATCTATCTATCTCTAGCAATGTCAATTTGTTTTATTATTGGGGGGGGGGGATGGAAAAACTCAATGAATGTAATAATTCAATTGTTTGGACGCATATGCATATTGCGCCCAAACAGGGTTTAGCCACTTAAAACTGCTAACCTTGTCTAAAACCTGCCTTGGGTGTCCAAACTTCCTTTCAGGCTCCCAAATACTACGAGAAGAAATGTAATCTCCGTGACTACTGGGCGTCTAAATGGAGAGACAATTGAATTGTTCTATTTTGCGCTGCCTAGTGGTAGCCGCGGGGTAGAACAATTGAATCGGCCCCTTTTTAGGTGCAGAATAATTCTGTATACAAAATGTATTTACCTATCAAAATATAAATTCAGTTGAAACAAAAAAACCTAGTCTTTTATTTAATTCCCTACCAGTCAGCTGCAACCACTGTTACTCCAGTACTTTGTTGCCGCCGTCTATAAAACTATGAACTCATGGTGCAGCAAAGAAGCCAAGGACTTTTTTTGATTTTTTTCCCCCCTTCCACTCATAAGGCAGCAGAAAAAAATCCTGCAGATCATCCTTTATTATCTGTTGATATGCATATTTTTATGAGCAATAGCAATGCAGGATTTCTAGAGGGGGATTTCCAGATGCAATCCACAATTTCCCACTCTGCAGAAAATTGGAGCAAGTGTGGGAGTCTGGGGTAGAAGAACCTAGAAACGACCCCCCCCCCCTTCCCCAAATTTTTTTTGTTTTTTAATATACTGCATGGAATATAGTGTACTATTAACCACTTAACTGGGTGGAGGGTCCTGCCATGCTGACCGATCAGCAATGATCGGCAGCACGGCAACAATGAGGGGAGGGTGCAGGGAGGCAGAGGTCTGAGAGCAGCAGTGGAGGGAAGTTTCCCTTCCCTGCCGCTACGAACACGCTTTATCTGACTGGTCGCATCCTGTGCAACCAGGTCAGATAAGACACTTGCTGGTATGGTTGCATCTGATGCGACCATGCCAGGCAAGTGGTTAAACACTACAGATGATCGATAGTATAGGCTGTATCAAACATATTTAAATAATATAAATAAGATAAGTGGTCAGGAAAAGGTTTAACATACCATAAATAAATAAACACACACACACATAATAGAACCAGTACTGCACTTTCTAAGCGCACATTCTTCCATCTCATGGTAAGGCGCCTGTCTCTTTTTCCTGGCAGCTACTCTCTGGTTCAGTGCATTGATTGAGGAGTCTGATCCAGGCACACAGCAAATTTGATTGAAGAAGCTGGCATGTGCAGCAGCTCGGCCCTGTCCCTTTAAACTGCATGATGTGGCGGCAGCTGTAGTAATCATGATATATACAGTACCATTGTTATTGTTGTCATCATTTGAGTCACCTGCCAAGAGGAGAGGGCCGGAACCCTCCCCTGTGTTTGCCTGTGAATGAGGGTGCAATACAGGTTCTCTTTCATGTCTTTGTAACTCATAGGAATAACCATTGAGCAGTGCAGTTGTGACTTTATTTCTGCTTCCTTGATGTATATAAACAGACTAATAATAGTAATGTAGGTCTATTGTGTGTAGTAGGCTTTCATTTCCCTTTCAGACTTTAGTATATATTGATATGCCTTCACACTGGTGTAAAGATCCTGCTTTTCTTTTATTTATGTAATGTGCGCAAACTTCCTGTTCACCAGGGTCATGTTCTTTTCCTGCCATATCCCAAGATGGCCACAGAGATCTCTATGGAGCATATGCAGGGGCTGTCTTGAGACTGTAACGGCCCCTACACAGAGCATGATTTTTTTTAAAACTATGACCGATCGGAATGACGCATCGTTTAAAAAGTGCCGTGTGTATGGCGAGAACGTTGCCGATGGCTCACCCACGGGTCTTTGGTTATCCCCCCAGACTTTATTGAATATGTAGAAAGATCTGAGGAGGTAGAGAATGATGACATGCTGCTGAATGCAGTATGGCCCTGCTCATCGTCCCTTCCGGTGTCGCTTGCGATTTGTCGATTGGGGACACATCGTGCCATGTGTAGGGGACTTAAGAGGGGCGTCAATTAAAAGTATATAGATAGTCAGTAGGTTGACACCAGATGGTCGACAGGGTAAAAGCTCAAAAGTTAAATGGTCAACAAGGACTTCGATTGTCAGGGAAAAAAGTTTGACATGCAAACCCTTAACCTAACCGTTCCCTTATGCAGCCTAACCCTAACCGTCCCCTCCAACAGCCTAACCCTAACCCCCTCATCAGTGCTTAACCCTAACTCTAAAGATCAAGAAAAACCATGTGTTGACATTTTCGCTATCTATCTTTTGACGCTGTTGACTGTCTGGTGTCCACCAATTCACTGTCTATTTATTCTCTATCTTCCATTCTCTATCTACCATGTGAGAGACTGTAGTGTGACATAAGAGACAGAGGCCTTCTACTTAGCTTCTGAGAGACCTGTGATTACCTGCAATCCACAATGTGTCCCAGCATCCCTGCACCACTACCCGTTTGCAGTATACACGCGACGGCTGGTGAGCTGTATAAAACCCCACTCAAGCTCCGCTCTCACCAGTGTGCATGTAACGGAGTACAGCTGTACCTGCTATCTATCAATAAACCAACAACCCTGGTTAAGTAACTGGTCTGTTTATAGTTTCATCCACTGTTGTGTTCCTATACATCTCTGCATAATCGGCACCTACATACACCATTTCCAACAATATGTCAAGGGTCTCCATAATGCAATTGACATGGCTTCTTATAACTTGTCAGTTCCTAGTGTCCTCTATAGACTGTGTTGGGAAAGTCTGTTTCATACCTTGGCCACAAGAGGCAGCTGAGTTCCAGAGATGAGTTCCTTACAATGTGTGTTTTGGGGAGCTGGGACGTCTAAATATTGTTTATTCCATTTTTCTTTCCTGCAAGCATTGTAGATCATCCTTGGTCACATTAGCCTTTGGACAGCAATATACTTTGGAGCTGTACAAAAACGACATGCCTGAACAGCATACGTTCTTACACATTGATTCTATTATTTATCTCCACATATAATGGAGCACGATGGTTGGTTATTAGGTAATTCTGTAACACCATCATAGTGAGGTTCTGTCCATCTATAGAGCACAGCAGCGAGAATGGAAGTGTTTGTTGTGATGTAGTGAACACACTCGGGGTGGGGGCAGTAATTCGATGGAGTGTATTCAGTAGCAGGTGTTTTCGCCTGTTTTGAGTCCCTTCCGCCCATGCCTTTTCGCTTTTTTGTTTGAGCATGGGCGAAAATAGACACAAAAAACGGGCGAAAGTGCTTGTGAATTCGCCAAAACATGTGGTTTTCACCCGTGCCGGATTTTTCGACCAGTTGAAAAAAATGGCACGGTCATTGACTAGGCCGAATGTAAATTCGACCTATAAACAGCCGAAAAGTGCCGTGTTTTTTTTCGATGGGCTGTAAACTACGGCACTAAATGAATACCTTCCTCAGTGGGATAAATTTACGGAGGTGGGATTTTTTTTTTTTTTTAGAGGATGGTATTCAGTATACCCATTGTTGGAATGCCGGCGCACAGTATACTGGCGCCGGAATCCCGACAACCGGCATGCTGACACCTTTTCTCCCTCTTGGGGTCTACGACCCCCCTGGAGAGTGAATAGATAGGGTGGTGCGCGTAGCGAGTCCGCAAGGGGCTCATTTGCGCTCGCCCCGCTGTCGGCAAGCCTGCGCCGGTATGCTAGCCGCCGGGGGCCCAGCCACCGGCAACTCATACTACACCCCTTTCAGATTAGTGATAGGAACTCTAGGCAAATGTTTCTCTTATGATTGCACTTGAACGGACAAATATATTGGTTAAATATGTTTCAATGAAGACCTCTTATGTTGTTAAGTTGATGGTGTTTTTAAAAGTATTTTATTTATGCCACATCTCTTTGACAAAAGCAGTATAAGAGCAGAGGAATTGCACCGTTCTATTTTGGGAAGAGACTTGATAGCCAGGTTATGCAGCGAAAATGAAGTCCTATGAAATGCGTCACTCTAATCCTCCATTTGTCTAACACCATATAAATGCCTTTGAATGACGCATCTGGCATACACGTGGCCAGTTGGATAGCTTTGCTTTTTATAACTGGCTTCCTCAAACCTGTCCTTTGGGCTAGAACACTGCCAGTTTCAGGATTTTGGTAATTAAGACACAATCTGTCAATTAACTGTTGTGCAAATCTCTAAATGGTTAGTTATTGGAATCCACCAGGGTTTTACTGGCCATGAGATCAGGCTAGAAATGCCTGCTGCAGAATAGAGTTTGAAGAATATGGGAGCTGAGCGGCTCATGGGTTCTCTTGGGAGGACTTGAGGGAAACAAAAGAGGGGCAATCCAAATGTGTTTTGGGTGTGTTTTGGGTGCGCGTATCTGCATATTACCTGTCACTTTAAATTGGGGTGATATGCAAATACTTGTTCCAGCGTCCATTGTTTTTCACACTTCTCAGACCCAACAACACAGGGTTTAGCTGTGCAAAGCGCCCAAACCCGCATGAAAAGCCAGACGTTTCACAGATTTCTACTTTCCCCCTCAGGAGGGGATGAGCAGAAATAATTGTCACACTCGCGGCGCTGCGGCTGCCGCGCTTACCGCTCCGGGTGCGCTGGGTCTCCCGGCGGTCATCGCCCTCGGGGGGCTCCGGGTCGTCACGGCTTGCTGGCGCTGCCTCCGGCGGGTTCCCGGGGTGTGGGCGCCGCCATTGCGCCCGGCATCCACGAGAGCGTGGTGAGCGGGTGACGTCATCGGCCCCTTCCGCCAATCAGGAGAGGGCGGGAAGTTCAAAGGCAGACGCCGTACAGAGCCCCGGCGCCTGAGTATCGTCTTTCCAATGATCACCAGTGCTAGCAGCGTTCAGCGTGTTCTCAAGCTGAACGTCTCCTGTGTTCCAGCGTTGCAGAGTATCTTTCAGTGGGACATTCCCTGTGCTACCAGCGTTACAGTGTATCACTCAGTGGAACCTTCCCCGTCCTACCAGCGTTAGTGTATCACTCAGTGGGACATTCTCTGCGTTACAGTGTATCTCTCAGAGGGACACCTCCTGTGCTTCCAGTATTACAGGGTATCCCTAAGTGGAACGCCTCCCAAACTTCCAGAGTTGCACTGAATCTCAAATCCTCATTTATTTCTTCAGCATCACTCACAAGTTCTTCATTCTTCTGTGTGCTTTAACATCGTTCTCAAATCTTCATTCATTTCTTCAGCATCGCTCACAAGTTCTTCATTCTTCTGTGTGCTTCAACATCGTTCTCAAATCTTCATTCATTTCTTCAGCATCGCTCACAAGTTCTTCATTCTTCTGTGTGCTTCAACGTCGTTCTCAAATCTTCATTCATTTCTTCAGCATCGCTCACAAGTTCTTCATTCTTCTGTGTACTTCAGCATCGCCCCCAAGCCTTGGCCACAACTAATTCTTTAGCATTACACGTCTGTTACAACGGCTAAGTTCTGCATGAGGAAAACCTACATCCGGCCATCCCTGCTCTGACCCAGCTGTGGTTCCTCTTCCCTATCATCGGAAGAACCCCCGAGTTCTCAACACTCCCAACCCAGGTCAGTGACAATAATGAGCACCTGCGGTATGCATGCTCAGCAGGAACAATTGAATTGCTCAATAACATTTGAATCTCCCCATCCACTTGGCTTTATAAATAGAAATTGACATTGCATTTAAATGGCATGAAGGTGCTAAATGGTATTGGACAAATGGAGGATTAGTGTGACCTCCTTTGGTAGGACTTAATTGGAGAGGGTGGGAATAGTAAAAGCAGCTTTACAGAAGGGGAAAAAAAGCTCGTATATCTAGAATGGAAAATGGCAATTATTGCCATGTTGTTTTTTTAATGGCTCACTCGCACTAGAAATGCATGTAACGTTTTACTGTAAATAATGCATAACTAAGTACATTTAAATACGATCATAGGGAGGCCAATCCCGGGATCGGGATCGGTGGGATCCCGGGATTTGGCCCCAAAAATGCCGGGATTTGAATCCATGCGCATTTTTGCCGGACAGCGCTGAGCACTACAGCACAGCGCTGCCCGGCTGTCAGCGATATAACACTGACCTCGCTGGCGGCATTTCAAATGTAGCGCCGGCCGCCAGCCAATCAGAGCTGGCAGACCGGCAGCCAATCAGGGAAGTGGCAGCAGCCGCGGCTCCTGATTGGCTGCCAGAATGCCAGTTCTGACTGGCTGGCGGCCGGCGCTACATTTGAAATGCCGCCAGCGAGGTCAGTGTGTGTGTGTCCATGGCTGGTGCCCGCGGCGCATTAATTAGTAAGTGTTCTCTACCTACACCCACACTCCCTCTCTGCTCCAGACATCCTCCCTCCCTCTCTGAGCCTGAAATCCTCCTTGCTCGCTACACCCACCTTCCCTTCCTGCTCCCTACACAGCCACCCTCCCGCTGCTCCCTACAACCACTCTCCCTTCCTGCTCACTACATCCACCCTCCCTTCCTTCTCCTTACATGCTCCCTACACACCCACTGTCCCTCTGCTCCCTACACCCACCCTCCCTTCCTGCTCCTTACATGCTCCCTACACTCACTCTGCCGCTGCTCCCTACACCCACCCTCCCTTCCTGCTCCTTACATGCTCCCTACACCCACCCTCCACCCCTCGCTGCCCTCCACATATACTCTCCCTGCTCCCTACACTGATCCCTACTGCAATCCCGGGATCCCGGGAATCCCGGGATTGAGCATTTTTCAATCCCGAATCCCGGGATTGAAAAAATGCCCCGGGATTGGCCTCCCTATACGATCACATTGGGGCTTACCTTATGTGTTTTCTCACTATGGGCAGAGTTCAAGTGTTTTTCTGGCCGGCAGCCACTAGATGGGGTCTGCTGCTGTCTACATTTCAGCTTGCACCTGCCAGGGGTGGCGAGCTGAAAAGTGGTCCCAAACGGCACTTTTCCCGATCGCGCCCATTAGTTTATGCGGGCAAATCCGACACTAATGGGTGCGATAGGGATATCAATTGTAAATTGCCCTCAGGGAGATTGGGGGCGATAACATTTTAATTTCCCCCTATATGCTACGAAGCGGAGAGTGTGTGTGTATACGTATATGTATGTGTGCGTATGTGTGTGTGTATATATGTGTGTGTATATATATATATATATATATATATATATATATATATATATATATATATATATATATATATATATATATATATATATATATATATATATATATTTCTCTGACGTCCTAGTGGATGCTGGGGACTCCGTCAGGACCATGAGGATTAGCGGCTCCGCAGGAGACAGGGCACAAAAATAAAGCTTTAGGATCAGGTGGTGTGCACTGGCTCCTCCCCCTATGACCCTCCTCCAAGCCTCAGTTAGGTTTTTGTGCCCGTCCGAGCAGAGTGCAATCTAGGTGGCTCTCCTAAAGAGCTGCTTGGAAAAAGTTTTTAGGTTTTTTATTTTACAGTGAGTCCTGCTGGCAACAGGCTCACTGCAACGAGGGACTTAGGGGAGAAGAAGTGAACTCACCTGCGTGCAGGATGGATTGGCTTCTTAGGCTACTGGACACCATTAGCTCCAGAGGGATCGAACACAGGCCCAGCCATGGAGTCCGGTCCCGGAGCCGCGCCGCCGACCCCCTTGCAGATGCCGAAAAGTGAAGAGGTCCAGAAACCGGCGGCAGAAGACTTTTCAGTCTTCATGAGGTAGCGCACAGCACTGCAGCTGTGCGCCATTGTTGTCACACACTTCACACCAGCGGTCACTGAGGGTGCAGGGCGCTGTGGGGGGCGCCCTGGGCAGCAATGAAATACCTATACTGGCTAAAAGATACATCACATATAGCCCCTGGGGCTATATGGATGTATTTAACCCCTGCCAGGTCTCAGAAAAACGGGAGAAGAAGCCCGCCGAAAAGGGGGCGGGGCCTTTTCTCCTCAGCACACAGCGCCATTTTCCCTCACAGAAATGCTGGTGGGAAGGCTCCCAGGCTCTCCCCTGCACTGCACTACAGAAACAGGGTTAAAACAGAGAGGGGGGGCACTTATTTGGCGATATGATTATATATATTAAGATGCTATAAGGGAAAAACACTTATATAAAGGTTGTCCCTGTATAATTATAGCGTTTTGGTGTGTGCTGGCAAACTCTCCCTCTGTCTCTCCAAAGGGCTAGTGGGGTCCTGTCCTCTATCAGAGCATTCCCTGTGTGTGTGCTGTGTGTCGGTACGTGTGTGTCGACATGTATGAGGACGATGTTGGTGAGGAGGCGGAGCAATTGCCTGTAATGGTGATGTCACTCTCTAGGGAGTCGACACCGGAATGGATGGCTTATTTAAGGAATTACGTGATAATGTCAACACGCTGCAAGGTCGGTTGACGACATGAGACGGCCGGCAAACCAATTAGTACCTGTCCAGGCGTCTCAAACACCGTCAGGGGCGTTAAAACGTCTTTTTACCTCAGTCGGTCGACACAGACACGGACACTGACTCCAGTGTCAACGGTGAAGAAACAAACGTAATTTTCTTTTAGGGCCACACGTTACATGTTAAGGGCAATGAAGGAGGTGTTACATATTTCTGATACTACAAGTACCACAAAAGAGGGTATTATGTGGGGTGTGAAAAAACTACCTGTAGTTTTTCCTGAATCAGATAAATTAAATGAAGTGTGTGATGATGCGTGGGTTTTCCCCGATAGAAATTTATTGGCGTTATACCCTTTCCCGCCAGAAGTTAGGGCGCGTTGGGAAACACCCCTTAGGGTGGATAAGGCGCTCACACGCTTATCAAAACAAGTGGCGTTACCGTCTCCAGATACGGCCGCCCTCAAGGAGCCAGCTGATAGGAGGCTGGAAAATATCCAAAAAAGTATATACACACATACTGGTGTTATACTGCGACCAGCGATCGCCTCAGCCTGGATGTGCAGCGCTGGGGTGGCTTGGTCGGATTCCCTGACTGAAAATATTGATACCCTTGACAGGGACAGTATTTTATTGACTATAGAGCATTTAAAGGATGCATTTCTATATATGCGAGATGCACAGAGGGATATTTGCACTCTGGCATCAAGAGTAAGTGCGATGTCCATATCTGCCAGAAGATGTTTATGGACACGACAGTGGTCAGGTGATGCAGATTCCAAACGGCACATGGAAGTATTGCCGTATAAAGGGGAGGAGTTATTTGGGGTCGGTCCATCGGACCTGGTGGCCACGGCAACAGCTGGAAAATCCACCTTTTTTACCCCAAGTCACATCTCCGCAGAAAAAGACACCGTCTTTTCAGCCTCAGTCCTTTCGTCCCCATAAGGGCAAGCAGGCAAAAGGCCAGCCATATCTGCCCAGGGATAGAGGAAAGGGAAGAAGACTGCAGCAGGCAGCCCATTCCCAGGAACAGAAGCCCTCCACCGCTTTTGCCAAGTCCTCAGCATGACGCTGGGGCCGTACAAGCGGACTCAGCTGCGGTGGGGGGTCGTCTCAAGAGTTTCAGCGCGCAGTGTGCTCACTCGCAAGTGGACACCTGGATCCTACAAGTAGTATCCCGGGGGTACAGATTGGAAGTTCGAGACGTCTCCCCCTCGCAGGTTCCTGAAGTCTGCTTTACCAACGTCTCCCTCCGACAGGGAGGCAGTATTGGAAACAATTCACAAGCTGTATTCCCAGCAGGTGATAATCAAAGTACCCCTCCTACAACAAGGAAAGGGGTATTATTCCACACTATATTGTGGTACTGAAGCCAGACGGCTCGGTGAGACCTATTCTAAATCTGAAATATTTGAACACTTACATACAAAGGTTCAAATCAAGATGGAGTCACTCAGAGCAGTGATAGCGAACCAGGAAAAAGGGGACTATATGGTGTCCCAGGACAGATGCTTACCTCCATGTCCCAATTTGCCCTTCTCACCAAGGGTACCTCAGGTTCGTGGTACAGAACTGTCACTATCAGTTTCAGACGCTGCCGGTTGGATTGTCCACGGCACCCCGGGTCCTTACCAAGGTAATGGCCGAAATGATGATTCTTCTTCAAAGAAAATGGACGATCTCCTGATAAGGGCAAGGTCCAGAGAACAGTTGGAGGTCGGAGTAGCACTATCTCAATTAGTTCTACGACAGCACGGGTGGATTCTAAATATTCCAAAACCGCAGCTGTTTCCGACGACACGTCTGCTGTTCCTAGGGATGATTCTGGACACAGTCCAGAAAAAGGTGTTTCTCCCGGAGAAGAAAGCCAGGGAGTTATCCGAGCTAGTCAGGAACCTCCTAAAACCAGGAAAAGTGTCAGTGCATCATTGCACAAGGGTCCTGGGAAAAATGGTGGCTTCTTACGAAGCGATTCCATTCGGCAGATTTCACGCAAGAACTTTTCAGTGGGATCTGCTGGACAAATGGTCCGGATTGCATCTGCAGATGCATCAGCGGATAACCTTATCGCCACGGACAAGGGTGTCTCTTCTGTGGTGGTTGCAGAGTGCTCATCTGTTAGAGGGCCGCAGATTCGGCATACAGGACTGGGTCCTGGTGACCACGGATGCCAGTCTGAGAGGCTGGGGAGCGGTCACACAGGGAAGAAACTTCCAGGGAGTATGGTCAAGCCTGGAGATGTCTCTTCACATAAATATACTGGAGCTAAGAGCGATTTACAATGCTCTAAGCCTGGCAAAACCCCTGCTTCAGGGTCAGCCGGTGTTGATCCAGTCGGACAACATCACGGCAGTCGCCCACGTAAACAGACAGGGCGGCACAAGAAGCAGGAGAGCAATGGCAGAAGCTGCAAGGATTCTTCGCTGGGCGGAAGATCATGTGATAGCACTGTCAGCAGTGTTCATTCCGGGAGTGGACAACTGGGAAGCAGACTTCCTCAGCAGACACGATCTACACCCGGGAGAGTGGGGACTTCATCCAGAAGTCTTCCACATGATTGTGAACCGTTGGGAAAAACCAAAGGTGGATATGATGGCGTCTCGCCTCAACAAAAAACTGGACAGGTATTGCGCCAGGTCAAGAGACCCTCAGGCAATAGATGTGGACGCTCTGGTAACACCGTGGGTGTTCCAGTCAGTGTATGTGTTTCCTCCTCTGCCTCTCATACCAAAAGTACTGAGAATTATACGGCAAAGGGGAGTAAGAACGATACTCGTGGCTCCGGATTGGCCAAGAAGAACTTGGTACCCGGAACTTCAGGAGATGCTCACGGAAGATCCGTGTCCTCTACCTCTAAGACGGGACCTGCTTCAGCAGGGACCGTGTCTATTCCAAGACTTACCGCGGCTGCGTTTGACGGCATGGCGGTTGAACGCCGAATTCTAAGGGAAAAAGGCATTCCGGAAGAGGTCATTCCTACACTGGTAAAAGCCAGGAAGGAGGTGACTGCACAACATTATCACCGCATTTGGAGAAAATATGTTGCGTGGTGTGAGGCCAGGAAGGCCCCCACGGAGAAATTTCAATTGGGTCGATTCCTACATTCCTGCAAACAGGATGGTCTATGGGCCTCAAATTGGGGTCCATTAAGGTTCAAATTTCGGCCCTGTCGATTTTCTTCCAGAAAGAATTGGCTTCAGTTCCTGAAGTCCAGACTTTTGTAAAAGGAGTACTACATATACAGCCCCGGTTGTGCCCCCAGTGGCTCCGTGGGACCTCAATGTAGTTTTGGATTTTCTCAAATCCCATTGGTTTGAGCCACTCAAATCGGTGGATTTGAAATATCTTACATGGAAAGTAACCATGCTACTGGCCCTGGCTTCAGCCAGGAGAGTGTCAGAATTGGCGGCTTTATCGTATAAAAGCCCATATCTGATTTTCCATTCGGACAGGGCAGAACTGCGGAAGCGTCCTCAGTTTCTGCCTAAGGTGGTGTCAGCGTTTCACCTGAACCAGCATATTGTGGTGCCTGCGGCTACTAGCGATTTGGAGGATTCCAAGTTGCTGGACGTTGTCAGGGCATTGAAAATATATATTTCAAGGACGGCTGGAGTCAGAAAATCTGACTCGCTGTTTATACTGTATGCACCCAACAAGCTGGGTGCTCCTGCTTCTAAGCAGACGATTACTCGTTGGATTTGTAGCACAATTCAACTTGCACATTCTGTGGCAGGCCTGCCACAGCCTAAATCTGTCAAGGCCCATTCCACAAGGAAGGTGGGCTCATCCTGGGCGGCTGCCCGAGGGGTCTCGGCATTACAACTCTGCCGAGCAGCTACGTGGTCGGGGGAGAACACGTTTGTAAAATTCTACAAATTTGATACCCTGGCTAAAGAGGACCTGGAGTTCTCTCATTCGGTGCTGCAGAGTCATCCGCACTCTCCCGCCCGTTTGGGAGCTTTGGTATAATCCCCATGGTCCTGACGGAGTCCCCAGCATCCACTAGGACGTCAGAGAAAATAAGATTTTACTTACCGATAAATCTATTTCTCGTAGTCCGTAGTGGATGCTGGGCGCCCATCCCAAGTGCGGATTGTCTGCAATACTTGTACATAGTTATTGTTACAAAAAAATCGGGTTATTATTGTTGTGAGCCATCTTTTCAGAGGCTCCGCTGTTATCATACTGTTAACTGGGTTTAGATCACAGGTTGTACGGTGTGATTGGTGTGGCTGGTATGAGTCTTACCCGGGATTCAAAATCCTTCCTTATTGTGTACGCTCGTCCGGGCACAGTATCCTAACTGAGGCTTGGAGGAGGGTCATAGGGGGAGGAGCCAGTGCACACCACCTGATCCTAAAGCTTTATTTTTGTGCCCTGTCTCCTGCGGAGCCGCTAATCCCCATGGTCCTGACGGAGTCCCCAGCATCCACTACGGACTACGAGAAATAGATTTATCGGTAAGTAAAATCTTATTATATATATATATATATATATATATATATATATATATATATATATATATATATATATACACACATACACACACACACACACACACACACACACACACACACACACACACACACACACACACACACACACACACAAAATATGAGGCGGCACTCAGCAGACTTGTGAAAAAATTCAATAAAGTGTATTCAGTACGGCCAACATTTCGAGGACCACCTCCCCGTCTTCAGGACAAGTGTACAGTGATTAACAGACAAATTTATAGCAATAGACTTACCCCCCCTGATCAGTTTCCCCGCCAGCGTCTTCCACGGCTGCGTCTCCCGCGCTCTCAGCCCGGCGTCCACAGCGCACCACATGATGCGTACCACATGATGCGGAAGTGACGTCCCGGCGCCCGGCCGCGTTACCATGGGGACCCTGGTAACGCGGCCGTGACGTCACTTCCGCATCATGTGGTACGCATCATGTGGTGCGCTGTGGACGCCGGGCTGAGAGCGCGGGAGACGCGGCCGTGGAAGACGCTGGCGGGGAAACTGATCAGGGGGGGGTAAGTCTATTGCTATAAATTTGTCTGTTAATCACTGTACACTTGTCCTGAAGACGGGGAGGTGGTCCCCGAAACGATGGCCGTACTGAATACACTTTATTGAATTTTTTCATGTGCTGAGCGTGGGGGGGGGGGGGGGCGCTAATTTCACCCGGCGGGTGAAATGAGTGACCTGCTAGATTGAGCCTGCATGCAGTCCAATCTAAAACCAGTGATAGTGACGCGCGTCACTATTGCTGTGGGGGGTACACATGGACAGATCATGCTTAAAATCTAAGCAATCTAGTCAGATTGCATAGATTATCGCTCTGCGAGTACCCTCCTTTAGTCCCTAGTGCCCTCCATAGGTACTCCTACCTTGAATGGAGTCCAACATACAATGCAACTGAGGCTGCACTCGGGTAATGCCGCAGACATAGCAGGTATTTTCTGTCTGGGTCCACAGGATTATCCACAGGATAACATTGGGATATGGTTGAGCGACAGCGGAAATGGCACTAACACGGTCACAAGCTTTCTGGCCTCCCAGGATGCATCGGGGCCCCACCATATAGTCCCGCCCACTGACTCAGTCAGATCAGTTTTTTGCTTGGTGCTGCAGGAAGCCGCATGGTCACTGGGCTGCTATGAATAAGCGGCCTCAAGCTTTTTATTATTTTATTTTTATAGACTTACTATATTTTTTTTTGAGCGACTTTTCTTAACAGCGTCTTAAACGCATACTGGAAAAAGTCGCTCCAACATCTCCCCAAGCAACAACGCTTACCTTCGCGGTAATAGTGTTGTCTCGACGGGCGTCTGTGTCGGATGTTCTAGCAGGTCCAGCAGACGTAACCAGGCTGTGGCCGGAGCATGGGGGGATGGTAAGTCTATGGATTTCCTCTTTATAAGGGGGGGTCCGGACACCGCTACACTGATTTGGTGGAGACTACAAACAGTGTGTTGATGCGCCGAACATCTCGAGTGCGACAGCGGTACGCTCCAGGGATCATAGGCGCCAGGACTAGGTAGAGGCCGCGATCCTTAGAGTTTAAGTCAACAGGGGGATTCAGACGCTCTCCTGGCCGCCCCTCCTCCGAGTTCATGACCAGTTTTCGTGCGTCTCCCGTCCATTAACTGAATGACCTCACTTCCGTCTCAGACGCTACCACGAGGGTACTCGGTCGCAGCTTAGACGATGCGGTTGTGTACACTAGAGATCCCGCCTAGACCGAGTCGCAGGCCTTTAGCGTCTGCATACACGTGGAAGTCGCTGAGCGTCCGTGTCCGTCAGTGAGCGACTGTGTCCGTTATCAGTTATCAGGAGCGGTAGTGTACATCAGTAGCGTCTGAATCCACTCAGCGTCTAACGAGCGCATTTGCTTGGATATGGAAGTGTGGTGAGTCTCCCTGTATCCCGCTCTCCAGAGGAAGGTTATACAGTACTAAAAATTCTCTCTACTTGTTAGTATGAATTGTTAATTTTTAGTACCTATTGCATATGAGATCTGTATATTACTGTGTTTTCTGCATGTAATGTTGAAAAAGAACCAGTTAAAAACAGAAGTACAATTTTCCTACTTATTTATAAGTTGTAATGGGGGTTCTAGTCTCATATGACAATGTCTAATGCTTTAACATGTGACTGACTGCTAGTATGAGTGCTGACTTTTCTGTGTAATGTCAGTCCTGTTCTGACCCTCAAATCAGGTGCACTGTGGTCAGATTGTTTTTACTTCTATATACTCCTATATAGGTGATTTTCAGTCACAAATTGTATAGTCATTAACAGATTATTACCATATCCGTGAGCGGCAAAAGTGACGAGGAGAATTTATCAAGCACTCCTACATCCCTAACATGCTTATCTTGTAAGACAGGGTTAATTGGTATGAACCAATTGGTCACTTATGAGGGATTGTGTGCGAACTGTTTTGCTTTTCAGCAAAGTAAAAAACAGGAGTTGGTTCAGCCACCAACAGAGCCACCATGGAATATGTTCGCAAAGACTCTATCTTCAATAGCGGACAGGTTAACTCCGGTAGCACCACCTCAAGGGTTGGGTTACACTATTAACCCATACATGCAGCTCCCTTCCTACGGCTTGGTTCCAGTAGCCTCTACAAGCAACCAAGGGACAGGTAAGACTAAGACAGATACGTCTATGTGGCAGACTACACAAGATGATACAACAGATGATGATACAGTATATTCAAATACTCCGTATGATGATCAGTCGCAGAGTTTTAGTTCAGAGGATGTAGCTGAACTTATTAATGCTGTTAAGGCTGCTCTCTCTTTGGAAGAGCCAGCTAAGACGGTGTTAAAATCTAAAGCACCTGTGTTCAAACGAACAAAATCAGTAAGAACGGAATTTCCAGCGTCAGATGAGCAGACGGAAATGATGGATGAGTCTTGGGCGACGCCCAGTAAGAAATATAAGATTCCGAAAAGATGGAATTATTATCCGTTTCCAGCTGCGGAATATTCGAAAAGAGAAGTTCCTCCAAAAGTAGATGCACATGTTCTGCGACTTGTGCATAAATCTGCTTTACCACTGTCATCTACCTCACTAAATGATGTCACAGACAGAAGGGTAGATAGCTTTTTGAAAAATGTATTTTCTCTAGTAGGAGCAGTGGTAAGACCTGCTATGGCTTCGGCCTGGGTAGCAAAGGCAATGGGCGAATGGATAGAGGAACTAGAGAATATCTCTTCTCCTATTAGGGAGCAAGAGGATCTTTTTAGCCGTTTAAGACAATCTGCCCAATACTTGGAAGAAGCAGCAATTGATATGGGTACAGTTGCTTCTAAAGCTTCAGCCTTGACAGTAGCCGCTCGCAGAGCAGTTTGGCTACATACCTGGAAGGCAGATGCGGAATCCAAGAAAGAATTGGAAGCATTGCCTTTCATTGGTAATATATTGTTTGGGAAACCATTATCTGATATCCTAGAATCAGAGGCTGAATCAAAGAAGGTCAGATTTCCGGCTACCTAAGTCCAAGGTTTCAAAGTTTAGCTCATTTCGTTGGCAAAGCAAAGCGAAAGCTAAAGAAGAGTCAAAGCAACCCCAGTTCAAAACCAGGGGTAGGAAGCAGTGGGCTAGCAAAAAGCCAGCTTCCAAGCCTGAACAGAAACCATCAGCCTGAAGAGACGGGCCTCCGCCTGGAGGATTCCAGGATTGGGGGCCGACTCCTTCATTTTGCACACATATGGCAATAGTCAACAACAGATGCTTTGGGTGTAGAAGGTGGTATCTCAGGGGTATGGGTTCCCATTCAGGAGGCAGCCTCCTCAAAGATTTTTTTGCACCAGCCCATCTCGTATAGAGTCGAAGGCCTATGCCCTGCAAGAAGCAGTCCGAAAATTACTGCAGTCAGGTGTGATTGTCCCAGTACCTCCATCACAAAGGGGACAGGGGTTTTACTCCAATCTGTTTCTGATCCAGAAGCCAAATTGGTCATATCGACCAATTCTCAATCTAAAAATGTTAAACAAATACATTTGGATCCCGAAGTTCCACATGGAGACGTTACGCTCCATAATGTTGGCCATGGAACCGGGAGATTACATGGTATCTCTGGATGTACGGGATGCGTACCTACATGTACCTATAGCACTGTCTCATCAGTGTTACCTCAGGTTTGCCATCCTCCAGGAACATTTTCAGTTCCAAGCTTTGCCCTTCGGGTTAGCAACAGCACCCAGGGTGTTTACCAAGATCATGGTGGTTATGGCAGCTTGTCTGCAAAAACAGGGGATAAGAATATTCCCATACCTCGACGACCTGTTAATCTTAGCACATTCGCAAGATTTACTTCTGAGCCATCTTCAACAGACAATAGTTTGTTTACAGAGACACGGGTGGCTCATAAATTGGGAAAAGTCGTCTGAGTCCGTCACAGCGGATGGTTCATTTGGGGGCCATATTGGATTCAGAACTACAGAAGGTTTTCTTACCAGAGAAAAAGATGCAGGTCATGGCTCAGGAAGCGTTGCACGCCCAGACAATGTCAGTCCATGCAGCAATGCGACTGTTGGGTCTGATGGTATTAACCTTCGACATGGTGGAATATGCGCAATTCCACTCCAGACCATTGCATCACCTTATTCTGACCAAATGGAACGGAAATCATCAGACGATAAAAAAGCAGATGATAAAGTTTCCAGTAAACGTAAAAAGGTCTCTGGCGTGGTGGCTACAGACAGACCATTTAAACAAAGGGAGTAATAATGGAACCAGGGAAAATGGACCGCAAGGGAAAGACGCCTGCCGATAAAACTGTTGGAAATAAGGGCCATTTACTTGGCTGTAGTTCAGGCAAAGGACAGTCTGCAAGGAAGACCGGTCCAGATTCGCTCAGACAATGCGACAGCAGTAGCGTACCTCAATCATCAAGGAGGAACTCACATCAGGAGACTGATGGAGGAAGTAACTCCCATTCTAAGATGGGCAGAACTCCATCTCCCAGCATTGTCAGCAGTGTTTGTCCCAGGTGTTCTGAACTGGGAAGCGCATTTTCTCAGTCGCCACACCATTCAGGAAACCGAATGGGCATTACACCCAGAAGTGTTTCAGACACTAGTGAACAGATGGGGTCTACCAGAGAGAGATCTCATGGCGTCTCGTCTAAACAACAAAGTTCAAGGGTACGGATCGAGAACAAGGGACCCAGGAGCGGTCCTTGTAGACGCACGGTCAGTAGAATGGAAATTTCATCTGGCGTATCTGTTCCCTCCAATATCTCTGTTACCCAGAGTAGTGAGAAAAATAAAGCAAGCAAAGGGAGTAATGATTCTAATAGCTCCAGCTTGGCCAAGAAGGCATTGGTACACATCTACTGAGGATGTCCATGGAAGCACCGATACTGCTCCCTCAACGTCCAGATCTGCTAAGGCAGAGTCCTTGTTGCCACAGTCATCTGGATCGCCTATATTTGACGGTGTGGCTGTTGAAACCTCTATCTTAGAAGCTAGAGGATTTTCAAGACGAGTAATCTAAACTATGCTTAGAGCAAGAAAGCCTTCTTCAGCTCGTGTGTATCATAGAATATGGCAAGCCTATATTCATTGGTGTACTGGAAAAAATTTGAATCCAAGATCCTTTAAAGTATCCAGGATTTTAGATTTTCTTCAAGCAGGATTGGATAAAGGTTTGAAAGTTGCTTCCTTGAGAGTTCAAGTATCAGCGTTAACTGTATGGTTTCAGCGTAAGATTGCTGATTTACAGGATGTACGTACTTTCTTTCAGGGAGTAGTACATATTCAACCTCCATTTGTTCCTCCTGCAGCTCCTTGGGATTTGAATTTAGTTCTTAAATTCCTCCAGGGTCCTCCATTTGAACCGCTTAAGAGAGCAGATCTTAAATGGTTAACGGCTAAAGTGCTTTTTCTACTGGCAATGGCGTCAGCCAGAAGAGTGTCAGATTTAGGAGCATTATCATGTAAGTCTCCTTTCCTAGGTTTTTTTCCAGACAGAGCAGTTCTCAGAACGAGATCTGGTTATCTTCCTAAGGTGGTTTCAAAGTTTCACCTGAATGAAGAGATTGTAGTCCCAGCTTTTCAGGTATCGGGACTATCTGCGGGAGAAGCGTCGCTGGACGTAGTCCGAGCTTTAAGAATCTACATAGATCGTACTGGTGCCATCAGAAAGACAGATTCTCTCTTCATCCTCTACGGCAGTGATTTTCAACCTTTTTTTACTCGCGGCACACCGAACAATATTTTAAAATTGCCAAGGCACACCACCAGTTCCCCACAGGAAAAAAAAACACACATATTGGCCCTCACAGTAAAAAAAAAAATCCACACATACATTGGCCTACACAGAAAAAACAATCACATTGCTCCCCACATAAATTATGTTCCTCACACATAAATCAATCACATTTCTCCCCACATAAATCCTATTGCTCCCCACATGAATTATTCACATTGTTTCCCCCATAAATCCATACATTCTTATTCTCCCCACATAAATCCTATTGTTCCCCACAGGAGAAATAAAATAACAAATATTAGCCCCTACGGTCAGCTGTCCTATTCCCTGTCCCTCAGTGGCGGGGGTTGTTCATAGTGGAGTTCTGCTAATACTGAACAGCGGGCGGTCAGGCAGGTGTGGATGTGGGTGTGCAAGGAAAGTTGTGTTTGCAGGTGGGAACTGGAAGATGTATATGCAAGCGGGTGGGCTGGCTGGGTGGTGAGACGCGGCGGCCGTGACCTGTGATATCACACCTTCGCGTTTTAAAGGCATAGGTCACGGCTGGAGCACGACTGATCCTCTAAGAAGAGTCTGGGCCAACAGTTCACTCTGAAGGTGCAGGAAGTTGCTCTGACTCCGCGGCACACCTTGCAACTGGTTGCGGCACACTAGTGTGCCACGGCACACTGGTTGAAAAAGCCTGCTCTACGGATTCCATAGAAGAGGATGGCCTGCTAGTAAACAGACTCTGGCGAGATGGTTCCGAATGGTAATATCAGAAGCTTATTCTCATGCAGATCTCCCTACTGCGGCTAATGTCTCTGCACACTCTACACGTAAGGTAGGTCCTTCATGGGCAGCACAACATGGTGCTTCAGCAGAATAGATATGTAAGGCAGCCACATGGTCTTCCATAAACGCATACATCAGACATTATGCCTTGGATACTTTTGCCTCTCATGACGCAGACTTCGGGCGAAAGGTCCTCCTGTGTAATCAGGAGCGTCCCCACCACTAAAATTGGCTCTGGGATTCCCAATGTTATCCTGTGGATAATCCTGTGGACCCAGCCAGAGAAATAGACGTTATGGTAAGAACTTACCGTTGATAACGTGATTTCTCTTATGTCCACAGGTATCCACAGGGATCCCACCCTGACGCACCTGATTTGAGGATCTAGACAATCGCTAAACCTCTTCCTTCTTGTATGGAAGGGTGTGCATGTGTGTTCTTATCGCCTAAACAGGTCTCTACCTGATGCTCCTGCCTAAATCGCTTTGGAAAGAACTGATCTGACTGAGTCAGTGGGCGGGACTGTTGTATGGTGAGGCCCCGATGCATCCTGGGAGGCCAGAAAGCTCGTGACCGGGTTGGTGCCATTTCCGCTGTCGCTCAACCATATCCCAATGTTATCCTGTGGATACCTGTGGACATAAGAGAAATCACGTTATCAACGGTAAGTTCTTACCATAACGTCTATATTACAACATTTTGATGTACTTTATTCCACTTACCTGATAACGATAGAATAACTAAAGTATATTGAAACGTAATACAGCTGCTGTCTGCTGCATTACCTGAGTGGTGCCTTATCTGCTATATATATGCTTATCTGCTATCACTTGTATGATTTTTCCTATAGACACTGGCAAATAAAAGTACTAGGGGCAGCTTAGAATAGAGCTTAGATTGAGGATAGTTTGGAGTGACTGAAGATCTGTTTACCCTGAAAACCAGCAAGTCTCCGGCATCACAGATAATAGATCCTATACTTGTACAGAATAAATAATAGTAATGTAATTATTTGCAGTAACGTCATATGCAGTGATTGTTTGGCCCTTAAAGTATAAGGGGTAATTTGTTTTGTGTGTGCGAGATGGAAAGAAATAGGTTGCGATATCTAAATGTCTGCTGGTTGTCTGGTTCTAGACTCCGGGGTATTCCTGGAATATAGAACATTATTTTATCCTCCATGCAGACTAGGAACTCTGCGTTCCCTTTTCTGACTAAACAGAAATGTTCCACGTCTGTGTAAGTATGCCAATGTAAATTTTTTTTGTTATGGGTCTATTTAGAAGGGTGTAAAAGGAAGAGGCGTAAGCCACACTGTAAGGTGAGGGCGCAAATAAATAACGTCTGATTGGACAGTTGTCAGCTCATCCATATTTACCACTGGATTCTGCTGACATCCAGCTCTATGCGGTATTTGGCAGGACTTTGATGATGTTTTCCAGCTGTTTAGCCTGTATCTGTCCAGATTTTCAGCTTCACTGTGGGCTCAGCCATGGAAACAGCAAATGGAAATGTGAAGAGAGCTGAAATCAGAGCCAGGCAAAGAGGGGAAAATGCATTAACCGCTAACACGTGGATTGTTCTGCATTGTCCGTTTGTCAAACTGTAGTGTCCCTGCAATGGATGGATGTCTTTTCAAAAAGCAGCCACTTGGTGCTATTCAAATGACTCTGGGCCTAGTTCAGATCTGATTGCAGCAGTAAATTTGTTAGCAAATGGGCAAAACCATGTGGGTCATTCTAACCCGATTGCACGCTGCATTTTATCGCATCGGTGTGATCGGGTCAGAACTGCGCATGCCAGGCGGCCGAAGGCCGTCGTTCTGCTACGATCGCCTCTGCCTGATTGACAGGCAGAGGCGGTCACTGGGCGGGGGGGCGGGGCGTTTCGTGAGCGCGGTCTGGCCAACGCAGGCATGGCCGGATCGTGACGTCATACGCAGCTGCTGCGGGCCGGGGAGCGATGAGTAGCTCCCGGCCAGTACGCTAAAGCTGCGCTGGTTGGGAGCTACTCTTGAAGTGCAAAGGCATCGCCGATGTGCAATGCCTTGGCACTTCTGCGGGGGGGGGGGGGGGCGGCACTGACATGCGGGGCAGGCTAGTCCTGTGCTCGGCGTCCCTCCGCATGTCAGTGTGAATGATCGTAGCTGTGCTAAATTTAGCACAGCTACGATCGTTTCGGAATGACCTCCCATATGCACCTCAGGAGAGGCAGATATAATGATGCCCATGCATTTGTGAGATATTAGGTGCTATCCTTCGATTTCGACCGCATCTGTGAGAGAAATCGAAGGATTGTATGCACATTTAAAGTACCATGTGACGCGATGCGCCGGCACGCCGCTCGAATGTCGTGTCTCATGATAGTATGTGCTGCACATAATATTTCTCTCATCGCAGTGCGATCTCGTGTTTTTTTTTTTTAGCACTGCCGGTGCGATGCCCCGCGATGTCGCGTTGTGGGGCATCGCACAACTGTATGGGTGCCGTAACATGTGCAGAGAGAGTTAGATTTGGGTGGGGTGTGTTCAAACTGAAATCTAAATTGCAGTGTAAAAACAAAGCAGCCAGTGTTTACCCTGCACAGAAATATAGAATAAATATAGAATATAACCCAACCAAATCTAACTCTCTGGGCATGTTATATCTGCCCCACCTGCGCTGCACATGGTTTTGCCCATTAGATAACAAATGTTCTGCTGCGATCAGGTCTGAATTAGGCCCTCAGTCTATTTTCATTGCAAGTTATTGCAGTTTCTTTGCAATACTTCCCTAGCCGTTTTCTTGGAGGCATTTTAAGGTGCATACACACTGGGTGATATTTTAGATGATATCGTTCATTTTACCCTTCTGAGTGATATTGTTTTAAATATTGGCTAGTGTGTGCTGCAAACTATGTGCGCATTGTTGACGGCCCCCTCTGTCGCCAGTGCATGCTAGTCAGTTTGAACTTATTGTCCAAAACTGCATGTTTAGGCCGGCCGCCGCGTGGCGCCACTGAACAATATCGGTAGCAATATCGTTCAGTGCGTACGCACTATGTCGGCTGCCCGGGAGGGTAGGGGGAACACGATGCGATATGGCTCAGGGAGCGAATCATCCAGTGTATACCCACCTTTAGAGACTAAACAAAGGTCCCATATATAGTGGAGGTGGTGCTGGCTGAACCAATCATCCTAAATACATAGCTTATCCATTACCCGTGATCTGCTGAGACCTGTGTACTGTACTTGTGCTCATGAGACATGTTCTATATTAAAGGTATTTTTTTATTCTATATTATACACCGTATGGAAAGTTGGTGGCACTCGCAGGACTTGACGGGGACAACCTACTTAATAGGCGTGAAAAACTATGGTCAGCAGTCTCAGCTACTAGGTGAGATCTCTGATACTAGGATCCACAGGAGAGTACACTTTGAATCACTAGGAGGTTGAAAACACCGGGGATCCTCTCTGAATTTGTTTACTCTTAGTATCTGATCTACTATATGGTATTTCTGAATCAGTCAGGTAATTGGGCCATGATAAGAACTGTATGCCCCTTTTGGTTAAGCCTGAGTATTCAGATATACTATATTGTCTTCTGATGTTGATTACTTCATTCATAGTAAGATGTACCCCTGATGAAGTCTTGACAAGAGACTGAACGTGTTGGGTTATCTATTTATTTCTGTTTTTTTTTTGTTTGTTTTTTTACCTCCTATCTGCGTGCATAGAAGGAGTATAAATCAGATTCGCTGTGAAAAAGGATTATTGTGGAACAATGGACTATACTGTTATTTTATGACTTTTTTTTTTTTTTTATAAATTTGTCAATCAAGTGGAGAACACTCGATATTTGTCCTTTTAAAGTATAAATGAAGTTATATTCCGCTATTAAGCAGTAAATGCTGATGATACTGTGATTCTATTTGGATTTTAATAATATATGGGTGCTAACTCACTATTGGTATATATTCGATTCTTTTTGGTTCTTGCTAACAGAGGGCGGAATTCAGACCTGTCTGTGCTGTGCGTTTTTTCTTTGGTTCTTGCTAACAGGGGGCCTAATTCAGACCTGATCGGTGCTCCACAGATTTCCCCCACCTCCAGCAAGGAGAATCATCCACGGTACTGCAGGACTTAGTAAATCACACTAGTTTATTGCAACGATTCGGGAGCCTGACGATGGGACTTTGGGTCCCGAATCGTTGCAATAAACTTGTTTGATTTATTAAGTCCTGCAGTGCCGTGGATGATTCTCCTTGCTGGAGGGGGGGTGTCTGTGGAGCTGTGCATTATTTGCCATGGGCACACAGGCAGCATGATCACAATGATTGGATTGCCAATCCAGCCGTCTTCCTATATATTATTTCAGATATACCACTCCTGGGTGTGCAGTCGCGCTCTCTCTGATATACGCACCCATTGGTGTGTGTTGTGACGGCCTTCTGCGTTCAGCCACCCAAGACGTGCGTATATCAGAGCGACACCCAAGAGTGGTATAGCTGTCTTATAAAATGGTCCCTGTTGCGACAAAATAGTTCTATGTGGAGATAATGTAGGGTGACACAATTGTTTGCTGCTTCTGAAGTGGCTGTTTGAAAAGATCATCATTGTACAAGTCATGTGTGATGAGGTCTGATGTGATATCATTTGAGTTGTGTGGTAAATATGGCATTTTGGGAAATGTTTCTGTCAGAAATATCAGTCATAGGGGTGTATTCCATACCTGTCTGATCCTTTCCGACAGGTCAGTATTCAATGAGCGGCCAAATCCGACTGTCGTATTTCTGAGTGCCTCTCCAATGTCCATACAATCTTTAAATATGTGAACCAACCAATCCCTAGCAGAATTTAAACAAGATAAATCACTGACAGTTGTGCTCGAAAATTCTCCAATCGGCACCGCCGCCTCTTAGTCAGCTGACCTTGGTTGCAGTCATATGATCAGTCTCTTAGCAACCTCTATACACCTGTATTAGCCACACTTCCGGGTGCAGCATCCTGCTACATCACGGTCGCACTTCCGGGTGTGGCATCCAGATACGTCATATCCGGCGCCCTCATAACCTCTGTCCCAGTGCACAGACGTTTCTCATGGCTGCATTTCCGGATACGGCATCGAAAATACGTCATGTCCCTTTCTCTGGTTCCCGTAGGGATTTATATAAACAAAAGTTCCTATTCTGATATCCAGGAGCGTCGCATTTGCTATTGAATATGAAACAATAAACACAACACACATCAACAATACCCCACCTATAAATAATGCGCAATACAAATCAACGATAGCAGTGAGCAGTGTCTGTGTGAGAGCTGGTACTGCTAACACTTGCGGATTGATACAGCTGTGACTTTGTGATGAGGTTTCAAATGACAATTGGATGTTGATCAGGCCTGAGGTGTGCGGTCGTTGGAAAATATTGCACGGTCATGTGATCTAATGTGTCCAATCATGTGGGTGAAATCTGTCTCCACATACCACACCATTTTATAATAAATGTATAATATTTTTATATAAATACTAATTCATGTTCACATGGTTATTTCAACTGTTATAAGTATGCAATTTGTAAAGTGAGAGTGTGTGTGCAACTACAAAGCTAAGCATGCACACTTTTTAATGGCATTTACACTTGCGACCAAAGAGGTGTAAGTGGGTTGTAATGGGGCATTCTGACATAAGAATAGGGAGTTTTTATACAACTGCAGGCTCCCCACAGTTGGCAGCAAGCGCAAATACGCCTGTTTGGAAGTGTATCATTACACCTGTTAAAGGGTAGTTGTGTTCTGATGACTAGTAGCAGACCAGGCTATATATAGTTCTACAGCCATAAGTAGGAATGTTATCACCTGTGTCAAGAAGGAAAACAGAAACTCCCAGCTGTGACCAATGCTCCTAAATATTCCTTTCCTTTAACCCCCCACCCCTTTTAGCATTGCACCCTGGTCCGCTGTCCCCTCTTTCGCAGCCCTGTATATTGCCATATATGACGCGATGGCACCCACATCCTCCATATTAAAAGACAGATCTCCCATATTCTGCTATTTCTTCAATAAAACTAACTAAGGATAATTACTCCTGACTGTGTTTTTTTAAAATCTGTGTTTATTTCTTAAAAAACATGTTATGTAAATTGATAACAATGGAATAAAGTATTATTTTTTTATGTTTTAAGAATCCGTTTTTCAAATATGCAAGTCCAGTGTATAGCTGATAAATATTGTATTATAATGACAGCTTTTTATGAGCTGTCTGAGATACTGAACAAATCTGGTATGCAGCGCACACAGGCTACGCGGTGAAGATAAATGACAAGTAGTGTAATGACTACCAGTGAGAGATCTGTGCTTGTGATGCTTTATGCATACATAATGGATTGTAATATGTGGTGTTTAGCATATATCTCACCGCCATATTAATCATTCTGCGTACAATACGTGGTCTGCTTCAGATTTTCTTAACTGTTACTAGATTTCTGGTATATCCTTGAAAGCAGATTGTGTGCTATGCTCTATATAGAGTTTGCTGCCTAATAATTATTAAAGGGGCTATATTCTATTATTTAATGGGGCTTGTGTGATAATGCTCTCCTGACTAGCCAGAGTTACTTGTCACACCAGATTGCACCTTGGCCAACATCGTTGACTCTCAGTACTGGGGCCATTTGTTTAATTTCTTACAAAGGCCTTATCTTTGTGGAGTTTGTATGTTTTCCATGTGTTTGTGTGGCTTTTTTTCCATACTACAGAAAAATAGTTTTAGATTAATTGCTGCATCCACTGGAGAAGGGACTAATGTGACTGACTTATATGGTCTCTATAATCATTATTAATTGTTAAATAAAACCATTAATACATAAATAATTGTCTGCTTATTAAAATGTAACCTAGTATGTGTTCTGTGTTAGGGACTATAGAGTGTAATCTCCAATGGGGCAGGGACTGACGTAAATCTCTGTAGAGTGTTGCGTAGTTGATGTGACTAGTGTCCTTTTCTAGTATCCCACCAATGTATGGTGTATGAAATGGATTTAATTCTGCACATGTTCCGCCAGACATAGTGGAGATTCCTGGCTGCGCTAACATATGCAAATTAAAATAGTGCTGACAATGCTAGTTTTCTCTCGCACCTCTCAAATTACATTTATTTTTTATTTTATTTATGAACAGTTTCTTATATAGCGCAGCTTATTCCGTTGCGCTTTACAAGTGGAACACTAATAGAACAAAACTGGGTAATAACAGACAGACATAGAGTTATAAGGGGGTGTACACGGAGAGATCCGTGCTTAAATATTAAGCAATCTGACTGTGTATGCCCATAGCGATAGTGATGCGCGGTCACGTGTGTTGTTATCGCTGACTCTAGATTTGGCATTCATGCCAAATCTAGTAGATCGCTCACTTCACTGCTGTGTGAAGTGAGCAGTCCCCCCCCCCCCCCCCCCCCCTCTCGCTCAGCACACATTGTGCTATGTGTACTGAATGGGGGGAAGATGTGTGCTGAGCAGTCTGTGCTAGATCGCTCGGCACACATCTCCCCGTGTGTACGGGGCTCTAGGAAGGCCTTGCGCGCAAGCTTACAATCTATAGATTATCTTTGTCACTCTCTGGTGTGATAGAACCAGAAATGAGCTGAAGATATCATTTAGCAACTAAAGGCCCATATAGACAGGCCGATGCGGGAGAGATGTGTGCTGAGCGAGCCGCTCAGCACAGCGCGATCTGTGCTGAGCGTGCGGGGGGGGGGCTCATTTCACCCGCTAGATTGGTGAGCGACCAATCTAGCACCAGCGATAGCGATGCGCGGGGCTGCGCATCGCTATCGCTGTAGGGGGTACACACTGAGCGATAATGCTCAAATTCTAAGCAATCTAGTCAGATTGCTTAGAATATCGCTCTGTGAGTACCCCCTCTTTAGAGAAAAATATTCCCTATGTAAAATCAATAGAAATCCCTTTCTTCCTTTTTATTTGAAGCTAGTTTTTTCTTTGCTGGTCGTTGCATGTTATTTTGCTTTACGTGTTCTATGTCTTCTAATTGCTATTTTGAGGCTCATTTTGCCCTACATTGAGGCCCACTTCAAAACGTAAATACTGTTAATTGTAGCGGTCTTTTTCCACAAAATGAGACTTGTGTAGTTTAGTTCTAGATTTCTTTTCTTTCTTTTCAATTTCCCATCCCCCTCATAGATGAAACATTGAAGAAAGCCTGGAGACTGGCCAACTTCCAGCTCTGCCGTGTCCTAAGGCCGTGAATTACAATCTGTTGTTGCTGCGCTGTTCCTCTGGTTGCCAAAGCAACAGCAGAAAAGAGAATTAAAGGCTGGGTGGACCTCCTCATCTAAACCACTGGAGAGGAAAATAAAATAAAGTTGCAATGACATAAAGCAAATGTGCTATCAGTGTGGCAAGATAGAAAGTTTGGGTGTATTTACACACTGCATACATTTTATTGAGGATAATTATGTGGTTCATGTTTTTGTTTTGAAATTGAACTTGTCTGGGCTGAATCCCAATTTGCAACAATAGCTTTTGATTTGGCAAAGAAGTGTTCAGTGCTTGGGTCTAGTGTCTTCTATTGCTGAGTGTTATTGTCTTGCTAACCTAGATATATTAAGAATACACTCCTGCGTTGTCACCTGTGCTTTTAAAATATCTAAAATATCTTTAGTTTGAGTGTTTGCCTGATTGGAGGTCTGAGATTTGGGCTATTAAGGATTTTTGAACAGGGTTTTATCCAGTGGTGGGATTCAGCCGGTTCGCACCGGTTCTTCAGAACCGATACCTAATGTTAGTTATGGTTCTGAGAACCGTTTGCTAATGAGCGCCACCAGCATAGGCGCCGATTCCATTACCCCAGTAGAGCTTGCCGCCGCTGCCCCCGCAGTAGATTGAGACGCGCTGGGGGCTGCAGAAGCGCTTCTGTACCATAGCAATGAAAAAAAAAAAAAAAAATGGCCACGGCCAAGGAGGAGACAGACGCTAGAGGTCACATTTGACCTCTAGTGCTTGTCTCCTCGGCGGCGGGCATTTTAAGAGGGTGTTTTTTTTACACTACTATGGTACAGAAGCGCTTCCACAGCCCCCAGCGTGTCTCAATCTACTGCGGGGGCTAGCAGTAACCACTGATGCCCGCACCCACCCTCCCTACTTTACTGATGCAGCGGCCAGGAGATACCTGGCAATACACAGGAAAGCCCTGGCAATGCACAGGAGACCCCCTAGCAACACGTATGAAACCACTGCCAACACACAGGAGACCCCCTAGCAACACGTAAGAAACCCCTGGCCACGCACTGGAGACCCCCTAGCAACACGTATGAAACCCCTGGCAATGCACAGGAGACCCCTAGCAATGTAAGTGGCATTATTGTGTGTGGGCATAAAATGGTGTCAGGGCCATCACTGTGTGTATCATAATATGTAATTGGCGTTACAGTGTGTGGCATAACGCATAATGGGTGTTATTTGAGTATTAAATGCATGACTTATTAAACTACCTTTCGGTATACTTAAAATGGTCATTAGGACATAGAACCGGTTGTTAATTTATTTGAATCCCACCACTGGTTTTATCCATATGTGTATGTGTGTGTGTGTGATTATACAAATGTACTGCTATGGGAAATGGTGTCCTGGTCACAGCAGTTCAGCACTACTCAAAGTTCTGCTGTCCTCCTAAGCAGTATGACTAAAGGGCCCCATACACTACTGCGACATGTCCGACCGTCATGTCGCAGGCGATCACCCCGGCAGCCTCCCTGGCGGAAGGATCGCCCAAGATGCATCATATGCTGTCCTTTTGCATACGATGTATCTTGTGCGATGCCAGCCATGCCTGCGAGGTCGGACATGATCGCTAGTGCAGCACTGTCGATCTGGATAATCTGATCCGATGCTCACGGGAACGCGCATCGGATCGGATCCGAAACACCTCCAAAATGCCCAATATATCAGGCCGAATGCCCGATATATCCCGAAATCTGCTGAAATCGGGCATTATCGTTCTAGTGTATGGGGCCCTTTACCGTTATCTGTCGCCTTCTTGCAGACTTATAATTTTCCTATGTTACCTTTTTAATTTTCCTATGCAAACCGCTACATTTTGAGACACACATTCATTGCTAGTGAGTATTTGTGATTATGGTTCCTCTGAGCAGGCATTAAAGCCCAGCCAGTCTGTACTCTATAAAAACTCTGCAGTTAATCACAGACCTGAATGCCTCCAAGTTTCCTCAACTTACACCCATATTGCTTATTTTAATAATATTGTCCAGATGCGGTTTTGTTGTAGCCCATCCTGTTCAGCCCTTTGTTAAGCATCCTTCATTCCCCAACATCAGCAATCCTCGTATAACACAAAAATCAGTGCAAAGGAGTCCTAAGTGTGTAATTGTGCTCAGCACAAGCCACTTTTGGCCCATTGTACACGTCAATTTAGAGCATTGTTATTCCCTCCCAGTCCCCAAAGCCAAATGTTTTAGTCTGAATCTGTGCAACTTTCCCCCCCCCTCTCCCTTGCGTACTGCGAAGGGTGTACACTAAGCCTATTCACACTTTCCCTGCACTTCTCACACACTGCATCTGTTACATAGGCTGGGTACACGGGTGTACTACGAGTGGCCGGCAGTCGGGATACCTACCGCCGGAATGCCGGCAGCGGGGCAGGCACAAAAGAGCCCCTTGCAGGCTCGCTGCGCTCGCCGCTGTGGGCCACGCTATTTATTCTCCCTCCAGAGGTGTCATGGACACCCCAAGAGGGAGAATAGTTGTCGGTATACCAGCTGTGGGGATCCCGACAGCCGGTATATCAAGTACCTCCCGGTACACATTAGAACGACAGCGATCGTGGCCAACGGGATACATAGGTTGCCCGTACACACAGAATGGTATAGTGCATGACCATGTTATATGTCGTTCACTAGCTACGTTCAGCTGCATGCGGTCAGCTGCTGGGTCACCCCATCTGATGTGCAGAACAGATGGGACAACGCTGATGTCGGTGGGCAGGAGTGCGCAATCATGGTTACAAATCAGATGTGTACAATATTTTGCTCCGATCTGTGGGATTGGCTGACCTATCGTCTGATGTAAACTCAGCCTTAAGGCCCCACACGTTAGAATGGTATTTGCACATGATGCGCACGTTTTCGGCACATCGGATCGATATATCGTTAGTAAAAGTGCAAATCGTGTACATTTTGCTAACGACATTGCGCGGTTCTGCATTTCGTTTGTCATATCTTCAGTTCTTCCAAGCTGCAGGCAAGATCTGAAGCTGTCGTCAACAACAGCATGCTCCTGTATGTGGCCACACCTCAGATCTTTTGCAAGATCTGTCTTATATGTATACACTTTATCGCGAGTGCAGGACTGCCAGGGAGTTCAAGGGAAATTGTTAGCCACATTGCTTGTTTGCGAGTCACTTTAATGTGTGGGGGCCTTTTAAGGTGCATACGCACGGATAGATTTGGCAAACGATCAAATATCGTTAACGATTTCCAGGACAAACGATTTGGTGTCAAATAGTGAACGATTGGACAAACGATTGATCTTTAACGATTATCGCTTACACAAAAATGCACAAAATTCATCTTGTCTGGGGTAAAATTTAAATAAAGTGTGTGACTGAAGTAGAGGATATAAAAAGCACCTACCATTTTAGCACTGCATAAACAATGCTGGCCAGTTACTGGGGGGCATTCATGACTGCAGAAGCATATAGGGAGTGGCAGGAGGGACAAACAGTGTGCAGAATCACAAGGGACACAGCATAAACAATGCTGGCCAGTGTCTGGGGGACATGCTGGGGGACTTTACACAGGTATAGGACATATTGGTGGACAGTGAAAAATACATTGCTGCAAGGTTTATATATACATTGGTTACCAGCAGCCTTTCAGCAACATGTTACTTGCATGCTGCTTGTAGAAACTGTGAAAACAAAAGCGATGAGTGCTGTCTGTGTCTCTTCTCCATCCAGCCTGGCACAGAATGAGGAAATGGTGGTGGGGAGCGGTTAGCCAGTCATTTAGCTTTCACCAAATCGTTCATCGTGCATACACATAAAACGATTTAAACACAATGCAAAAGATTGGTCTACGATCTTTCCGCATGCATGAAAGAACATAGACTTCTGTAAACGAGCGGCGGGTATGCCCATTGGCAGATATTTCTTTCATACACGCAGAACGATTTGAAAGATTGGTCGTTCCAATCGATTGGGAAAGCCCACATCTTCTGACAAATCTATCCGTGTGTATGCACCATTAATCGCTCTACTCAACATAGTGCAGACGAATTCCACAGCGGCTAGCCACTCAGTACTGAACAGTGCACACATGAGGTGACTCCTTCTCGGAGCTAAACAACATTGCATTCGATGGAAACACCCACCACCCTGGGTGTTTTTTGTTTTTTTTTATAATATGTAGCAGTTTAATAATACTTTTGTGGATTATCTATATTCCAACAAAGCTGTAATGAACATATCTTAAAAGTAGCAGAATTCCTGAGGGCTTGTATAATGTAGCAATTCAGCTTTTAACTTTGTTTTCTGTAAATAGCAAGTACCTTTTCAAACATGTCATTGTTGTTAGTTTTCCTCCTACAAATCATTATCTCCTTTCGAAGATTATTTTGGATGCACAGAATGATGGCTTCCAAACACAGACACTGGTTCTACATTTTAGATTATGGCAGAGGAGGGAGAAAATGTCACAGTGGAAAAAGAGGGGGGGCGGGGTGTCAAAGCCTCTCTGCTTGCTGACTCATGACTGTGGTTGCCGTGGGAACTGCAAAATTAGAAATTTATTTTATTTATTTACAGTTTCTTATATAGCGTAGCATATTCCGTTGAGCTTTACAACAGGAACAACAGTAATAGAACCAACCTAGGTAAAGACAGACATAGAGGTAAGAAGGCCCTGCTCGCAAGCTTACAATCTATAGGGAAATAGGCAAAATAGGCATTGATACTCTAGTTACATTAGATAGGGAAGCATTGAAGGTTTAGGCTTGTCTGAAGAGGTGAGTTTTCAGGGAACGTTTAAAGGTTTGGAAACTAGAGGTGAGTCTTATTGTGTGTGGGAGGGCATTCCACAGAGTGGGTGAAGCCTGGATCAAGTCCTGTCATTTTGAGTGGGAACAAGTAATATACGTGTGGATGAGAGACGCAGATCTTGTTCGGAGTGAAATGGTCGGTTAGGAAGATATCTTGAGATGAGTGAAGTGATGTATGTTGGTACAGTTTGGTTATTAGCCTTGTATGTAAGTAGAAGTATTTTATATTTAATACGGTAAAATACCGGTAATAGGGTAGAATAAATGATTATTAGCAATAGTAAATAAATAGCAATAGCAGCCATGGAAAACAAACTAAAGGAAAAATGTTCAACAACATTTAACCTTATAGCCACAATGATCTACAGTATCTGAAGTGTAAAAATGTTTTAATGGAATTGCCACGTTTTCCGTGTCACTGCGGTTTGTGGAACTTATGGTTTTGCTCTTTTTATTTAAAAAAAGGAACATGATTCTTGTGATGTACGAGTTGTGATTTAATCGTATTAAAGTTGTAATGTTTGTGTTTATTTATTGGATTTATTAACAGTTTCTTATATAGCGCAGCAATTGTGCTTTACAATTGGACACAATGATAAAACAAAACTGGGTAGTAACAGTCATAGACGTAGCAAGGCCCTGCTCGCAAGAATGCTTTATTTGGGGTACAGACTTCAACAACGGATCATCTGATTGACCGATGTAGCTAAATTGGTAATGATGCACAAAGCGATATTGTGCATACACACTTGCCACGTGGTATGTCTGGTCCGATGAAACCGTTTGAATATGTCCACCTATCTGTGATTTTCAATGGCTCCTGCAGCCAACATATTGTGCGGTCATTTGGTCATCTGTACACACAGTAGGATGTGGTTGTATCTGTACACTACATCACATCGTCAGTCAGATATATAGTGTTTACACTTTGTGAAGATGTACGGGACGATATATCATTCATTGGCTGTACGCCTGTTATATCCTCCAGTGTGTTCCCAGCATTTTCAAGGTTGTATGCTTACAAATACCAGTGGCTGTTGCTTGGAACATTATATTTTATGTCCGCCTTAAGCCTCTTGCACGTGCACACATGTTCATTTTAAGCGTATATTTTTCAAATCCTTTTAAATCTGATTTTGTGTTGAAAGTACAAGAAATATTGTTAGTGAGGCTCTCCAGGTGTTGTGAAGTGACGAGCCCCCAGCTTGCTTTGCCAGATAGTTAATGTGTAGTTCCATTTTCCCTCGAGAGCCATGTCATTGTCGTTTTTTTTTTTTTTTTAATGCTCCTCCATTGCATACAGCATTATCAAAGCAACCCGCACTCTGAGACTGCTGCATAGTCCACACTCAGAAGCACCACCCCTCCACATACACAAATATGAGTGGCCCAATAAGAAGCGCCGTCTCTTGTATAGAATGTATCCATATTCTGTATCCCTCCTGATGGTAATTCATTGCTCTCAGGAGACCAGAAAAGAGCAGGGCATTCTATTACTTCAACGCACATAAAAAGCTGTGAATTAGTGATATTCTTTTGCCAACTCACCGAGTGTCTGAGATGTGCACACATAAAGGTATCTTCAATTCATCAGTTACCCTGATGTCTATCATTCAGGCTGGAATTAGCCTAAACCAGTATGACTCCCACTTTTAGGTCCGAACTCACCTGGGTACAGGTATAGTCTAAACTCAAAAGGTATCTTTAAACCTGGTCACATCTCCACATCTGTGATATCTGATACACATCTGATTTACAGGCAACATTCCCAGAACAAATTTCTTCCAAGAAAGTATTTGTTCCAACCGCAGAGTTAAATCAGGTAAAACAGTCAACGGGAAGTACTTTTGAGTATCGGCGGCAGGTCCATTACTTTTGCTATACATGCTGCCTTCTGCTTTCCTCACAGAGGAGATTCCACCTTGGCTAGTTCTGCTCACAGTTAAATAACTGTGCAAAATTCTGAAGCAGGTCTTTGGGGGGGAATTCAGTGATGTGCTGTTGTTAAGCATCGCAGCCATGTCCAGCTGCTCTTATATCTGCCCTTTACGTTTTCTCTGTGGGGTACACGGGCTATCCTGCAATGTGCAGTCGCAGAAAGGCACATTGCATCCTGTGCACACATTTTAATTCTCCCTTTGTCTCCAAACTACAAATCAACCTAACCTGAGTAAGCTAGCTGCACAATAGAAAGGGCAGGGAACAGACTAAACATTTCTGCACCCTACTCTTGCTTTTGTACATGTTTTGTATGTGGGTCATTCCACGTGACTCGCGTTATGTTTCATGTTCACTTTTATAAGCTAAAATACACCAGACACAAGCATGAAGCTGAAATGCAACATTTTAAAAATATGACTAACATATGGGGTGGGTAGCGATAATTAATGCTTATATTTTGCCCAGTATCATTCTGCTGCTCATATCGCTATATGGCGCTCGTCTAGTGGTACGGAAAGCGCAGGCTGAAACACATTTCTTTATTCATAATATATATTATAATGGGTCCTGCCCTGCAGTGCAGAATAAGAAGGCTGTTTGCTGTCGATAGAAGCACTTTCATTCCTAGTGCGCGTCCAGGCTTGGCTGCTCTGTCCTTATGGATTTGCTGTGTGCCTATGAAACGTTCCACTCAAGCCTCAGACTGTCAGGCATATAACACACCATGATTCCAAATGACACCAAACGTCAATTGTATTAAAAAATAAAATATAAGAAAATAGTTATTCCTCCTCCGTATCTTGTATATGCATGCAAACCTGTCATAATTATGTGCAACCCCAAGTAATTTATAAAAGTAATGCTCCAGATCCTAACTCCCTGCACATTTCTGTTAGAACACACTGTGAAGGTTTTTTAAGGTTAGGCAGCAATGGAAGAATGCTACATTAATTGCTGTGTGCAGCCGGGAAACTGAAAGCAGGACGTTTTACTGCCAGACATGGCTAAGCAAAACCAGCCATAACTCTCACAGTGCGGAACATCATAAATTACATTCAGCTGACACCAGTTTCCAGATTACATTTACAAAAATAAAAAAGCAGTTGTGTTCTCGCTGGTATAAAACCCAAGACTCTTATTGTCCTAAATGTAATGTTGTTGCTCGAATGCTAGTCTTGTTTCATGTTTTTAATTGTATTTGTAGGCCCTTATGTGGCAAATGTAATGCAGGCAGTGCATAAGAACAAGGTTTACGATTGAGATTATAACCATTTCCTTCCTTCCTGGCCTGGCAAGTCCTTAGTGTGCCTGTGCTCCTACTTCCTCTGGTTCTCTACAGTGTAGAAGGGCTGACTCCATGGAATGAGCCCAATGTAGAGGAAAAATGGCAAGTGAGATTCTATTCCTTTTCCAGAAAAGGGGGGGAAAGTAATTTGGCGAGTCTGTCCGATATTTATTTTTTATTTTTATGCAGTCCTTTAAAAGGCAAAACATTGGGAAGACTTGCTGGAACTCTGCCAATGTTTGCAAGTCGCAGGCTGTTGCATTTCCCTCAAGGTCTGTGTGATTAGGCTTGGGGATATGGAACCCCATACAACCACATTGATGTGTTTATTTGGTGATGCTTTTAAACTGAAGCTAATGAATACAGAATATGCCTCCACCTTAATATGGCACCACAGTGTAGCAATAGCTATGTATGGGAAGCTTGCCGCATTCTATTAACATCTATGCCGCGTCCATGTTACTATATTATTTGTATAGTGTTATCGTATACCACTGTGCTTTTGCAGTTTGATATTACTGTACATAATAGTGATGGTATATTGCTATTTTTGTTTTATTATATATTTAATCTGCCATCACATTTAATGCCCTTAGATGACTGTGTATAGCTGCAACTCTATTGTTCACATCCCAACCATGGAATCGTTATTCTGCATTTTGCTATAGCATTTGTGCTGTTTGTGAGTGACTATTCTCCCTGCGCTTGCGCCAGATGGACACAACTGCTGGTTATGGAAAAGGCGAGGTTCCACCTGGGGTGTGTGACTTGTATTAATGCACTCTGGCCTGTGTAGCATCACTCTTCTATCTATATAATTCACAGTAGGGAGAGCATTATTCCTTAATACATAAGATTTCCTGATGAACATTTTAGTGATTACATAAGAGCTCACCACGTTTACCATAGATCATACATCTATTAATATCACTTGTGTACTTTATTTCAAAACTTGCAGCAGAATATTTATATCTATACAGTCCTGTAAATAATTTGTATTCTCTGTAGATGGTTGTGGCAATCCTCTCATTTCCCGCATAGAGCACATGAGAAACGTAAAATATTATTTTATATATATTCCAGCAAATTATTTGACGCTATATTTCTTCTCCAAGCAATCTTATTTATGTTGGCCATTGCTGGCAAATGTGATATACCACTGATCAATTGAGTTATACCATATCTGATCATTTCAGCAACTTTATGCCAGTCTTTGTAGGTTGAGTAAGGTATACAATGTATGTATGTATGTATGTATGCTCTACAGTGCATGAGTAGATATTAATGTTGGAAAAACATAGATTCTCTCATCTTTAAAGTTAGGAAAGGATTCTAGTTCAAGCCCAAAGCTGTAAATAAACCTCACAGCATCTTTTCTTTATGGGGAGGAACGTTTCTTCATTGCCATCTGATGGCACAGATTTATTAGCCACATAAACCCATATTTATTATTGTGGATTTCTGCTCCAAAATACCCACGATTCTGGTGGGGTATCTTCTGTTATCTTTAGAATGTACCATATAGGGGGGAAGCCAACATTATCCCTAATATAATATACACCTGGGAGCACATTGTTAACACAAACTGGACAGTAATCTGCATAATAAACTACTGTAATTTACAGAAATGTAAAAGTGTTTCTTAATACAGCATATTCAGGTACAAGTATTTCTGTTTCTGTTGGATTATGTAGGTTACCCTTGTATTTGTCCCTGTCAGAAAGTGTCCTTCATATAGGACATGCAGTTTAAGTGTTCACTTTCATCCACTGTATTGTTCTAGCAAAAGTTTTTAATTGTTCCCTTTTTCCTTTAGGCTGGTGTTTGGCATGCTGTACCCGGCTTATAATTCCTACAAGGCTGTGAAGACGAAAAATGTGAAAGAATATGTAAGTAGTTCATCCTAAGGCTCTGACTTTATTACACTATTTCTAGAGATGACTGAAATTTACTGAATTGTTCTGCGTGATATTGACCTCATTCTACAGATGGGTAGTTGTCTTGTTTGTCCGGGTTCAGTCTTAATGGTTCCATGTGAATATTCTCTCTGTCTGGTTTGTCTTGATGATAATTCAAACCCCATAGAGCGGAATGATGATGTGTCCTAGTTCTATAAAGTCTGCAAAATGGACTTGCAGATGATATCGCTAGTATTTAACACCTTTGTTAAAGGGTGGAAGAGAACAAATGGCAGCAGTTTTAGTACTGGTGTTATAGAGTGAGCTATGAGGTTCTATTGGGGCATTTTTCTGTGTGGTGTTTAGGTATTGATGGTTGCTTACTTTTAGTTGCACGTCATAGGGATGTGAGCAAAATGAGCAATATCATAATTTCCTTTTTAGTGCTCATAAACATTACCCACAAGGCCTCTATGAAACCTTACTGTAATCTTCCCAGTTATGTTATCTCTGTATCTAACAGACCAGATGCTTGGTTGCATAGGGAGAGGAAACAGCAGGAAAAAAAAAAAGTAATAATGCCACTGTATAAATCATTGGTATGGCCTCATCTGGAATACTGTGTCCAGTTCTGGAGACCATATCTCCAGAAGGATATAAATACATTAGAGAGCATACAAAGCAGGGCAACTAAAATGGTGCATGACCTACATCACAAAACTTACCAAGATAGACTAAAAGATCATAAAATGTTTAATTTGGAGCAGAGAAGGGAAAGGGGGACATCACAGAAACTTTAAAATATACCAAGGGTTTTAAAAAGTACAGGAGGGAAATTTTCTTCTAAAGAAGAGAAGCATTAGACAAGCGCTGAAATTGGGATGAGACCGGTTCAGGGAAATCTACGGAAAAATGACTTTGCAGGAAGGGTAGTGGACAAGTGTAATAGCCTCCCATCAGAGATGGTAGAGTCTAAGACAGCAGAGCAATTTTAAACATGCTTGGGATAGACATATGTATAGCTCTACAAAGAACTAAGGATCAAAAACGGTTGAGATTACCTAAAGAGTTAAAAAGGGGCAAACTAGATGGGCCAAGTGGTTCTTATGTGATGTGAAAGCAAATGTTTCAATAACCATATTATTTAATTGTTGGGGATTTTTGATAGTGTTGTGTGAGGAAAACTGAAAATTATTAAGGTAAGGTCACATCATCCCATTGAATGTTTTTAAATTGGGTGGGGGTTGACCAATATTTTTCAGCCTTGTGTCGTATGCATTTCTGTCTTAGGCGTAAATTGGGTGTAAGTTGCATGTCCATTTGTTATGGGGCTGTATTAGTAAAGTAGTGAAAAGCCCTGATTCACAATCCGGCATTGATACTGTAACAAGGCTTTTCACCACCTAGTCCTATTCAGGAAAGGGGTCTACCATGGAGAAGTCTTACGATTTCTCCAGTTTAGTCCCTGATTAATGTTAAAATTGCTTCCCCATAGACAAGTATGGGTAGAGTGATTCATAGAATGGAAAGATCTGCTTTCCATATCACTTCACAAGAAAGATGTACTTTCTCGGGTTGGCGTAATAAGGCTTGTTGGGGGATAAGAGCAGTAAACACTGATGTCTTCCTGCCTTCTCCTCCCCATCGCACCACCACCGTCACTATACTGTGGCCATTCAGATGCAATCCGAAGCATCAGTTTTTCACTTAAAAATGGAGGAAGAAATGAATGCATACAAGCATGCTGTCTACCCAGTCTGTCCTGGAAATCTATCAGCAATTTTGTCCCCTGCAGTGGAGCCATCAGAAGCACCAATAGTCAATCCACAAGATCCTCAAGAGCTCTACTATACTGTGCATGCATGGCTATAGACTTTAACGGTTGCAGCCAATTGCAATTACTTTAATATCTTTTGTTGGTGATTGGCTCATCACTGTGGCCAGCTTTACTGGTTTGGGTCATTATAGGTGTGAGTATCTGTGAATCTCCTGAAGAGCCACCAGATTTTCTCCACGAAAAGAGGCGAGAGATGACCTAGCCAAAGTTCGTGAATAGAGCCCTGCATATCTTGAAAATAGTAACTGCAGCTCATAGGGGGGTGGAGTTCAATTGTTTTTGGGCACCCATAAGTAGTGGTCACCCTACAGGAGCTCTTCAGGAGTTATTTCTGCTCTTAACCTCCTGAGGTGGCAAGCAAAATTCCGCAAAAAGCCTGGCCTTTGGTCACCCAAACTGCTGCTTCGGCAGTGCACCCATTACTTTTCACGGGTTTAGCTGCTGTATGCGTCTGAACATGATGCATTTGGGTGCGATAAGTTAATGGCGACTGTAGAACAATGGAGAATTGCCGGTTGGGCCCCCAGTACGCTCCCAAAAACAATTTGATTCATTCCATGGTGGAAGTTCTAATCGGGCATAAAATTAATTAAATGTATTGCAGGTGCACTCAAAGGTACAAACACATCAGATGATTCGCTCCGTGAGCGATATCGCCTAGTATTTCCCCTCCTGGGCCGGGCCGCCAACAGTGTGCATATTGCACAGTGACGTCATGCTGTGGCAGAGCTGTACATACAACTTTTGGACCATAGTTCAAATTGAGCTGCATGCACAGACGAGGGAGGGGGACGATAACGATGCATCGTTCATTGTCCGCAGTATACACACTGGGCGATACTATAAACAATATCGCTCAGGAGGGTAAAAATGAGCAATCTTGTGGACAATATTGTCTAGTGTGTACGGACCTTTACAGTTTGGCTTCTCTCAGCTTGAATACATGTCCAGTATAAAATAGGTTACACTGGCAATATTTATTTGCACAGTTTCGGCATATTCACACAAGGAAGGAAAACCCGTTTTCAATGTATTCTTCAAAAATGGCATTAATCCCTTGAGGCTTAGTTTCAGACACAGAACATCAGCCTTTAGGCCAAGGCTGTACATACTATTTTCAATTTCTTCTTACCATCAAATGAACAGCTTGTTGAGCCTGTCACCCATAAGATTAAGACAATCTGTTAATCTAGTGTGTGTGTGTGTGTGTGTATGAGATTGGGGGGGAATGATAAAAACATCTGGATAGCACATTACGCCAGTGCTCAAAACAGTTCAAAAATAGACTTTAGACTGTTTGCTGTTTATACTTCTTTGTTATAAAGATCATATGCTGAAGTGGCAGCAGCGCTTTTAGAGTATTGGTTTAAATGAAATGCTCACTTAACCAAAAAATACAGGTTGCTCCAGTAGTAAACAATATGTAGTGAATGTTCTTTTTAGCTTAAGAATCCAGGATGCATAAAATATAATTGCTTTGGACAACCTCTTTTCCTCACTAGTCCATAATTGGTGAGCCTTTCGCGGTGGGCATATGAACCCAGTGGTCGGGTTCACGGCGGTCAGAATACAGAAGCCGAGATCCCAGCTACCAGAATGCCGGCAGGGGGGTGCACGAGCGCAATGAAACCCCTTGCGGGTTCGGTTCTATTCCCAGTCTATAGGTGTTGTGGACACCCATGAGTGGGAATAGCCCTAGCGGGATCATAACTACATCCCAGCCTTTCAGATTTAACTTCCATTGTGCAAACCCATACCTTAATTTCTGTATGTCTTCATGTTATTGCTAGTAAGTTTCCACAGTGTTTGCCTGTCGATTTGTGACACATTTATATTCAAAATTCTGCTTTGTCATATACGTTTGTATTGAGTATTAAGCACTAGCTGGAAAAAAAAAGTGATCTCAAATTAAATCGTAGGTCTTTTTTTGCGTTTTTAGCCTGTGTTGCGGTACCTGGATATAATAATCCTTTTTACTAAATGTACAATAAATGTATTGCTCATGCCACTGTGTAAGCAGCTTTGTAGGTCTCTTGTGCTGTAGGTTTTATGGTCCGTTAAGTCACTGGTGGGGTTAATGCTACCCTTCTTAATGTGTAGACTTCCTGATTTGTGATTATTCTATATAAATGAGCACACAGAATTCTCAGGGATAAGGAACCCAGATGGTCTCACACGTGAATCTTGTGGCAACTGTAAGATGCATATAAAAGGAGCAGTTCCTGGCAGTAATAATTGAGCAAAACTCCCTTTTGGGCCTTGGTTCCTAATTTTAGAACAAAATTGCTTCCCGTATCCCGACGTGTGTCGGTATTTTGGCAGTACATGTGCTGGGTCTGAGGGAAAACTGCTGTAGGATTCGGAAGACTTCACAGACATGAGGTTGGCCAGTTAAGCTGTTTATCACAATTGTAGAAGGAAATGTTTGTGGCTTCTCCGTGTTTATTATGTAGTTCCAATTCCTTTTTGATTTGGGTATTTTTATTTAGCCAGTTGAATTGCACTTTTGATATTTATTTTACTGTAGCTTGGCTCCATTCTAAAGATGTTGTGTTTTTAGCCATCGTTTATACTTGCCAGCAGAAGGATCCATTTTTCTCCTTTCTTCCTTCTCCACAACATGTAATAGAGCACATGGGTGCAGCCTGTGTCACTCCGCCTGTTGTTGAAGTACAGGTCCCTACGCGCCTATCGGTCTACTCTTCTGAAGCTGCTGATCGCCCACGCCTGCATTAGAATATGAGGGTGATTGAATAAAAATAAAAAAAACAAATCTAGCTATATAAGCACTCAATATATATTTAAACACGACATGGTCTGCATTTCAGACTCCAGTTTGAATTCTCAAAGTAGTATTTCTTAATGGTTACTTAGTTTTGTACCTTTTTCTGCCCCCTTCCTAAAAATCGATGGTTGTAGAATTCAGGAGTCAATCTGCTACTACTAAGACTGTTGCTAGACTCTACTATAATCTGATTGTTTGTGCTGTATTAGTATGTGCCCTGTAGATGAACGGATGCTATTGTGAGATCAGCTGTGTCCTGTGGGTGGAGACTAGTGGTACGCTCCTGTATGACTGATGTATCCTCCAATGGTAACTTGCCATTTATTCATTTGAATGGACTATCATGATTGGTAGTCAAAATGAAGATGTATTGATCACTAGGTTACAGATAGTACTTATTTATTTGTGCAGAACAGAACTGCGTCAAGCGTTGTCCATGGGACAGCCAACACTTGAACAATCACAGATTAACCCAATGCGCTGACTCTAGATGCTTTGGAGCAGCCATGAATAGGAGCCTGCAAATGCTTAAATGGTGCAGTCAATAGTTTACAATAGATCAATGTTTTGAGTACTGACAGCGATGCGTTCCCTACCCTATGAACAGGGCTGTATTATTTCTAAGGCTGACTAGGCTGAAGCCTATGGGCCCCACAGGGATTAGGGTAGGGTGACCATTTGTCCCTTTTACCTGGGACACTCATGGATTGCACAGGTTCTGTGGCTGGCTGACTTCAAGCCTGCATTTCAGCTGGTTATAATCAGCCACAGAACCTGTGTAATCCATGAGCGTCCCAGGTAAAAGGGATAATATGGTCACCCTAATTAGGGTCCCTTCAATTTCCTTTGTGAAGGCACTACCTTAGGGCTCCATGTGTATCAAGGCACACTAGTAGTCAGCTGTGGATTGTTTTGAGACCGTGTGGGGGAGAGGGGGGGGGGGTGGATCAATAGCGCTGTCTCAAAAAAGAATAAAAAGAATGCGCAGTGAGAAAAGAGGTCAGCAGACTTTATTTCAACTGGGTATCTGTGTCCGTGTGAACACTGGAAGTGTAAATGATGGCATAAGTTCTACTTCCCAAACGTCAGCTATAGTGGGGTGACAGATCAAAGTGGCGGAGAGGGAAGGAAATGCCTCAAACCCTAGGAGCTTGGCCATGGGTTAATACGGCCCTGCCTGTGGCTGCAGCGATGGACCGTGTTCCACCTGTGACAGTTCACAGCATAAGCTCTGGAAGAGAGAGTCCATCATTGGGTGTACAAACAGAATATCCGCTGTATATAAGGAGTGTACTTCCTCCATAGTCTCAATTTCTCTTCTGGTAAGCGTTTGACATTTTACTATATTTGTTATTCTTATTGGCTGTTCTTTTATACAAGCTAACTTCTACTTTAGGTTTAGTGGCCTATTAATACCTTACCAACAAATTACAATTAGAGATGTCATACACAGGCTGGTACTATAAATTTGACTTCCTGTTTCTGACAGCTGTCTGTTGAGTCAATAAGGACCAGACAATTATAACAAACCACTCCAAAACTGGACAGTGTTTGGTGCTGTAGCAGTGTGCCATTACATTGTTTCAGGAATTCCTAGTGGCCTCACTACGGATATCCTCCTGGTTCATTTATACTTGGGATTTGTTATGGGTCTATATGATTTGTCCATACTGATATAGATCTTAGTAGAAGGAAGGAATAGTGGAAAACTACTTTAGAGGGACATGTACTAAGCAGTGATAAGTGTAAAAGTTGCCCATGACACCCAATCAGCTGCTCTGTATATGTTTATAGTATGCAAATGATAACTGTTACGTCAATGCTGATTGGTTGCCATGGGCAACTTTTCTCCTGGCTCACTTCTCCACTTTTATCACTGCTTAGTAAATGTCCCCCTAAGTCTGAATCTTAAAGTATAGAGGGAAAAAGTATAAAAAGAAAACAACAAATAAGCAAAGTAAATCAAAAGTTTTCATAGTTATAATGTACTGTATTTTAATATGGGATGGTATCGGGATCCTGGTGTTTGGGATGCCGGCGGTCAGAATACAGACAGTGGCATCATGACGCATAGAATCCAGACACCTAGTAGGTAAGTAGTCTACCCCTAACCCTCCCACCCCCATCCTGACCAAAATCCTCCCCCTGCAGCCTAAAGCATCCCCCCCTTCTTCCCCCCCCCCCCACACACACACACACACACACACACACACACACTCCCCGCAGCCTGACCCTAATCTGGCCTGGCATACTTGCAATCAGGATTCTGGCGCCAGAAATGTAAGCCATGTCTGGATTCCTGCGTCAGGATTTCAACTACTGGCCTCCTTCAATGCCAGTATGCTGACTGGATCCCTTTTTAATATTGTTGTAATTTGGAGCTCTAGAGAAATAGAGTGGTAACTCTACCCTGGATGTGTAGTAGTAGTAGTACCTATGAAAAAAAAATTCAGAAAATTTATATTTTTTTGTCCTTTTTCATTTTTTTCATGGCTAATGGAAATAAAATATAATTACCAAATGATATCCAGGATGGTTTTGAACAAAATAACATTTGCTTGAGTGGGAGAATACCCTAAAAAATAGATGACTAACAAAACAAAAGAACCCTTTAATTCATAGTGCCGGCTCCCGTTCCGTTAGTGCGTTTTATTGGGATGTTGTCTGCTTTCTTTATAAAGCAGGGGATTAGTCGTGCACTTCCCCAGCGAGAAGTCAGATTAGCACATTTTCCACACAATGCGCTCTTATTTTTGCATGATTATTTTTTACAAGCGTTTGTTGTGGCCTGGCACACCAGCTTTCAGTCTGGCTGGAAAATGCAGAAGTGCCCCTCTTGGGCAGAATAGATGCTCTGGGTAAATAATTCACACAGCCTGCATCTTGAAAAGAATCCAGGGGACATAGGAAACCATCAGGGCTCACATTCTTGGAGACAAATAGCATCAGTGCACAACTGGGAAATGTAAAGTGCATAGTGAAAGCTGAGGAGAGAGACTGCATTTACATATAAATAGTTTCTGAATCCAGGCCAGGAATCTGTGACAGTCTGTCTGATGGATAAGGCCTCAGCTGTCCATATGATGTGTACATGTTCAGCTGATACTCTGACTACAATGCAATCATTACACTAATCTCTGTCATGTGAGGTACTTTCTAAATACTTTACATGGAATATTCTTATACAGACTCGTTTAAAAGAAAAAGTAGATTGGATTGTGCTGTGACCAGATTAGTCCAACGCAGCCAATCCTTCTGTGCTGTACAACAAGTGGTTATTTTTTTATTATTAACGTGCCACTAAGGTCACAGGAAACAAATAGACCTCTGCAGGGCATTGAGAGAATGACTAAATAGAAGCAACATGTTGACTGTTTAACCACCGCTTGCAGAATACTTACTTTTTTTTTTCCATTATTTGGAAAGCAAGAGGTTTCATCAATCTCATTACTTTTTCTTTTCATTTTCTTTCATTTTTTTTTTTTTTTTGGGGGGGGAAATTTATAAAAGTAAATACTGTTACATGTGAGGTGAGCCCAGTGCTCCATTTTGCCCAACACCTGCGCAGCTATTGTTCATTTTGAGTTGATGTATTCTGTTACGAGACACAAAGGGCATGATGAAGTATTGGAACACAAAGCGGCTGCATATGCTGCCCACTCTGCATTTGTGCGTCTCCTTGTGGACAGTCGAGCACGTGTGTGTGTGTATGTATGTGTATGTATATGTATGTATGTATGTATGTGTATATATATATATATATATATATATATATATATATATATATATATATATATATATATATATATATATATATATATATATATTATGAAATACTGGTCCGGCACTCACAGGTAAATAGCAAGAAGTAAAAAGCGCTCTGGTGCCCTCCAACCATATATAACCTCTCTAGTTACCAGATCCGTAATGTCTGCCCTGGCAGCTTTGCGTGCCCCCATAGAGCTGAGGAGCATCGTTAACTTTTTATTATATACGCTATTTAATAGGATTTTAATTACCTGAAACGGTAAATCCTTTTCTCGTAGTCCGTAGAGGATGCTGGGGACCATATTAGTACCATGGGGGTATAGACTGGTCCACCAGGAGCCATTGGCACTTTAAGAGTTTAACACTGTGGGCTGGCTCCTCCCTCTATGCCCCTCCTATCAGACTCAGTCTAGAAAACTGTGCCCATGGAGACGACATACTGCGAGAGAAGGAAATACACAGATAGTGGCGAGATTCATACCAGCTCACACAACAGACAAACCCGGCTAACAAGCCGGAAAAACACAGCAACAGCTGAAACAGTATTGAAACAGTAAACAATGCAGAACTTACCTAGGAACCAGGTAGAACTGAACTATAAAACCAAAGCAGGAAAACGAAGCGCCCAGCATCCTCTACGGACTACGAGAAAAGGATTTACCATTTCAGGTAATTAAAATCCTATTTTCTCTTACGTCCTAGAGGATGCTGGGGTCCATATTAGTACATGGGATGTACCAAAGCTCCCAGAATGGGAGGGAGAGCACGGAGGCTCCTGCAAGACCGCTTAACCAAACTTGAGGTCATCAGAGGCCAAAGTGTCGAACTTGTAAAACCTGGCAAACGTGTTCGAACCAGACCAAGTCGCAGCTCGGCAAAGCTGTAGTGCCGAGACACCCCGGGCAGCTGCCCAGGAAGAACCCACTTTTACGAGTAGAGTTGGCCTTAACCGATTTCGGACACGGCAATCCTGCCGTAGAATAGGCATGCTGGATAGTGAACCTGATCCAGCGTGAAAATTACTGCTTCGAAGCAGGACACCCAATTTTCTTGGGATCATAGAGGACAAACAGAGAGTCAGTTTTCCTATGACGAGCTGTCCTCTGCACATAGATCTTCAAAGCCCTCACAACATCCAAGGCCTTTGAAGCAATTGAGGAGTCAGTAGCCACTGGCACCACAATAGGCTGGTTGATATGAAAAGCCGATACAACCTTAGGCAGGAACTGCGGACGAGTCCTAAGTTCCGCCCTGTCTTCATGAAAGATCAGAAAAGGGGTTTTACAAGATAAAGCCCCCAATTCCGACACGCGTCGAGCAGAAGCCAAGGCCAACAAAGTGACCGCCTTCCACGTGAGAAACTTGATGTCAGCCTCCAGTAGAGGCTCAAACCAAGCTGATTGTAGGAACTGCAACACCACATCTAGATCCCAGGGTGCCGTTGGCGCCACAAAAGGAGGTTGGATGTGCAGATCCCCTTTCAAAAAGGTCTGATCCTCAGGAAGGATAGCCAATTGCATTTGAAAGAAGATGGACAAGGCAGAGATTTGGACCTTGATGGAGGATTCACACCAGGAAACATATTTTTTCTAAATACGGTGGTAATGTTTAGACGTTACCCCTTTCCTAGCCTGAATCAGGGTAGGAATATCCTCGCTCGGGATATCTTTCCGAGCGAAGATCTGGTATTCAACCGTCAAGCCGTCAAACGTAGCCGTGGTAAGTCTTGATAGGCGAATGGCCCCTGCAGCAGCAGATCCTCCCGAAGGTTTGAAAGAAAGAAATAAAACTCTTTTTTACCAAGAGAACTCTGTAGAGCTCCCCTAGCTGTGACCGGGTCCTCCGGGCACATTTTCTAAACGGAGTCTGGTAGGAGGGGCATAGAGGGAGGAGCCAGCCCACACTATTAAACTGTTAAAGTGCCAATGGCTCCTGGTGGACCCGTCTATACCCCATGGTACTAATATGGACCCCAGCATCCTCTAGGACGTAAGAGAAATAATATTTGAATATACCACTATCCTAAAATCAGTATAATTTGGAATTTATCTGCATGGCACACTACATGTATTTTTTTTTCTATTGTCAGTCCTTTGTTTCAGGTAATTTTATTACCTAATTAATAACACCATAATAAAATGTCTGTTCCCACCGTGAACTGTATCTCATTCCAATATTGGTAGCATGCTTATTATATTTCACCCAGTTATAATAGATATGGTGTAATAGCATCTAAACCCTCCATGTCATGAAAGTTACAGCCGTGGGAATACCAGTCCAATAGATGACTCCCAGGAGAAGCTTGTGACCCTTAAATACTTGTGAAAAGAAAATCAAATTTGAAAATACATTATTTTTTTTAAGAACTTAACCCCTGAAATCTAATTTGTCCCCAGAAGCTCCCATCTATAACATAATTCTGTATGCTGGTAGGCTGGCTACTCACAACCAAGTCATGGTGTCTTTTTAATGAATGTAAACACTTGGCAAATGCTGTCATACCATGACATGTAGCTTCATATGTGCCTTGCTTTAGTTGCCGCAAATATTTCCAGTGCTTAGTATATATTTAAGGCAGGTGGAAGCAATTCATTCAAGACCTGACTTTGCTTACAGTAAATTGATTTTGTAGCCTATAGGAGGAAATAGGTGAATGAAAATGATGTTGGCACATTCCTCCATGGAGACCGGGTATATTTTTCTCCTCTTTTGAATGATAAAATTACATTTTGCTAGGATACAGAAACTAGGCTGATGCATTTGGTTTCTGGGTTGTCATGGAAACTAGCGCAAATGAAGCTCAGTGGTAAGGTGAAAATTAGCCTTCCCGCTAGTGTTAGCTGCTTGGCTTTCTATAATCAATCATTTTTAAAGTGGTTCCTACAAAGGGGAACAAAAAAAATAAATGAAACAAAACTTGTATGACATTTTATTGCTGGCATACCACTTAGTAAATTGGGGTTATTCATTATATTACAAAGTTTCTGTGCCCTCAGTAAGCGAGTCTTGCACAGAAAATCTTACCAGATAGCTAAAACAGTGGTGTGAGTACTCCTGATAAGTTATTTTATAGCCATTAATAATAGAAACAAAAGGGAACTGATCCCAAATTTCTTAGGAACGTACTCACAAATGTACAGATAATGTTATGTACAACTTATGGAATGCTCATTTTCAATGCAGTTATTGATACTTACAAATATATACTGGTCTTTGCAAGGATGGATGTTATTCACCCTCTTAAACTGAACACATGTATAAAACCTATAGAAGGCATAAATGCAAGATTTATGGAGGTTGCTTTCTGAAAATGCTTGTGTTTTTTGGAAAGAAAAACACTCGCCATAGTAATATTAGAATTCGAAACCATGTTGTACAAATTTTAAATGAAAACAAAAGCATAAATAAAGCTTTACATTGATGTAAAAATTATTTGACCTTCTCTTCATAAATCTATCTGGACCATCTTTCCAAAGTAATATAAATCTTTGTACAATAATGTAGCTTCAAGACCAATCTCCCCACACATCCAGTTACAGTTTTGTTTGTTTCGCTAAGGGGCGCTCAATGTCACTCTCGGCAGCAATGCAACTGGAGAGGAAAACAGGTAACTTTCTCCATTTGTTATCACTCTGTCGCAGAGACACACGAGATACAAACTGTGCACTAGAACCCAAAAATAAATAATATAATGTAATTTATTTATTTTTAATCCAAAGTTTATTAAATAATAGAATAATGAGCCTTGGGGCCAGTTCGGTTAACCGTGTGGTTCCGTCTGTGCAATTATTGGATAATTCTGGAATGAAAACCTTGCTTGTTTTTTGTTTACACCTTTTATGAGCAAATGAACAAGGTAGATTTTCCTGCCTTGATAACCTGCATAGTATTTATGTGCAGGTCTCCAGCAGAACTTCGTGCTAATTGAATAAACACCTTAGACTCTAGACAGTGTATTAGCTTATTTAATGCACAGTTTGGGGATTGTTAGAAGCTTTTTCCTTCCCACTCAGAGTTGTCATGACTCCAGTGTGTGTGTGTGTGTGTTAAGTGGTTCACCAACAGGTATACTAACCCCTAAAGTATGCCCCTGCATGCTAAAATGTGTCTCTCCACTAACTGCTGCAGGAACGTAACATAAAGTAGGTGTTCCCTGTTCAGCGAATCAGCGCCATTGAAGAGGACTGGATGGAGTATGACCTTTCACACTGTGTGCTAATACTGTATATCATCTGCCAGCCTCGTGTAAGTGGAAGGGTTTTCATTAAAACATGAAGTTGGCTGTTTAAAATTCAGGAACCCTCTATATTTTTTTATAGAAGTCTGATCAATCTTCACTACAATTGTCACCTCCTCTGGGGAATAATTTAATAGCTAACATTATTTTGTTATCCTTTAAATGAACACCTATTTGAGATTATATATATATATATATATATATATATATATATATATATATATATATATATATATATATATATTTTACATTTTATTCTGTATGCAGTATTTGTTTTTTCACTGCATTGGCTATAAAAACATTTTCTTGTCAAGCACTTTTGCTTTTCTCTCAATTGGTATACCAGATGCCGCAGTCATCCTGCTACAAGTGATTAGATCTGGGACTCTGCACTTCTGACCCCTCTGTGCCAGTTGCTATGTGTGGCATACTTTGGTTACTGTTGCTAGGGATTTGAAGCCTTGGAGGGAAATGAATGCAGCAGTTCCATGTGTTCCTTATAAAACACTAAAACCAATACGTTAGAAAATTAAGGGGGGGGTTACAATTATGTCAAAACAAAGCTAGCTGTATTTGACTGATGACATAACAACTGTGTGTATATGTATGTATGTATGTATGTATGTATGTATGTGTGTGTGTGTGTATATGTGTATGTATGTGTATATATATATATATATATATATATATTTTATACATATTCTGTTTCAACATAGTAGTAATACTTTTGAGCTATGAATCTATTAAAAAGTGTGTTAAGGCAAATTGATTAAGTCCAGCAGGCATCATATCATATCAATGGGAGTCATCATAAGAATACCCTACTAGGCCTTACAAATATTGGAGAGTAAAAAAACATCTCTTACAACCCGCTTTGCTTTGTCTAGTACAAGACTACTAAAACACTTCAGGTTTGTACATTTTTAATTTACATACACTTGAGCTTAGTAAAAAGCTGAAAATGATGACTCGACTAAATCATTTATCTACCAGATTCTTTACCTAGATGGAAAAAAAAACAAATAGGAGCAATTGCATGATCTGTATGTAGACTGTGTTACAAGACTGGAGACCTGAAATCGTTAAAGAGAGAGGTCACCTTAATCATCAATTTTACGATCTAGCACCCCAGCAGGAAACTAAGGGCTGATGGCTTCTATCTAGGAACACATTAACATTTAATTTGCTGTCAATCGTAATGGTGATCATGCTGGCTTGTGATCTGTTCCTTTAAATCTCAGCTACACGGGCAGGGTTGCTCATTACTTTTGTGTTCTTTAATTCAGAATCTACAACCTCAGGCTCTATGTTCTACAGTCCATTTACTTACAGTGCCACCGTCATCGGACAAAAGATTCCTCAACTCTTATAACTCTACCCTTTTTTTTTTGTGCTCCTTGAAAATCAATTTATCTTGTCAATTGGCCTTTATAATTCTGTATCTATTAAGAAGTCTGTTTAATGTACATCAATGCCATATTCCCCAGCGGAGCTTGAAGTGGCGGGTACATTCAGTCTGGTGAACAATGGCTTGCTGATTTTAATGCAGAACATGCATATACTTCTCTTCTAAACCTAAATGGTGAATCTATAATAATCCTTCTAGGATTTTAATTAAGAATTGCTCTTGAGTTGAAGGATTGAAAGCCCTGGCACAGGATGATGGATGGTCCATAGGAGAAAGAAATAATTAAATGTACTGTTTCTGATAATACAGTTTAGCATTCAGGTTTTCCTCTATTCAACACACTATCATTGTGTCTGAGTTTCAATTTGCTTCCAGCTGCATGAGCCAGTGTATAATGAATTCCTGAGGACATACCACATGTCTGAATGTTTCATTGGGTTTGCAATTCAATTTCCCACTGAGCAATTTATGTAACATGCTTCCACATCCAGTCACTCTCTACTCCCTCTCTAGGAGGAACGCCTTCTGCTAGGTTGTGAATTTGGCAAGTGTTTACTATGTTGTATTTCAGATGGACTTCGTATCATGTTGTCTTACATTACACTGTTAGGGAAACAGAAAATAAATGGTCTGGGAGCAGTTGCTATTGAGATTTTTTATAAAGTGTGCAGTTACAGAGCATTCGTATATCGTTAATCCGGCTTAAGTTAGGACGCTAATGTTACTTACAAGAAACCGCAGATTTATTTTGATTGTTACATCATACATTTTTTTGCTAGCAATTCCCTTTGCAACAAAACACACTGCGTTTGTGGCTGCAAAATGGAGGCAGCAATTTTATTATAGTGCTTCATATATATAGCTAGAGATGTAGGTTGGATCAATAGATTTGAATGCACTTTATGCGTCACAGATCCTTACAGATTTCCAGATTTCCTACAGTACAAAGGTGATTGGTAAAGGTCTTGACAATGAGTGAGTGGCATTATTTAAGTTGTTACAGATAACATTTAATTGACATGGAACTACTTTATCATATTCTGCAACACTTTACAATTGTTATAGTTGATAAACATGTCACATAGCTAATAGTCAAAGAGGTAAGAGGGCCCTGCTACATTCGTTAGGAAGATAGGAGTGTGATCTATAAGCTTAAGTCCCACATACTGTATTTTGGTCCAGCCATACTGTATTTTGGTCCAGCCAGTTTGCAATGGGAAAAGCGCTTGGTGGGACTTTATGATCCAATCGCGCACCCTCCAACATCATTAAACAAGAAACTGGTACAATTTCTGAAAAGGGGCGTGGCCATGCGGTGCTGCCATAGGAAGCTTTATGACAAGGGAGACTCCGAAATCGGTACAAGGCCCCCTTTGGCCGGTACAGACCATAAAAAAAACTGTACTATACTGGCCAAAAAAGTACAGTTGGAGGGTATGCAATCGCATAAAGGTTGGTTGGGGGTCAATTGGCTTTTTGAGTAAACAAGCAGAATGTAAGCTTTATATGAACTGTGCATAGTGGTGGTGATCATGTAGTACAGCTTAGAAGAAGCTGGTTTGGGAATATACAAGCACTTGCCTAAAGGGCTTTAGGTCTATGTAGTTGAAGAACCTTTTACAAGGAGAATTACTCTAGCTGCTGCCTTTAAACATAGATTGTTAAAGTCTGACTAGCGGAGGACAAAATTATGAGTGCTGGAAAGTTTTTGCGTTGAACTTGTGTCTGATGTGTGTGCTCTGTAATTGCTGCTTTTAGATACATGAACAGGATTTGGATATAGATTCGATGTCGCAAACCAAGGAGAGTTTCACCTAAGCAGCAAGCTTGAGGGGTAGAGCAAATAGTTAGACCCCACCAAAGTACTGTTATAGGGATGATAGTGTTAGTAATGTATGTAAGCTCTGATGGGCAGGGCCTCCTTTCCTGCTTTTCCTTCTTTTAGCATTGTCATTTTGTTTTTCTTTAATGGTCTAAGGCTAAGCATATATAACTGAGAATAATACAGTGGTAAACTATCACATTTATTTTTATTTAATATAGCATCAACTTTGCACAGTGCTGTAAAGAATTTGAATCTGCTCATTTTAAATAAATTAAAATAAATCTTGATTTTCAGTAATAAAGTAGTTAAGTTAGTTGGTACTATTTTTCTTTCTAAAGCTGCCAATATGTCTTTTAATTGTAACATCAAACTAAGGTTTTCATTTTCCTTTCTTTTGTTATTAAAAATGAAATGCATTAGATGTTGATTTCTTCAGCCTTGCCAACTTTCTCTCTGTGCTGTTGTATTGCCTGCCCCCTACTGGCTATTATATAAACCTATGGTATTAAGACTCGTTCTTGGCTGCAAGCTCACATAATTGATCAACTCTGTGTTACCCTCATTCAGATATTTTTACAGTTTCTAAAACCTGTTAATCCCAATAATTATATTCACATCAATTTGGATTTATCATTTACAATCCTAGCAGAATTTAAATGATTTTAAGATAAATTAAGTAGTTTGGGAAGTGACTGTCACTATTTAGCGCCTTATTACCATACAGGTTGAGTATCCCATATCCAAATATTCCGAAATACGGAATTTTTTGAGTGAGAGTGAAATAGTGAAACCTTTATTTTCTGATGGCTCAATGTACACACACTTTGTTTAATGCACAATGTTATTAAAAATATTGTATTAAATGACCTTCAGGCTGTGTGTATAAGATGTATATGAAACATAAATGAATTGTGTGTATGTATACACACTTTGTTTAATGCACAATGTTATTAAAAATATTGGCTAAAATGACCTTCAGGCTGTGTGTATAAGGTGTATATGAAACATAAATGGATTAATTTTCCCTTATATTTATCTATGGTCTCACTCAACCCTAATTTAATCAGAATGGTGCATCCCAATCTAGGAGAACAGATGGGACATGGGTGTGGTAGTACCAGTATTGTACATTTTATACAAGTACTACCTATATACTGGTTTATATTGTAATAATGATGTTCAGTGGTTTATAATAATGATGTTCACTGGTTTATATTGTAATAATGATGTTCAGTGTTACTATTTATTTATTTATTTATTTATTATTATTATTATTATTAGTATTATTTGTTTGCACTCTCCAGTGGAGGTGATAATTTGTACTGTAATGTCCTATTTCATTGTGAGATTTATAATAAAAAAAATGTAGCAAACATGTAAACCATTTTCACAGTACAGCAATGACTCCTGGAAACTTTGGTTTATTCAATAGATGGAGACCAAGGTTAATGTTTAATCCTCTTGCACAATAACTACAGTTTATACATGACCATGGTAAATTAGCTTTATAATAGATAGATAGATATAGATATATAGAGACAGACAGACAGACAGACAGAGGCACGCACGCACGCACGCTGAGTGTCCCATATCCAAATATTCTGAAATACGGAATATTCTGAAATTTTTTTTTGATTGAGATGGTGAAACCTTTGTTTTCTGAGGGTGTAGTACGGCTGACCGGCGGTCAGGAGACCGCCGGTCAGCTTACCGATGCCGGGATCCCGGCTGCATACCGACGCCGGGATCCCGGCGGGGAGGGGCGAGTGCAGCAAGCCCCTTGCGGGCTCGGTGGCGACCTGCGGTCGCCACGGGTTCTATTACCACTCTATGGGTGTCGTGGACACCCACGAGTGGAAATAGTCCCTGTTGGTCAGCATGCCGACCATCGGGATAGCGAACCGTCGGGATGGTGGAGGAGGTCATGTGACTGTCGGTCAGCTGACCGGCGGTCACATAAATACCACCCTGTTTTCTGATGGCTCAATGTACACAAAATTTGTTTAATACACAGTTATTAAAATATTGTATTAAATAACTTGCAGGCTGTGTGTTTAAGGTGTATATGAAACATAAATTAATTTGTGTGAATGTTCACACACTTTGTTTAATGCACAAAGTTATTAAAAATATTGGCTAAAATGACCTTCAGGCTGTGTATAAGGGGTATATGAAACATAAATGCATTCTGTTCTTAGACGTAGGTCCCATCACCATGATATCTCATTATGGTATGCAATTATTCCAAAATACAGAAAAATCCAATATTCAAAATAATTCTAGTCCCAAGCATTTTGCATAAGGACTACCTGTGTGTGTGTGTGTGTGTGTGTGTGTGTGTGTGTGTGTGTGTGTATTATTATTTATTTTTTGGTATATATGGATAAAAAGAGAAATGCCTGTTCCTGCGCTAGATTTAAACTAAGCAGCACCTCGTGAAGAACCCCCTGATAGGATGGGTTCAGAAAATAGTATAGTAGCATAATTACCCATTTTTATACATATGTGCTGCTTGATAATGGGTAATTAAACCCGAAACGTTGCTAAGATGACAGCTGTCTGTTTTATTTCTGAAAAAGTCCGGAGTGTCGTGCCTTGGTAGTGTGTGTTTGAAGTTTGCAACGAGCACCATGGCATTGTAAGAAGTGAAGGGGAGTGCCTGCTACTTGGACTATCTATCTATCTATCTATCTATCTATCTATCTATCTATCTATCTATCTATCTATCTATCTATCTATCTATCTATCTATCTATCTATCTGCCATACAACATAATTTAAAACAAGGGCAGACTACACGTTTATAACTGACCGTTATAAATAATAGACACCTCCGTGCACATGACTTATAGCACTGGTTGTACTTGAAGTGGATCATTATTGTGGAATATGTTAGACTACCTAAAAACAAAAGTAGGTCTAAAAGCTAAACGCATGTTACCTATATCAATTTTTCAGCTATTTTATAATGTCCGCCTATTCCACCGTACTGTGCAGACTTCAGGGTGATAGCCATCTAGCTCCACAAATATGTTCACAAATATGACATGTTTTTATGGACTTTTTAGTTTGCTAAAGCCTTGACCTGAGGAATGTTTCACTAAATAGTATTAGATCAGTTATACATAATTACCACTGGATGTCTATGGCTATTAAAACATAAGACATTCTGCTCACTTGGTGGTATAAGAGAATGTGATTACTGGGTAAGTTCTAACCCATACGTTGCTGCAGGGAGGCATGCTTACGCCTTGCAGTGCAATGAACAGCTTCTGTCTAGCTGGGGGACAGTGGATTCTACTATAACAGGACTGTAATTTGGTCACGCCAGCTGTGCTGTTCCAATCTCCAGAGATTTTTATAACCCGTCTCTGACCCTGGCTCAGAGTACAGCTTTTATGTGGAGATAGGCTTAAGAATCTTTGCTGCTTTGTTTGCACACAGATGTAAACACATGGATTTACTTGTTCCCCTGAAATCCTTTAATTACATCAGGACAAAGAAAAATATCAGATGAATTATACAACTGACATACAAGTGTTTGAAAGTAAAATACATAAAGTATTGTTAGCAGTAAATTATCAATTTCTCTTGGATATGACATTTCAGACATTTCTTGGGCCTGAAGAGACTGTAGTGAAGCTATCCACGCATGCACTGATCCAATGGCTCGAAGAGACTCCGAAGTGCTTAATTCTGTTTTCACAATAGTATTGTTGGCTACAGATGTGTCCTCACATCTATCCTCAATACACCATGGAGGGTGAGATGCCTGGTGCATGTGAGCCGCCAGGTCCTGTGCAACCGTGCTAACATCAGGCGTCTTTTGGGTTTGTTTGTTTTTTTTGCCAAAAATGCATTGATGCGATTAGGATCACCAGGAGACTGCTGATTAAATTGATGTGTGACTGTGTGAGTCTGTATATGGAGCACAACGGAACTTCTATTGGAAAAAAGCTGCGACTGCTAATTTGTAGCACTTCATACACAGATTAAGAGACTCAATCTCACACCGATATACAAGTGTTGCATACTCAAATTTATCAGCAGTCTACTGGTGCATCCTCTTCGTATTGTGTTATAACTAAGATACATTTTTGGCAACAAAAAAAAAGATGCTTAACACGCCAAGAAGGGCTGTTTGACATGACTGCAGCAAAGATGAATGAGCAAACATCTGTAGTGTTGATGTCTAGGTAGGACCTATCTCATGATTTCTTGAGCAGGCTATATGCGTCCCCATACAGTTCTGTTAAGGTGAACATTTAATGGACATTCAATAGTTTCAATTTAGACTAACAAGAAGACATCATAAAGGATGCTTATCTTTCTTTGGAAGATGGCAACTAGACCCTGGTTGTCTGGATCTTGGAACCAAAAGCACAGCATGTATCCATCTTGTTGCATGGACAGACTGCTTATATCCCTTTTCCATCAAACTTCTAACCTAGGTTATTGCCGTGGCAACCTGGGTCGAGGTTTGGTGGTAATGAGTCAGATTAATGACTTGGGTTGCGTTACCTGTACTGGCCCGTGTTGCCTGTTGTGTGAGTGGTATGACCCAGCTCACACTAGAAGTATACAGAGAGGCGGCAGATACCTATGCATTCTAAGGTTTGGAATGCATGATCGGTTTCCAGTATCCGTCGAGACATCACTTTCATCGGGAATGATTGTGCTTCAGGAGATGGAACGCCCAGGGAAGAACTAAAGCAACATTGGAAGCTCTAGTGATTTCAAACATAAAGGGAAAAGCTTGGGATAGGCTGTGGAACGTCACTTCTGGTGGAAGTACATGCGTTCCACAGTGGGGAATGTATCAGTGTTAAGTTTTAAATAATATAGGTAGTATTGCACTCATCCTTATTTTATGTGGAGCTTTTTTTATGGGCATTTGATATTATAATTAATTTCCCTGCCCCCCTTTCCCTTCCATTGGAAGGGAGGAATTAGAGTATGTAAATTGGACGGTTCTGGTATGAATGGTCGACCATGTTAAGGTTGACCACTATTGGTTGACATAGACATGGTCGACATGGACATATGGTCGACACATGAAAAGGTCGACATGGATTTTTTAACTGTTTTTGGCGTCATTTTTTTCTGTAACATGACCAGGAACCCCAATTAGTGTACTGCGTCCCCTTGCATGGTGCGGGCAAGGTGCCTCACTCCTCTACCGCTGCGCTCGGCACAGGTTACCATTCCCAATCTTACTCCACGTGGATGGTAAAGTATGAAAAAGTAAAAAATTTAACTTTTAAAAAAAGAAGCCATGTCGACCTTTTCATGTGTCGACCTGCCCTGTGTCGACCATTTTCATGTGTCAACCATATGCCCATGTCGACCATGTCAATGTGGACCATTCGTGGTCGACTCAATGACTGTCGACCATGACAATATAGGCCTTGCCAGTTCAATGAGTTTAGCAACAGTAGATGGTTTAGTGCTTATATTCTGTACCTGGACTGAGTTTCTGGAAGCCTTTATTGTATATACAGTTTGTCATTTGCCTATGTAAGGCACCAGGCAGTGGCGGATTTAGGGGGGGGGGGGGGGCACTCGGGCCCGTGCCCCCCCTGTCATTTGTGACACCCCCCCCCCCCCCCCCGGTGCCGCCGCCGCCGCATAGGGAGATGACGGGCGCCCGCTGAGATTGTGTTACCAGCGGGCGCCCGTCTCCCTGCACAGCGGCAGCCGGAGGCAGGAGCTCAGTACTGAGCTCCGGCTTCCGGCGCTGTCACTGTGCGCTATGGGAGAGACGTCAGTCATGACGTCTCTCTCATAGTGCTGAGTGACTGAGGAGCGGACGCCAGGAGGAGGAGGACTGCAGCGGCGCGGGAACGGGGCTCGGTAAGTATGTATTTTTCTTCCTTAATGCATCTACTGGGGGCTAACTATGGGGGACATTACTACTGGGGGGCATCAACAAGGGGCATTACTACTGGGGGGGTCAAACTACTGGGGGCATTATAACTGGGGCATCTACTGGGGGCATCACTACTGAGGGGTCATCTATTGGGGGCAGCTACTGGGGGCCATATTTACTGGGGGCCATCTACTGGGGGCATTACTACAGGGGGGTCATCTATTGGGGCAAACTCGTAGGGGGGCATTATTACTGGGGGGTCATCTATTGGGGGCAGCTACTGGGGCATTATTACTGGGGGGCATCTACTGGGGGCATTACTACTGGGGGGGTCATCTATTGGGGGCAGCTACTGGGGCATTATTACTGGGGGGCATCTACTGGGGGCATTACTACTGGGGGGGGTCATCTATTGGGGGCAGCTACTGGGGGACATTTTTCCTGGGGGGCATCTTCTGGGGGCATTATTACTGGGGGGCATCTACTGGGGGCATTACTACTGGCGGTCGTCTATTGGGGGCAAACTCCTAAGGGGCATTACTACTGGGGGCAAACTACTGGAGGACATTATTACTAGGGGGCATCTACTGGGGGCAAACTGCTGGGGGACATTATTATTGGGGGGGCATCTACTGGGCGCAAACTACTGGGGGACTATTACTGGGGGCCAACTACAAAGGTGCTAACTACTGGCAGTGTAACTACAGGGGCATTACTACTTGGGGGCTAAACTAAAGGGGGGGGGGGGGGGTAAACTACTGGGGTCATGACTGCAGGGGAATTACCACTGGGGGCATAATGACTGGGGGCATTACTACAGGCAACATTACTACTGGGGGCAATACGGGCATTGCATAAGGGGCACCACTACTATGGGGTCTATATAAGGGGCACTACCAGTACAGTGGACATTGCATAATGAGGGCTACAACTGTGGGCATTGTATAAGAAGCGCCACCTCACATGTACCGAAGCCGCACGCAAATGTACTTGCCCCTTCCATGGTGCCCCCCCTATCATTTTCTTCTGGATCCGCCCCTGGCACCAGGTCAATGTTTTATTGGTTTATAGATCTGTCTGAAATGAACTATTTCACAGGCATGTCTTCAATTAACTGCTGACTTGTATGGGGGTGATTACAGACTGTGTATGGCCATGCTGAGACTATTCTATGAGATTTGGTTTTCTTTTCAGAGTAAAATCTGAAGCAATTCTTGCAGACCATGATCATTTTATCTCAAAGACTGCATACAGTATATTTGTATTAAATGCACATAATTTTAGTTTTGTTGTAATAGTTTTATTATTAAGAAGGAATCAGTTTGAAAAACACCATATGTTCCCTTTCAGTTGTATGTAAAATGGAGAAATGGAAGCAATTTAAAGTAGGACTTCTATTATTATTATTATTATTATTATTTTACATTCATTTATAGATCCCCACAGCACTTCTGTAATTATGAACATACACTGCAGTTAAGCAAGACTGCTTGTTTGTAAGCAGAGGTAGAATAATAATAATAATAATAATAATTTTATTTATATAGCTCTCTTTCTCCAAACAGGACTCAAGGCGCTTTACAGACATAAAAACAATAAACATAATACAGAAGATTAATACAGCAATACACAGGCCACACAGACATAAAAATGAAAACCTAGAATGAATAGAGTAATCATAATGCAGGATTGGTGTAGGCATTTTGGGTAATAACTTCCTGTGTATTCCACCCTCACAGGGTACCAGTTGCGGCAGCCATCTTGGGCGCACTGCGTAGGATTAACCTGGGTGGAATAGTCCACCCCTAGAAGAGATGACACAAAATGGAGGTGATTGCAGCGTTGTAACGTTCAGAGTAGGGTACCAACAAAACTATCAGGTCCATGTGTTTTCATCCCATCCACAAGCGTACCAGATGAGGAAGCCATGTTGGGCGCACTACGGAGGTTACACTGGAAGGAAGCCATACATGGGCCCAGTGCACACATGGGAGAACGGGCACTTGTGTAGTCGTATGATATAACCTGTATGAACAATCCACGTGAGGCACATCCTGCCCGCAGAGGAACCATCAGAGGCACCCATTTCGGGTGCACTGTGTTAGATGCTGCTGGCAGGGTGTGCAATCAGTGGAGGTATACCTCACAGGAATACCACACGGTGATGGTGTATTGATGGTATGAGGATGATGTACTGCTTACAATTTATAGGAGTGTGATATACAGTATGAGGTACAGCCAGATTTACAGTGACCTAACCCCTAATATTTATCTTGACAAAAATAAGCCCTCCCCTAATATATGTATATCGTGCCCCCAATCTGTCCAGTAATGATCACTTTCTGAACAGCCGCACCTCATTTTCTGATTAAGCCCCATGCTCTTTATATGCCATGCCCTGTGTCTGTAGTCAAAAACAGAAATTCACAAGTTGTTTTGATAGTTATGTATGTTGCATAATATTTGCTGAAGAATTTTTTTTGTCTTTCTTAAACAGTGACATTTTGTCTTTTATCGTACTGCACAAATTACAACACACTTATAGACCTATTAATGAACTTGAGAGAAAATGCTGTTTCTTGGGACAAACGTGCACCTCCCATAAATATATTGTTTCTCATACGTCCTAGAAGATGCTGGGGACGACATCAAGACCATGGGGTATAGACGGGATCCGCAGGAGACATGGGCACTCAAGACTTTTCATTGGGTGTGAACTGGCTCCTCTCTCTATGCCCCTCCTCCAGACCTCAGTTTTAGAATTGTGCCCAGGTCGACTGGATGCACTCTGAGGAGTTCTACTGAGTTTCTCTGAAAAGACTTGTTAGGTTTTTTATTTTCAGGGAGATCTGCTGGAATCAGACTCCCTGCTTTGTGGGACTGAGGGGGCAGAAGCAGAACCAACTTCCTCAGAGTTTCGTGGCTCTGCTTCTGGCTGACAGGACACCATTAGCTCCTGAAGGGAACTGAACGCTAGCCGTTCTAGATGCTCACTCCCACAGCACGCCGTCACCCCCCTCACAGAGCCAGAAGTCAGGTGAGTATGAGAAGAATGATCTTCAATTAAGTAAGTGACGGATGAGGCGCGGCTGGCGGGAGCGCAGCGCGCCATTGCTGCCCACACACACAGGCACTGCAGGGTGCAGGGCGTGGGGGGGGTGGCGCCCTGGGCAGCAAGAAAAATACCTCAAACTGGCTAAAAGGGGGCATAAGATGCCGCTGGCACAGCCCTACCCCCGCCAGTATAAATATTGTCATGGATACTGAGGGGCGGAGTTTCTTCCTCAGGCAGCCAGCACACTACTCGGCACCATTTTCTCTCTCTCCTCAGGCTGCAGAGAACACGCTGGTCCTCTCCTCCACTTCTGACAAGTACAGGGTGCTATAAAGGGGGGGCACAAAGCGATTGTGGTGCATTTGATAGTGTATATTACTATTTAAAAGCGCTTTTGAGCTGTGGACATACTGTGTTCACAGGCAATACTGGCGCTGGGTTTGTGAACTGGCTGCTCCTATCCTGTGTCCCTCTGACAGATTTTACTGTGGGTCTGTCCCCAAAATAAGTCCCAGTGTGTCTGTGAGTGTGGTGTACACGTGTGAGGCATGTCTGAGGCAGGGAATTCCTCCCCGGAGGAAGCCATTTTAGGGACACAGAGTTGTAATGTGGTGGCGCTACCGGCACACCAAGAGCCTGCATGGGTGAAAGAGCTATGTGACAGTATGCATCTGATTAACCGTAAATTGGATAAGTCTAAATCTAAGGTTGCATGCTGGAGAAAATCTGTGGAAGATGTGATTTTTCAGGATGCGGTTATTCCTTATGCGGGCGGCCCCTCTGGGTCACATAAGAGACCATTTGCAAATGTTGTAAACACTGATACCGACACGGATTCTGATTCTTGTGTCGACAATAGTGAATCCAGAGAGAGAGATCATAAATTGGCAAAAAGTATACAATATATGATTGTGGCTATAAGGGACGTGTTGGAGGTTACAGAAAGCACTCCTGTACCTCAGGAGAAAGCTTATTTATGTAAGGAAAAAAAATCCAAAGTCACGTTCCCTCCTTCACACGAACTAAATGCTCTGTTTGAAGGGATGTGGGTGAATCCTGATAAAAAATGTTGTATTCCCAAAAGGATTCACATAGCCTATCCTTTTCCGGTTGAAGACAGGAATAAATGGGAGTCACCCCCTGTGTTAGACAGTGCACTTTCCAGGTTGACAAAGAAGATAATTCTCCCTGCTCCTGGCACGGCTTCTCTTAAAGAGCCGGCAGACCGCAAAATGGAAACGACATTGAAATCCATTTATGTTACCAATGGTACACTGCTCAGGCCCACTATTGCCTGCGCATGGGTGAGTTGCGCTATTGAAAAATGGTCAGAAAGCGTGTCATCAGAAATTGACGCGATTGATAAAGATGAGATACTCCTTAAGTTAGGGAATATCAAGGACGCTGCCGCCTACATTCTGGAAGCAATGAAGGATATTGGACTCTTGAGCTCACAAGCCGCTACCATGGCAGTATCGGCTAGGCGGGCGTTATGGATTCGCCAGTGGAACATGGATGCAGATTCCAAAAGAAACATGGAGGCTCTCCCATATAAAGGTGAGGCCTTATTTGGCAATGGCCTGGATGCGTTAGTCTCGGCGGCTACCGCAGGTAAGTCAACATTTTTGCCCTCTGCTCCTGCACCGGCAAAAAAGACCTATCACCCGCAAATGCGGTCCTTTCGGCCCAATAAATACTAAAAGGCGAGAGGTTCCCCCTTCTTTGCATGTAGGGGAAGGGGAAAAAAGCCCACACCGGCTCCAGGTTCCCAAGAGCAGAAGTCTACCCCTAATTCTGCCAAATCCCCAGCATGATGCTCGGGTAGGGGCACGTCTCAAACTCTTCAGCCAGGATTGGATTCTGTCTGGCCTGGATCCCTGGGTGTTGCAAATAGTATCCCAGGGATACAAACTAGAGTTTCAAGACGTTCCCCCCATGCCGACTTTTCAAATTGATCTTGCCAGCTTCTCCGCCAGAGAAAGAAGCAGTAACAGCGGCAATTCAAAAATTATGTCAAGACCAGGTTATAGTCCTGGTACCGTTGTCACAACAAAGGTGGGGTTTTTATTCAAGCCGTTGTTCCGAAGCCGGATGGCTCGATCAGACCGATCCTAAATCTAAAAGATCTGAATTTCTTCCTGAAAAAGTTCAAGTTCAAGATGGAAACACTTCGGGCGGTGATTGCCAGTCTGGAGGAGGGGGACTACTTAGTGTCGGTGGACATAAAGGATGCTTACCTGCATGTTCCCATTTATCCTCCTCACCAGGCTTATCTGAGATTCGCGATTCAGGATTGCCATTACCAATTCCAGACGTTACCTTTCGGTCTCTCCATGGCGCCGAGGGTATTCACCAAGGTGATGGCGGAGATGATGGTCCTCCTTCGTCAGAAAACAGTCAATATAATCCCTTATCTGGATGACCTCCTGATAAAGTCGAGATCCAGGGAGCAGTTATTACAAAACATATCCCTCTCCCTGTCAATACTCCAACAACACGGGTGGATCATAAATTACCCAAAGTCACAGTTGGAATCGATGACGAGGTTGTCTTTCCTCGGGATGATTCTGGACACAGAAGTTCATAGGGTATTTCTTCCGCTGGAAAAGGCTCTGGAAATCCAGAAAATGGTAAAACAGATATTGAAACCATCAAGTGTGTCGATCCATCAGTGCATTCGGTTGTTGGGGAAGATGGTGGTGGCCTACGAGGCCATACAGTTTGGCAGGTTCCATGCCAGAGTATTCCAGTGGGACCTGTTGGATAAGTGGTCGAGGTCACACCTACACATGCACAGAAAGATAATCCTGTCGTCAAAAAAAATGGATTTTGCTCCTGTGGTGGTTGCACAGCTCTCACCTGCTAGAGCAGTCTTTTTCAACCAGTGTGCCGTGGCACACTAGTGTGCCGCGACCATTTGCAAAGTGTGCCGCGGAGCCAGAGAAGCGTCCTGCACCTTCAGAATGAATTGTTGGCGCGGGCTCTTCTTAAAGGATCAGTCATGCTCCGGCCATGACCTATGCCTTGGTGACGCGGCGGTGTGATATCATAGGTCACCGCCACCGCATCTCATCACTCAGCCAGCCCACCCGCATACACAACTTCCAGTTCCTGCCTGCATCCACAGCTTTCCTTGCTCACCCACATCCACACCTGCCCGACCGCTGCTCAGTATTTGCAGCACTCCACTATGAATAACCCCCGCCACTGAGGGACAGGGAGGACGACAGCTGACCGGTAGGGGCTAATATTTGTTATGTTATTTCTCCTGTGGGGAGCAATAGGATTTATGGGGGGAACAATGTGAATAATTAATGTGGGAAGCAATATGATTTATGTAGGGAGCAACATGATTTATGTGGGGAGCAATGTGATTGTATTTTCTGTGTAGGCCAATGTGTGTGTGGATTTTTTTTTTTTACTGTGAGGGCCAATGTGTGTTTTTATTTTTGTTTTCCTGTGGGTGAACTGATGGTGTGCCTTGGCAATTTTAAAATATTGTTCGGTGTGCCGCGAGTAATAAAAGGTTGAAAATCACTGTGCTAGAGGGACGTAGGTTCGGGATTCAGGACTGGGTCCTAGTAACCACGGATGCAAGTCTCCGAGGCTGGGGAGCAGTTTCTCAGGGAGAAAACTTCCAGGGACGTTGGTCACAACAGGAAGCCTGCCTTCACATAAACGTTCTGGAGCTAAGAGCCATTTACAACGGCCTTCAACAAGTGGTACATCTTCTTCAAGACCATCCCGTGCAGATCCAGGCGGACAATGTAACAGCAGTCGCATACATAAACAGGCAGGGCGGAACGAAAAGCAGAGCGGCAATGGCAGAGGTGACAAAAATCCTCCGCTGGGCAGAAAAACATCTACAAGCTCTGTCGGCAATATTCATTCCGGGAGTAGACAACTGGGAAGCAGACTTCCTCAGCAGACACGATCTCCATCCAGGAGAGTGGGGCCTCCACCAAGAAGTCTTCACAGATGTGACAAGTCTTTGGGGAGTTCCCCAAATAGACATTATGGCGTCTCTTCTCAACAAGAAGCTTCAGAGATACTGTACCAGGTCGAGAGACCCTCATGCAGTAGCAGTGGATGCACTGGTGACCCAGTGGGTGTTTCCGTCAGTGTATGTTTTCCCTCCACTTCCGCTGATCCCAAAAGTACTCAGGATCATAAGAAAGACAAGGGTTCGAGCAATCTTAATTGCCCCAGACAGGCCAAAAAGGGCTTGGTACCCAGATCTTCAGCATAGCCAGGAAGGGTATTCCTAAGGAGGTCATCCCCACCCTTATTCATGCCAGAAAGGGAGTAACGTCAATACATTACCACCGTATTTGGAGAAAATATGTGTCTTGGTGTGAATCCAAGAAAGCTCCTACGGAAGAGTTTCACTTAGGACGTTTTCTCCATTTTTTTGCAGGATGGTGTGGAGACGGGCCTACGATTGGGATCAATCAAGGTCCAGATTTCGGCCTTGTCAGTGTTCTTCCAAAAACAATTGGCCTCTCTTCCAGAGGTTCAGACCTTCGTGAAAGGGGTTCTGCACATCCAGCCTCCATTCGTGCCTCCAGTGGCACCATGGGAACCTTAACGTGGTATTGCAGTTGGAAAGTGGTGATGCTTTTGGCATTGGCATCCGCAAGGCGGGTGTCGGAAATGGGGGGCCTTGTCTCACAAGAGCCCTTGCCTGATTTTCCATGAAGATAGGGCAGAGTTGCGAACTCGCCAACATTTTCTTCCAAAGGTGGTTTCTGCTTTTCACATAAACCAACCTATTGTGGTGCCAGTAATTACTGACACATTCACTGATTCAAAGTCTCTAGATGTGGTTAGAGCTTTGAAAATCTATGTTGCTAGAACAGCTCGTATTCGGAAAACAGAGGCTCTGTTTGTCCTGTATGATCACAACAAGATTGGCTGTCCTGCTTCCAAGCAGACTATTGCACGTTGGTTTAGAAATACGATTCAGCAAGCTCATACTACGGCTGGATTGCCGTTACCGACGTCTGTAAAGTCCCACTCCACTAGGAAGGTGGGCTCATCCTGGGCGGCTGCCCGGGGGGTCTCGGCATTACAACTTTGCCGAGAAGCTACTTGGTCAGGGTCAAACACATTTGCTATGTTCTACAAGTTTGACACCTTGGCCGATGAGGACCTTAAGTTTGGTCAATCGGTGCTGCAGGGTCATCCGCACTCTCCCGCCCGTACTGGAGCTTTGGTATAGACCCCATGGTCTTGATGTCGTCCCCAGCATCCTCTAGGACGTATGAGAAAATAGGATTTTGATAACCTACCGGTAAATCCTTTTCTCCTAGTCCGTAGAGGATGCTGGGCGCCCGTCCCAGTGCGTACTTTACCTGCAGTTTAGTTATTACAGTTACACAAGTTGTGTTATCTTGGTTTCAGTATGTTGCTGCAATTAGTTCATGCCTGTTGGCGTGTGTTATGTTGAATGCCATGTGTGCGGCATGGTTGAGGGTGTGAGTATGTAGATATCTCACCACTAGTTGGGTGATTCCTTTCCTCGAAATGTCAGTCTCCTTGGGCACAGTTCCTACAACTGAGGTCTGGAGGAGGGGCATAGAGGGAGGAGCCAGTTCACACCCAATGAAAAGTCTTTAGCGTGCCCATGTCTCCTGCAGATCCCGTCTATACCTCATGGTCTTAATGTCGTCCCCAGCATCCTCTACGGACCAGGAGAAAAGGATTTACGGGTAGGTTATCAAAATCCTATTTTTTTCCTTGATCTGTCAAGGGGTCAGAAGCAGTACACAGCGCCGGAGAATTGGTTTTACCAATCTTCTCCAACCATTAGTGCAAATGAAAGCTCAAGCCCAGCAATATTTATTACCAAACTAAGCTGATTGATTTTATGTCGCTGCGATTACAGAAGATTGTCAACCTTCTGACCTCGGTTTAATAAATAGGTCCATCAGTTGGTGTCATAAAGCTTATGTCGTTTCTAATGGCTATGACAAGCTACAGCAATTGGTGGTGAAACTGTTAAATGTTGGTGTTGACTCCTACCACGTCACACCAGATTTGATCTGACATTGCAGTTAATTCATTTTAAACATGACCCATGGGCAATCAGTCTGAAGATATCTGCGACACAATAGAAGGTTGGGTGGCGAACGCTTTAGCAAGAAGCCCATGACACGAGTGACAGGACATTTAAATATAAATGGAATTCCTAAGCTCAAGGAAGTGTTATCGACCGACATGTCGTGCTTCTGTTTGAATTATTATTACAGCGAAATTGCTGGTGTTTGCCACACACTTGGGAATGTTGTCTTTTCATCATCCTCATTGCAAAATAAACTCCTATGTATGCTTCTTCTGTTTACTTTCATTGTTCAATGACTGAGAAGATGGGTTCATTTTTAAACATGGCACATATATGTAGACTCCTACTGTTCATTCATGGACAGCTCTTAGATGATCTGCAGACGGTGATGGTAATGGGGAGTAAGGTGCTGTCATAGGTGACTTGGAGTGCTTGAGGGAGCTTGTATAAAGGAAAACTCTCTGTCATACTGGGCAAATGGATCACTTGCCTTGGCCAAAATAATACGTATAGTTGAGGTGCAATTTATACATGGAAAGGATTTTAATAAATTACTAATAACTGTTTCACAATAAGCAGATGCCAGGTTACTTTGAGTATTTATTTTATGTACAGTAGACCTTGCATTCTAGCTATACATAGAAATGTAGAATTTGATGGCAGATAATTTAATAATGATTTTATTTATATAGCGCTTTTCTCCCGCGGGACTCAGTTGCTTTACATACATCCAACACATGGTACATAGCGCAACAGCATTAGAATTGCATCAAATTGAAAAACATACAGAAATAATTAAGAACAACTACACCTAGAGCAGGGCTGGCCAAACCAGTCCTCGAGATCTACCAACAGTTCACATTTTCCAGACCACCTAGCTAGTGCACAGGTGTAGTCCTTATTAATTAAGATGTGCTACATTCATTCCTTACTGACGATTCTACGGATCTCCAGGAGGCCTGGAAAACATGAACTGTTGGGTGATCTCGATTACCGGTTTGGCCAGCCCTGACCTAGAGAGTACAACAAGCATCTGGGGTGCACTGTGTTGATGTCTGCTGGCAGGGTATACAACTGATGGAGGTACAGCATACTGGTTTAGCATACAGTGGGGACAGAAGTACAAGGTAAACAAAACATGGAGAAGAAAGAGTGATCAGCAAAGTAATACATAGCTTTTACCAGCTCAGAGACTGAGATGGAGAAAAGAAAAAAATAACAACACATATTGTTAGTGAGGCCAAGTCCAATTCTAGTCCAAACTCCAATCATAACTCCGTGCTTCAGGTAACATGCTAAAGATACAAGCTTTAAGATGTCACCCAAGGTCCCTTTTTGGTAACTTCACATCTATTTGTTCCATAGGTCTAGATCAGAGGTTCTCAAACTCGGTCCTCGGGGGCACACACAGTGCATGTTTTGCAGGTCTCCTCACAGAATCGCAAGTGAAATAATTAGCTCCACCTGTGGACCTTTTAAAATGTGTCAGTGAGTAATTAATACACCTGTGCACCTGCTGGGTTACCTGCAAAACATGCACTGTGTGTGCCCCCGAGGACCGGATTTGAGAACCTCTGGTCTAGATGCTTATATACCTAGCTTGTGGTTGGACTACCACCACTGCGATGTGACCACTATGAGGACCCAAGGTGATAGGGGCTCAACACAGTGCCAGCCTGGAGGCCTCCTCTGAGTATGTGCAGTGATACCTCAGCCTCTTTAGAGAGCAGAGCTGAGGGACCTTGACAACATTTTACTGTGGGGTGTGGTGATGCACAGTTTATCCCCATGACTCTTATTTTGCATTTGCTGTCTTTTCCTTAAAATGACATATCCATAAAACAAATTTCAGCACATGATTTGGCCCATGAATATTTTATTGCCAAGAGCAAAGTATGTGAAATTTGTGCTTTTAAACAGTGCTAGGTAATAGATTTCTAAATAATTAAACAGGCAATCGAGGCATCAAAGTAGAACCGCTTTCTGATAGCTTAGATTTATTTCCACTGCCAGTTAAATATTTAAATGTTTTGTCTTCTCCAAGTTTTTATAATTTTTTTTTATTGACTATTATTTAACTCAGTCTTTGCACAATGCGATATATGTTTTATTTAACCATGGACCAATTTAACAGAATTGCGATGCTATTATGTGTAATGGCTATATGGGATTTTCTGGATTCTGTAGCATTTCGTTCCTCCAGTAACAGGATGGCAAAACTCACGTAGGCTGGCTGAAAAGGCATTATTAATTACTAATCTTATATCATTCAGCTCTCCTATCAAGGAGGACAGATCATGGCTCAGAATTGCCTGTACAACCCTAGCCACACATAAAACGGGTGTGGTATAAAGATGCGACGTTCAGGATATCTGCTTATGAAACGTTCAACATTGTGAAAATTAGGCATTTTTTCATTGACTTATCAACCAACCCTAAACTCTACGGTCAACATTCTGACTGTGTCCATGCTGATCATACATCGATAGGACAACAACAAAAAAACCCCTCTTGTGTTGGCAGTAAATTGGCAGCTTCTACTGTGTTTTGGAATGATTTATAAGGCCCACTGTTTCTGTACAAGAGCCTTGCACAGCCGTTTGGTCTGTTTTGACCTTTAGACCAGTGGTTCCCAAACTCAGTCCTCAGGATCCTACACAGTTTACGTCTTGCAGGTCATCCAGCAGATGCACAGGTGTGTTCTTTACTCACTGACACATTTTAAAATATCCACAGGTGGAGCTAATGATTTCACTTGTGATTCTGTGAGTAGACCTGGAAAACATGAACTGTGTAGGACTGAGTTTGAGAACCTTTCCTTTAGACAAAATGGCCCAAACTTACCTTGAGAACTAATAATATATGTAATACCGTTGGCTAGTCACCATGATGGTTATACGTTTGGGCAGACAGAGGATAGTCCTGTACATGGGGAGTGTAAACCACTAAATACTGAGACCTTGTTCTAATAAAACCTATCCAAAGTATGTAAGAATGATACACTTCAGCTTTGTGCAAACATAAGTGATCTACAGGCTGGTGCTGAGGTACAGTAGATAGTTGTCCATGATGTAGAACCAATTTTGCCTCAAAGCAACTGCTCCACTGCAGTGTGTTTTTAAGAAAGCCAATTGGACTAACAAATTACATATTTGTACAGAATAAAACTGTAATTTGTATAATTGGTTTACAAGTTAGGAAATCCAATTATATCCCTTCTGTTAGGCAATCACTAGTAAATGAGCACACATTTTTACGTGTATGCAGTAGCTTACAGATCAGATCTTTTGTCTGCTGCTCAGTCACCGTTCTGGCATTGTAGAATACTGTATATACAGTAAGCCTGAACCAATTACATTCTAGGGCTCCTCATACATGTGTGACTTTGGCAGTGCCGGCATACCATATGAATGTTTGTTCTACAGTACTTCTTTTGATCAGTGCTTTTTTGTACATTTGTTTTTCAGCTTTAATATTTATGTTTTTACTTTATGCCCTGAAAATAGTTATTTGTTATCTTTACAGATATAGGGGTCAATTCTATTCTCCGACAGTTGAATAGCGCCGGGAGTTTGCTCCCGACGCTATTCAATTCAGCTCCAGTTAAGTCGGCGATGGCCCGTTCTCGCCGACTTAACAAGTAGTTTTGTCGGGAGAGCGTGCATTCTCCGACTTAACTACCCGCGGCAATGCTGATTCCCGACAGAATCAGCCTCGCGCCGGCCGCGCGGCAGCACTTTTGTCGGGTTTCTTCTCTCATCCCCCGGGGATGAGAGAAGAATTCCCGACAATTGAGGGTCAGTCGTCGCTGTATTGAATAGCGGCGGGAGCAAACTCCCGGCGCTATTCAACTGTTGCCGAATTGAATTGACCCCAAAGTGACCATGCATTTTTTTATAAACCTATTCTGGTTGTAAGTTTTAGTTAGGGGAAAAAAAACTTTTTTTTTTTTTTTTTTTTTTTTTGGAGGAGAAAGACAGCTGCTGCTCTAAACTCGTCTATTATTTTGTATACTAGAGTCGGTTACAGGGGATATCCACCTTTTTTAATTTTTTACCTTTCAATGATTGTTTACAATTGCAGTGCTTTAAGTAGGAAAATAAGATCGTGTTAAAGTACTGTAATTTAAAAGATACAGTATGTTTGCTTAATTGCATCTAGCTCAGGTGAAAGCATGTACTTTTTCATTTTTTTTATTTTTATTACAGGCTTTCAGCAAACTTGTGTGTTTTATGTCGTCCTTCTTTGGCGTTAGACTTTAGCTAGCTACGCACTATACAATTATTGGATCGGTTTGTCAATAATCGGGTGATTAGTTTTATTGTGTAGGCATGAGTTTTGGCCAAATGCCAATCAAACCGTCCAAAAAAAATGGACAGAAACTCGTGAATCATGTTAAAAACATGATTAGTAAAACACATTAGTTTCAGTTGTGTAGCTCACACCATCACTTTGCTGTACAATAGAAATAGAACGTGCGCCACAAAAATGTGATCCATTTGTCTGTTACCTTGTTTTAGGTCCGATGGATGATGTACTGGATTGTTTTTGCCCTTTACACTGTAACAGAAACATTAGCAGATTTAACAATATGCTGGTAAGTAAAAAATACTTTACAAACTTGTATTTATATTTGTCTCTTGTTTGCAGTGCTATAATATTCATTCTTTAGGTCTTAGTGGTATGCAGTGTAGTCATGTGGAACATGTTTACATGTTGGTTATCAATGTATAGTGTTATTGGAATTCCCCACTGCACATATATATTTTACAACCATTAAGGAAATGGGTATGGTTTATTAGATCGACAGTAAAAAGTTTGACGGTGTGTAGGTCGACTTGCACAAGGTTGTCATGAAAAAGGTTTTTGGGGTGTCCATTTTTTACTTTTAGCACAAAGGACCCCCAATTAGTGTACCGCATCTCCCTGCAGGGCTCGCTTTGCTTGCCATGCTCCAGGCAAGGTGCCTCGCTCTGCTACTGCTGCACTTAGCACAGGTTACCGCTCCCAATCATAGTCCACATGGATAGTAAAGTATAAAAAAGTTGTGAAAAACTCATGTTGACCGAATAGTGTTGGCTTAATGCATATTGAGCAGTAGTGCATACTTACATGTTAATGGTATTCACCTAGTTAGATTTTTAAAATAATAGTAATATTTCTAAATACGATGGGAAATGTTTTAGAACTGCATATATCTCACAAAAAAGTTTCTGCATCATTTTTATTTATATAGAACAGAACATTGAGTTCTAATGCAGGGTTTTTTTTCTGTTTTTTTTTTTTTTGCAACTCGCTAGCACCCAACTGCTAATATTGTATCCAGATGCACAATTTGCACTAAATCATTGCAACCAATCAGGTGCTTGCTTTCTTACTAGACCAGTGGTTCCCAAACTGGGCGCTGTGCCATTTGCAGGGGTGCCATGGTTTGGTGGTCCAGTCCCAAATTAAATGATTTATGGTAAGTGTGATAGGCAATATAGTGTTGGTGGCTACCAAACATAAAATACATGGGGAGACAGAAGCGTACCACCGCCATATAACAGAACCTAAGGACGATAGATGTGCACAATTTACATAATATTTTTTGCTGATCATCTAAATAAGACATTTTTGGCCTTGTGCTGCCATATAAAAGAAACAATGCTGAGACTCTAGGGTGCTGTGATTCAAGAAAGTTTGGGAACCTATAGACCAATAACAGCTAATTGGGTATTGTGGTTCAGTGCTACATGCAAATGAGGTTAGTAAAAGGGGCCTTGTTGCAGGGAAGCCACTTTTCTCTAACGTCCTAAGTGGATGCTGGGGACTCCGTAAGGACCATGGGGAATAGCGGCTCCGCAGGAGACTGGGCACAAAGTAAAAAGCTTTAGGACTACCTGGTGTGCACTGGCTCCTCCCCCTATGACCCTCCTCCAAGCCTCAGTTAAGATTTTGTGCCCGAACGAGAAGGGTGCAATCTAGGTGGCTCTCCTGAGCTGCTTAGAGAAAAAGTTTAAAGTAGGTTTTTTACTTTCAGTGAGACCTGCTGGCAACAGGCTCACTGCATCGAGGGACTAAGGGGAGAAGAAGCGAACTCACCTGCGTGCAGAGTGGATTGGGCTTCTTGGGCTACTGGACATTAGCTCCAGAGGGACGATCACAGGCCCAGCCATGGATGGGTCCCGGAGCCGCGCCGCCGTCCCCCTTACAGAGCCAGAAGACTGGAGTCCGGAAAATCGGCGGCAGAAGACGTCCTGTCTTCATTAAGGTAGCGCACAGCACCGCAGCTGTGCGCCATTGCTCTCAGCACACTTCACACTCCGGTCACTGAGGGTGCAGGGCGCTGGGGGGGGCGCCCTGAGACGCAATAGAAATACCTTTTTTTGGCTAAAAATACATCACATATAGCTCCTGGGCTATATGGATGTATTTAACCCCTGCCTAAATTACAATAAAAAAAGCGGGAGAAAGGCTGCCGAAAAGGGGGCAGAGCCTATCTCCTCAGCACACTGGCGCCATTTTTTCCTCACAGCTCCGTTGGAGGAAGGCTCCCTGACTCTCCCCTGCAGTCCTGCACTACAGAAACAGGGTAAAACAAGAGAGGGGGGGCATAAAATTGGCATATAAAGGTATACAGCAGCTATATTAGGGAAAAACCCTTATATAAGGTTATCCCTGTATATATATATATATATATATATATATATATATATATATATATATATATATATATATATAGCGCTCTGGTGTGTGCTGGCAAACTCTCCCTCTGTCTCCCCAAAGGGCTAGTGGGGTCCTGTCCTCTATCAGAGCATTCCCTGTGTGTGTGCGGTGTGTCGGTACGTTGTGTCAACATGTATGAGGAGGAAAATGGTGTGGAGGCGGAGCAATTGCCTGTGTTAGTGATGTCACCCTCTAGGAAGTCGACACCTGACTGGATGATCTTATGGAAAGAATTACGTGATAGTGTCAGCACTTTACAAAAGTCTGTTGTCGACATGAGACAGCCGGATAATCAGTTAATACCTGTACAGGCGTCTCAAACACCGTCAGGGGCTCTAAAGCGCCCGTTACATCAGGTCGATACAGACACAGACACGGACACTGATTCCAGTGTCGACGGTGAAGAAACAAACGTATTTTCCAGTAGGGCTACACGTTACATGATCACGGCAATGAAGGAGGTTTTGAACATTTCTGATACTACAAGTACCACAAAAAAGGGTATTATGTGGGGTGTGAAAAAACTACCCGTAGTTTTTCCTGAATCAGATGAATTAAATGAGGTGTGTGATGAAGCGTGGGTTTCCCCCGATAAAAAACTGCTAATTTCTAAAAAATTATTGGCATTATACCCTTTCCCGCCAGAGGTTAGGGCGCGCTGGGAAACACCCCCTAGGGTGGATAAGGCGCTCACACGCTTATCAAAACAAGTGGCGTTACCGTCTCCTGATACGGCCGCCCTCAAGGAACCAGCTGATAGGAAGCTGGAAAATGTCCTAAAAAGTATATACACACATACTGGTATTATACTGCGACCAGCAATCGCCTCAGCCTGGATGTGCAGTGCTGGGGTGGCTTGGTCAGATTCCCTGACTGAAAATATTGATACCCTGGACAGGGACAATATATTATTGACTATAGAGCGTTTAAAAGATGCGTTTCTATATATGCGAGATGCACAGAGGGATATTTGCACTCTGGCATCAAGAGTAAGTGCGATGTCCATTTCTGCCAGAAGAGGATTATGGACGCGACAGTGGTCAGGGGATGCGGATTCCAAACGGCATATGGAAGTATTGCCGTATAAAGGGGAGGAGTTATTTGGGGTCTGTCTATCGGACTTGGTGACCACGGCAACGGCCGGGAAATCCACCTTTCTACCCCAAGTCACCTCGCAGCAGAAAAAGATACCGTCTTTTCAGGCTCAGTCCTTTCGTCCCCATAAGGGCAAGCGGGCAAAAGGCCACTCATATCTGCCCCGGGGCAGAGGAAGGGGAAAAAGACTGCAGCAGACAGCCTCTTCCCACGAACAGAAGCCCTCCCCCGCTTCTGCCAAGTCCTCAGCATGACGCTGGGGCCTTACAAGCGGACTCAGGCACGGTGGGGGCCCGTCTCAAGATTTTCAGCGCGCAGTGGGCTCACTCGCAAGTGGACCCCTGGATCCTGCAGGTAGTATCTCAGGGGTACAAATTGGAATTCGAGGCGTCTCCCCCTCGCCGGTTCCTGAAGTCTGCTTTACCAACGTCTCCCCCCGACAGGGAGGCGATATTGGAAGCCATTCACAAGCTGTATTCCCAGCAGGTGATAATCAAGGTACCCCTCCTACAACAGGGAAAGGGGTATTATTCCACGCTGTTTGTGGTACCGAAGCCGGACGGCTCGGTGAGACCCATTTTAAATCTGAAATCCTTGAACACTTACATAAGAAGGTTCAAGTTCAAGATGGAGTCACTCAGAGCAGTGATAGCGAACCTGGAAGAAGGGGACTATATGGTGTCTCTGGACATCAAGGATGCTTACCTCCATGTCCCAATTTGCCCTTCTCACCAAGGGTACCTCAGGTTTGTGGTACAGAACTGTCATTATCAGTTTCAGACGCTGCCGTTTGGATTGTCCACGGCACCCCGGGTCTTTACCAAGGTAATGGCCGAAATGATGATTCTTCTTCGAAGAAAAGGCGTCTTAATTATCCCTTACTTGGACGATCTCCTGATAAGGGCAAGGTCCAGAGAACAGTTAGAGGTCGGAGTAGCACTATCTCAAATAGTACTACGACAGCACGGTTGGATTCTAAATATTCCAAAATCGCAGCTGATTCCGACGACGCGTCTGCTGTTCCTAGGGATGATTCTGGACACAGTACAGAAAAAGGTGTTTCTCCCGGAGGAGAAAGCCAGGGAGTAATCCGACCTAGTCAGGAACCTCCTAAGACCAGGCCAGGTGTCAGTGCATCAATGCACAAAGGTCCTGGGAAAGATGGTGGCTTCTTACGAAGCGATTCCATTCGGCAGATTCCACGCAAGAACTTTTCAGTGGGATCTGCTGGACAAATGGTCCGGATCGCATCTTCAAATGCATCAGCGGATAACCCTGTCTCCAAGGACAAGGGTGTCTCTCCTGTGGTGGTTACAGAGTGCTCATCTCCTAGAGGGCCGCAGATTCGGCATTCAGGATTGGGTCCTGGTGACCACGGATGCCAGCCTGAGAGGCTAGGGAGCAGTCACACAGGGAAAAAATTTCCAGGGCTTGTGGTCAAGCATGGAAACGTCACTTCACATAAATATCCTGGAACTAAGGGCCATTTACAATGCCCTAAGTCAGGCAAGGCCTCTGCTTCAGGGTCAGTCGGTGTTGATCCAGTCGGACAACATCACGGCAGTCGCCCACGTAAACAGACAGGGCGGCACAAGAAGCAGGAGGGTAATGACGGAAGTTGCAAGGATTCTTCGCTGGGCGGAAAATCATGTGATAGCACTGTCAGCAGTGTTCATTCCGGGAGTGGACAACTGGGAAGCAGACTTCCTCAGCAGACACGATCTCCACCCGGGGGAGTGGGGACTTCACCCAGAAGTCTTCCACATGATTGTGAACCGTTGGGAAAAACCAAAGGTGGACATGATGGCGTCCCGCCTCAACAAAAAACTGGACAGATATTGCGCCAGGTCAAGGGACCCTCAGGCAATAGCTGTGGACGCTCTGGTAACACCGTGGGTGTACCGATCAGTGTATGTGTTCCCTCCTCTACCTCTCATACCCAAGGTATTGAGAATCATAAGAAGGAGAGGAGTAAAGACTATACTCGTGGCTCCGGATTGGCCAAGAAGGACTTGGTACCCGGAACTTCAAGAGATGCTCACGGAAGACCCGTGGCCTCTACCTCTAAGAAAGGACCTGCTCCAGCAGGGACCATGTCTTTTTCAAGACTTACCGCGGCTGCGTTTGACGGCATGGCGGTTGAACGCCGGATCCTGAAGGATAAAGGCATTCCGGATGAAGTCATCCCTACCCTGATCAAAGCCAGGAAGGATGTAACTGTGCAACATTATCACCGTATTTGGCGTAAATATATTGCGTGGTGTGAGGCCAGGAAGGCCCCTACAGAGAAATTTCAACTGGGTCGTTTCCTGCATTTCCTGCAAACAGGACTGTCTATGGGCCTAAAATTAGGGTCCATTAAGGTTCAAATTTCGGCCCTGTCAATATTCTTCCAAAAAGAACTAGCTTCAGTTCCTGAAGTTCAGACGTTTGTCAAGGGGGTACTGCATATACAGCCTCCTTTTGTGCCTCCAGTGGCACCTTGGGATCTCAATGTAGTTTTGGGATTCCTAAAATCACATTGGTTTGAACCACTCACCACTGTGGACTTAAAATATCTCACATGGAAAGTGGTAATGCTGTTAGCCCTGGCTTCAGCCAGGCGTGTCTCAGAATTGGCGGCTTTATCCTATAAAAGCCCTTACCTAATTTTTCATACGGATAGGGCAGAATTGAGGACTCGGCCTCAATTTCTTCCTAAGGTGGTTTCAGCATTTCACTTAAACCAGCCTATTGTGGTGCCTGCGGCTACTAGGGACTTGGAGGATTCCAAGTTGCTAGACGTAGTCAGGGCCCTGAAAATATATGTTTCCAGGACGGCTGGAGTCAGAAAATCTGACTCGCTGTTTATCCTGTATGCACCCAACAAGCTGGGTGCTCCTGCTTCTAAGCAGACGATTGCTCGTTGGATTTGTAGTACAATTCAGCTTGCACATTCTGTGGCAGGCCTGCCACAGCCAAAATCTGTAAAAGCCCATTCCACACGGAAAGTGGGCTCATCTTGGGCGGCTGCCCGAGGGGTCTCGGCTTTACAACTTTGCCGAGCAGCTACTTGGTCAGGGGCAAACACGTTTGCTAAATTCTACAAATTAGATACCCTGGCTGAGGAGGACCTGGAGTTCTCTCATTCGGTGCTGCAGAGTCATCCGCACTCTCCCGCCCGTTTGGGAGCTTTGGTATAATCCCCATGGTCCTTACGGAGTCCCCAGCATCCACTTAGGACGTTAGAGAAAATAAGAATTTACTTACCGATAATTCTATTTCTCATAGTCCGTAGTGGATGCTGGGCGCCCATCCCAATACTTGTACATAGGCCCTCATTCCGAGTTGATCGCTCGCAAGGCGAATTTAGCAGAGTTGCTCAGGCTAAGCCTACGCCTACTGGGAGTGTATCTTAGCTTCTTAAAATTGCGACCGATGTATTCGCAATATTGCGATTACAAACTACTTAGCAGTTTCAGAGTAGCTTCAGACTTACTCGGCATCTGCGATCAGTTCAGTGCTTGTCGTTCCTGGTTTGACGTCATAAACACACCCAGCGTTCGCCCAGACACTCCCCCGTTTCTCCGGCCACTCCTGCGTTTTTTCCGGAAACGGTAGCGTTTTTATCCACACGCCCCGAAAACGCCGTGTTTCCGCCCAGTAACACCCATTTCCTGTCAATCACACTACGATCGCCGGAGCGAAGAAAAAGCCGTGAGTAAAAATACTATCTTCATTGTAAAATTACTTGGCGCAGTCGCAGTGCGATTATTGCGCATGCGTACTAAGCGGAATTTCACTGCGATGCGATGAAAATTACCGAGCGAACGACTCGGAATGAGGGCCATAGTTATTGTTACAAAAATCGGGTTATTATTGTTGTGAGCCATCTTTTCAGAGGCTCCTTTGTTATCATGCTGTTAACTGGGTTCAGATCACAAGTTGTACGGTGTGATTGGTGTGGCTGGTTTGAGTCTTACCCGGGATTCAAAATCCTTCCTTATTGTGTACGCTCGTCCGGGCACAGTATCCTAACTGAGGCTTGGAGGAGGGTCATAGGGGGAGGAGCCAGTGCACACCAGGTAATCCTAAAGCTTTTTACTTTGTGCCCAGTCTCCTGCGGAGCCGCTATTCCCCATGGTCCTTACGGAGTCCCCAGCATCCACTACGGACTATGAGAAATAGAATTATCGGTAAGTAAATTCTTATTATAACCTGGTATGATGGATTACAGAAACCCAATCCTCACATGTAAATACTGTTTGAGATCTTGGTGACATTTTTAGATGTTTGACATTTTTATGCAATGCGATTTGTATGTGTGTATTTGTGATTGCTATAAATCACATTTTCACACTTCCACAAAAGGATAAAGACAAAACACTGAAAATCTGTGGTGGTGGTGTTTTTGCTTTTTTTTTTTTTTTTACATTTCTTAAATATTCTCGACCTCCACCTATGGCTTCACTACATCTGCTTGGCTTATATACACTTTTATGACTTCTATGCTCTTAAGTTCATGCTTTAGTAGTCTTTTTATTTTATTGTCTATAAGAAGGGATTTATAAAATGATATTGTTTTCCGGAGAAAACTGCTTCCTTCCCCGGTAATAGACTCTGAATAGTGTTATACAGTAGAATGATCCAGGAAAATTAGAAGCCTTAAGTTTTAGCAGTGATGAAATCGTTGCCCACTTTAGTACGTGCAGTCTCTGTGCAGAGTTGTGAAAGTTGTACTGAGGAAGGTCCAGTAGATTTGTGGGAGTAAAGGAAGCAGATGAGCCAAGAGTAGGCATGTTTTCCAAGAAGCTTGGAGGGGCATGGGATTTAAGAGATGTGGTGATTGGCGAGAAAATTTGGTTCAGCATTTTGTATGTTTGTTTTCTTGTCGATTTACCACAGGCCAGTTATGGAATGCTTGAATAATAAGAGATACCAGTTTGGAGATAGAGGTTAGAAGTTGCCTGGGATGAGCACAGGAGACAGCAGTAAGACTGATTTATAAAGGAAAATGGTCTAATAGGCAGGTTGTACAGTGCGAGAAGAGAGTAGATACTTCCTCTTCATTTCTGGCATAAAATGAATAGAAGGTGTTATATAGCTTAGTGAAGGAATCATGGGGCAGATGTATTAAGCCTGGAGCAGTAATAAAGAAGTGATAAGTGGAAGTTGATAATGCACCAGCCAATCATTACGGTTTTGAAAATGATAGGAGCTGATTGACTGGCGCGTTATCACCTTCCACTAATCACTTTTTTATCACTTCTCCAGGCTTAATACATCTGCCCCTATGTACTGCATATTTGGCAGTGGCTAGAGGGTTACTGTAGAAGTGTTAATATCCATATTTTTCAGGATGTACTGTACACTATTTTCATCAGCGAAGTTTTAACGGACGCCAAGAAGAAATAGTAGCTGGAGCCACTTGACCAAAGGCTGTTGCTAAGGTTTGGTTAACATGTAACTCCTGTAGAGGAAACTATAGAAATACCTGAGTAGTTATTGTTGCAGAGAGGTAGAGAGTTGTTGAAAAGTGTCGAATTTCTATGTGTGTATTGGGGCTTGGCAGCGTTCCAGTGAGCAGATGTTAATGTGTTGTAGGACAGCCTCCAGGTGGACAGATGCTTGTTTGAGAGAGGGGAAAGACTGGTAAGAAAACCTTTTTAGGGGTATATGCAATTGCGGTCGAATTCCCGAAAATGTCGAAAAACTGGACATTTTCGCCCCAAAAAAAAATCGACTGCAATTCAGTACTTTTCGTCAAAAAAACGGACTTTCCAAATTCGACTTTTTGAAATTCGACATTTGTCAAATTCGACATTTTTGCAATGGTACAAATGCGGCAATTCGACAAAAGTATATTCAATTGAAGTTTGGAAATTCGACAACCGTGCTTTTAGACAGTAAATTTGTCCTTTTCAATCTGCCACACTTTGGTGGCGGAATGTAATAAAAATTTTTTAAAACATGTTTTTTTTTTTGTGTTTTTTTTTTTATTGGTAATAGCATATCTATTTATATTAGAAGGGATTAGGTACTTGGTTTGTCTATTTTGGAGGCACAAGTATTATTTATATATTTTTTAAAATATTATTATTATTTTTTTTTAAATGGAATGGTAAAAATCAGAAAAAAAATTGCGTGGGGTCCCCCCTCCTAAGCATAACCAGCCTCGGGCTCTTCGAGCCGGTCCTGGTTCTAAAAATCCGGGGGGAAAAATGACAGGGGATCCCCCGTATTTTTAAAACCAGCACCGGGCTCTGCGCCTGGTGCAAAAAATACGGGGGACAAAAAGAGTAGGGGTCCCCCGTATTTTTTACACCAGCATCGGGCTCCACTAGCTGGACAGATAATGCCACAGCCGGGGGTCACTTTTATACAGCGCCATGCGGCCGTGGCATTAAATATCCAACTAGTCACCCCTGGCCGGGGTACCCTGGGGGAGTGGGGACCCCTTCAATCAAGGGGTGTCCCCCCCCAGCCACCCAAGGGCCAGGGGTGAAGCCCGAGGCTGTGTCCCCCCCCCCCCCATCCAAGGGCTGCGGATGGGGGGCTGATAGCCTTGAGAAAATTGAAAGAATATTGTTTTTTCCAGTAGTACTACAAGTCCCAGCAAGCCTCCCCCCCGCAAGCTGGTACTTGGAGAACCACAAGTACCAGCATGCGGGAGAAAAACGGGGCCGCTGGAACCTGTAGTTCTACTGGAAAAAAATACCCAAATAAAAACAGGACACGCACACCGTGAGAGTAAAACTTTATTTCACACATGTCAACACACACACATACTTACCTATGTTCACACGCCGACCTCTGTCCACTTGTCCAAGTAGAATCCACGTGTACCTGTGAATAAAATTATACTCGCCTCAATCCAGTGTCCGGATCTTTTAAAATAATCCTCGTACTTGGCAAAACAACAAAACGAACACCCGGACCAAACGGACTGAAAGGGGTCCCATGTTTACACATGGGACCCCTTTCCCCGAATGCAGAGACCCCCCCGTGACTGCTGTCACAGAAATGTCCCTTCAGCCAATCAGGAAGCGCTACTTCGTGGCACTCTCCTGATTGGCTGTATGCGCGTCTGCTGGCAGACAGCGCATCGCAAAGCCTCTCCATTATATTCAATGGTGGGAACTTTGCGGTCAGCGGTGGGGTTACCCGCGGTCAGCCGCTGACCGCGGGTGACCTCACCGCTGACCGCAAAGTTCCCACCATTGAATATAATGGGGGGGTTTTGCGATGCGCTGTCTGACAGCTCAGACGCGCATAGCCAATCAGCAGAGTGCCAGGACGTTGCGCTCGCTGATTGGCTGAAGGGACCTTTCTGTGACAGCAGTCACGGGGGGGTCTCTGCATTCGGGGAAAGGGGTCCCATGTGTAAACATGGGATCCCTTTCAGTCCGTTTGGTCCGGGTGTTCGTTTTGTTGTTTTGCCAAGTACGAGGATTATTTTAAAAGATCCGGACACTGGATTGAGGTGAGTATAATTTTATTCACAGGTACACGTGGATTCTACTTGGACAAGTGGACAGAGGTCGGCGTGTGAACATAGGTAAGTATGTGTGTGTGTCGACATGTGTGAAATAAAGTTTTACTCTCACGGTGTGCGTGTCCTGTTTTTATTTGGGTATTTTTTTTCCAGTAGAACTACAGGTACCAGCGGGCCCGTTTTTCTCCCACATGCTGGTACTTGTGGTTCTCGAAGTACCAGCTTGCGGGGGAGGCTTGCTGGGACTTGTAGTAGTACTGGAAAAAACAATATTCTTTCAATTTTCTCAAGGCTATCAGCCCCCCATCCGCAGCCCTTGGATGGGGGGGACAGCCTCGGGCTTCACCCCTGGCCCTTGGGTGGCTGGGGGGGACCCCTTGATTGAAGGGGTCCCCACTCCCCCAGGGTACCCCGGCCAGGGGTGACTAGTTGGATATTTAATGCCACAGCCGCAGGGCGCTGTATAAAAGTGACCCCCGGCTGTGGCATTATCTGTGCAGCTAGTGGAGCCCGATGCTGGTGTAAAAAATACGGGGGACCCCTACTCTTTGTCCCCCGTATTTTTTGCACCAGGCGCAGAGCCCGGTGCTGGTTTTAAAAATACGGGGGATCCCCTGTAATTCCCCCCCCCTCCCCCCCGGATTTTTAGAACCAGGACCGGCTCGAAGAGCCCGAGGCTGGTTATGCTTTGGAGGGGGGGACCCCACGCAATTTTTTTTTCGGGTTTTTCCGGTTTTTTAAAAATCGGATCAAAATCCGTCAAATCGGCCGTTTTTCGACAGCGGGACTGTCGAATCCGTTTTTTATTGAATATGTTGAATTCCGGCACCCACTTGCAGGAATTCGACGGTCGAATTAAAAAACGGGTGAAAAATTGCCGCGATAAGCGGGAATTGCATATACCCCTTAGTCTTGAAATAGGAAGATCGAGTCTGTGACCATCACAGTGATTATTATTGTTCCAGTGAGAGGGGCCAAATAAGGAGGTCAGAGTATTGGAGGTACAAGAAGAATGCAAATAATCTTCAGACATAAATCTTTCAAACAAATGCAGTTAACTGCAATACCAGAAAACAACCTCCACTCCTTCAGTAGCCTTTTTCTCCTTACTTTAATAACCTATAAATAAGTAATATAGTAATAAGTAATCTTTGTTGAAAGATGAACACACTGGCCTTTTATAATTCCCTTCTATTTATATGGATTAATTATACTGCCCAGCAGAGCGCACAGACCAGCACCAGAAGTTTAGAAATTCTACCCAGAGTTTATTTCCATTAGCAGAGGACAAAACACACACCCTGCCTGATCTTTCAGGGGCCAGCACCATACACAAAAATGGATTTGGCATCAGCCTTCAATGTATAATTGACTGCATATGTTCCTTCTCCTCTGCCAGAGCTGTGTTTCACAGTGTTCAGTAAGGAGCTTGGAATGCTGTATTTTATACGTGGGCATTTGTTTCCACCTCTGCAGTCATATGCCGGGGGTGATTTCATTGTGCCGTAGTGCAACAAGGTCATATACAGTAAATAGCTTAGAGGACTGAATGTAGAAATCATTTGCCACGTGTAATTCTATGTTTTTTGTATAGTTTCATTTTTTTTATTTTTCTAATGGAAAAAAGTGACTATAAAGTTCTGTTAAGGGTTATGAATAGTGATGACAAAACCGGATGATTTTGGGTCCTACAAATACCCAGGATTATAATAATATTTAAGTATAATATTTAGTATTACATGATTCCAAACACACAGTAGACTGGGTCAGCAGCAGTGGGTTGCTACTTACCTTCTCAGTTCCTGTAGTGTTGACCAGTCCTCTCGGGCTCTCCAAGCTTCCCATGGTAGAATAGATTGAGCCCTGTGATATAGCTGCTCTCAGTCACTGATAAGCCTGGAATGTGGTGATGTCATCACTGTGTGGTGTACTCCAGGCCAATCAGTGACTGAGCCGCATCGCAGGACTCTACCTCCACTACTGCAGCTGGGCCTGCAGGAGTACAGTGAGAGAAACCTCGTCTGAATGCCACTATGTGAATAAGGTAAGTGAAAAGTGTCAGGGGAGGAAGGAGAACATTAATAGCACAAAGGGGGGGAGATGGTAAGGATGGAGGAGATACCTAGCAGAGAGGACAGAGGGTATTTGGAGGGCATTAAGGAGAGGATTGGGGGGTGGCTGGATGTTAAAGAGGTCAGAAGTGGTGGGTCTGGATAGTAGAGAAAGACAGGAGATAGAAAATGGAGGGCAGGAGTGTAGAAGAAATGAAAAATATATTATACAATGTAATCCTTTTTGTTTTTTGTTTTTTTAAACCATTTCTTTCTAAATCCCAATCCTGAGATTAATCACAGGATCTCTGTTTTGGAGCTTGTTGATTCCAAAATCACAAAATGATTTTAGGTTTGTAATGCCCATAATAATTAGATCCATATGGGGATGATAAATCTGGCTATACCAATTTTCAAAACCTATAGCAGCTGCACGTAATATTGACAAATATGACACAGGAACTTGGGCCAATTTGTGACTTTTGTGTTTTTCTGCTTTAACATCCTAAGGGTGTAACTGACATTTTAAGAAGTAGATGTTCTGTTCTGCTTTGTTCCAATATACTAGCCCCAGAGCTGTTGTACATGTCTGCACATTCACACAGGAGACAAAGCTGTAGATGAAGGGGGTAATGTAGAAGTATGACAAGTTATAGGCCCTACACACTGGGCGATTTTTTGAAAGATATGAACGATCTCGTTCATAAATGAACGAGAACTCGTTCATATCTTTCAGTGTGGAGACTCCAGCGATGAACGATGCGCGTCCCCGCGCTCGTTCATCGCTGGTCTCCCGTCGGCTGTGCATGCAGGCCAATATGGACGATCTCGTCCATATTTGCCTGCACTTCAATGCAGCCGCGTGACGGGGGGAGTGAAGAAACTTCACTCCCCCCGTCACTGCCCCCCCGCCGCCGGGTCGCTCGTCGGCTGTATCCGCCGTCGGGCAGCTCGGCGGCGGGTCGGCCAGTGAGTAGGGCCCCTTAGAAATACTGGGCACATTTCTTCAGTCTTACTGGTTAGACAGGGTCGGCAAACATGCCACGTATGTCACTCACAGATTCCTCTCAACATGTCAAAGATTTCCAGGATGTTTTTTGCCTACTTTTATTCTGTCTCACTGTCCTTAGCTGACCTTCTCTTACTTGGTTGGCTCAGAACTGGTTTCTGTGCAGCGAGGCAGATATAATCTATTTTTACTCTTTGTATGATTCATTTGGTATTTTCCTTTTTGTCTACATACAACCCCTTATTGCCCAGCCTGTTTGTAACTAACGTAAGGTCTTCAGTAAAATGTATGAGATTACGCTGAGCATTGACTGTTATTAGTCATTTAAAAACTGTCCTCTGGGGCTGATTCAGCCCTGCACATGAGGATTGAATCAGTTACATAGAAACATAGAAACATAGAATTTGACGGCAGATAAAAACCACTTGGCCCATCTAGTCTGCCCTGTTTTATTTTATCCTTTAGGCAATCTCAACCCTTTTTTAACCTTAATTCTTTGTAAGGATATTCATATGCCTGTCCCAAGCATGTTTAAATTGCCCTACAGTCTTAGCCTCTACCACCTCTGATGGGAGGCTATTCCACTTATCCACTACCCTTTCTGTGAAGTAATTTTTCCTTATATTTCCCCTGAACCTCCCCCCTTTCAGTCTCAATTGCGATTGACCAATGTTTTCGGCAGTGCTTATGTGTCGCGGCCACAGTGCACATGTTCTGCAATGTCACTACAGTCCTGGTTGTAGCGTCCTGGACATCGCAGCCTGATTGGCTTCCTCATTGATCGATTTCCGATGCAGATTTACCGGCCTCTGTAGCAGAGTTCTGGCAACCGTTCTAACTAACATTAGGGTTGCTCAGATGGTCAATGCTGTCTGCTGGTGAACAGATACTGCATGTTTGGACACAGCAGTGGATCATAGAAGCCGGCAGTGGGCGTATTTTTACTTAAGACTCCTCCTGTGGCTCTTACATAATATCACTCAGCCGCTGTGAACCGTCCACCTCTAAATCAGGCCCTATAATAATATTTATTGAATCCTAGCTGGGTGTGAATGTTGCTTTAATTAAGATGTATTATAGATCTTCATAGCTGCGTAAATGAGAGCCTCTTAACGTACGCTATCATGGCATGATGTGGAAACGCCACATCCTTGATTAGGGTGGTTAAAGCGGGGGACATGTTTGCTAGAAGATACTTAGTAAAAGCTAATTAGATCGTTGCTGATCCCAGTCCTCCATGTGTCTCCCTTATTTCCTTGTTGCTCTCTAAGGAACTTGCCATAGTAGCAGGTTGCAAAATAGTTTCTTTCCATCTGCAATGTTTAGATTTAGTTGTTAATATTTGTATTTTATGTATTTACAGTATATTAGAGCTATGAGATTGCAGTGTAATTTCACATATGCTGTTTCTTAATGTTTTAGTGACCATAAATAAAGGTGATCTCGAATACATCCATACAAAATGTTTTCTGCTTGGTTTACGTGCTCAGTTTATAGATATAAGAGAAATGTGAGTGACTTTGTATTTTTCCTGTTGTTGTTCATAGGTTCCCTTTGTATTATGAGCTGAAGGTTGCTTTTGTTATCTGGTTATTATCACCGTACACTAGAGGAGCCAGCTTGTTGTACAGGAAATTTTTGCATCCTCTCCTCTCTTCAAAAGAAAAGGTAAGCTCTGTTTGGTTTCACATGCATACACGCAGGGTCTGGTTCCCGATTCAGACTTGATCGCTGCTGTCCGTTTATGTATGCAACAAAATGCACAAGCGCGTCACCAAACAGCTACAAGCTGGGGCAAAAGATTGACAGGAAGAGGCTGTTTGTGGGTGCTAACTGGCAGTTTTCTGGGAGTGTCAGGGAAAACGCAGGCATTCCCAAGCGTTTTCTGGGAGGGTGTGTGGCGTCTGCTCCGGACCCGATCAGCACGTTCTTTTTCGGACTGTAGGAGTAAGTCCTGGGCTACGCACAGACTGCACACACTGGAAAAACCATTCCATGGTGAGTAACTTGTGAACGGATTTGCAGCTGTCCACTGACTGAGGGACATTTGTAGCACAGCGTACACTTGCACGGGGCCAATTTACACTCCCTCAAGGGTGGCTACTATCTGATTGCAGGACAGCAAAATTAACAGCACAGCGATCAGGTCTAAATTAGGCCCCTAATTCAGAAATGAATGCAATTGTAAGATGTGCCTGGAAAAAGTATTTTCTACCTTGTTGGAGTTGTCCACAATTGCAAAATGTGACCATTTCTGCATAGTCAAACCCTTCCCCTCCCCCCCCCCCCCCCCCTCCCCCTCCCAATCCACCTCCCAATCCCCTCCTTGCAAGGAACAGGTGTAGATGTGCCAGGAATATGCTAGGAGCATGTGAAAAGCTGAATGATGGTTAACGCTAATAAACTTATGGGAAGCCCTCTCTTGACAAGTAAAATAGTAAACATACATTTTGAAATGCAAGCACTATATTCAGTACACTGTACTCTTGTTTTTAAATAACAGTTGCAACACTTCAAGTTTATTATGTGGCCTGCAGTAGTCCTCTACCGTTCATAACTTCACCAGTGTTTGAGTTACCTGCACACCATGTATTTCCAAACAGGTACAATTGCGCTTGTCCAATGTGCACACTGGTTGCGTCAACAAGCTCTCACTGTACTTTGTCCGCAGCTACAGTACACACAGCCTCTGTCCCATATCAGATGTTTTATATTATGGAATATTTGCACCCCATAATGAGATATATAGGGGATGGGACTGAAGTCTAAACACAGAATGCATTTGTTTCATATATACCTTATACACACAGCCTGAAGATCATTTTATACAATATTATTAATAATTTTGTGCATTAAACAGTTTGTGTATATTGGACCATCAGAAAAGGTATCCGGATGATAGATCTACAATGTCTATATAGACAATCAAAAGTCATCATGACAATTGTTGACGCATGTTTTTTTTGGGGTTTTTCACATGTTTTGCCAACATTTACTTGATTTACTATCCATGTGTGGCGAGTGTACGTGTTTGTACAGATGGTGGTTACATGGCATAGAATATTCAAGATGTGGCCTCAAAAAACATTGCATCAACCTTTTGTACCTGTTGACCTAATGTATGTCGACCGTATGTTGTCGACCTATTGACTGTCTAGCCAGACATTGTAGATCTGTTATACCACACCCATCAGAAAGCAAAGGTGTCACTTTCTCAGTCAGGCTCAAAAAAAGTTCCCTATTTCGGAAAATATTCCATATTACGGAATTTTTAGATGTGTGTAACTCAACCTGTACGTAGATGATCTAGGTTACTACAGAACTATAGTATTGCGTAGTTATGAACTCTTCAGCAGAGCTGGACTGTACACTAGGCAACATAGGCTCCAGTCTACAGTCCAGAAAATGCAGAGAGGACTGGATTACCCCAACCTGTTTTTAGTGTAAAAGGGAGTAGCCAAATAAGTATCTCTTTTAGCACCCTGTGAGGTTTTAATCAGGATCTGCTTGCCAGGTTTAATTTACAGTCATGAAAACATCATTAAGTTAATATCTAATTGAAAAAATGTTTGTTTTATATATATATATATACAGTTGTGCTCATAAGTTTACATACCCTAGCAGAATTTGTGATTTTCTTGCCATTTGTCAGAGAATAGGAATGATAACTCACAAACTTTTCTTTCACTCATGGTTAGTGGTTGGGTGAAGCCATTTATTGTCAAACTACTATGTTTACTCTTTTTAAATCATAATGACAACAGAAATACCCAAATGACTCTGATTAAAAGTTTACATACCCCAGTTCTTAATACCGTGTATTGCCCCCTTTAACATCAATGACAGCTTGAAGTCTTTTGTGGTAGTTGTGGATGAGGCTCTTTATTTTCTCAGATGGTAAAGCTGCCCATTCTTCTTGGCAAAAAGCCTCCAGTTCCTGTAAATTCTTGGGCTGTCTTGCATGAACTGCACGTTTGAGATCTCCCCAGAGTGGCTCAATGATATTGAGGTCAGGAGACTGAGATGGCCACTCCAGAACCTTCACTTTATTCTGCTGTAGCCAATGACCGGTCGACTTGGCCTTGTGTTTTGGATCATTGTCATGTTGGAACGTCCAAGTACGTCCCATGCGCAGCTTCCGGGCTGATGAGTGCAAATTTTCCTCCAGTATTTTCTGATAACATGCTGCATTCATCTTGCCATCAATTTTGGTCAAGTTTCCAGTGCCTTTGTAGCTCACACATCCCCAAAACATCAGCGATCCATCTCCGTGTTTCACAGTAGGAATGGTGTACCTTTTATCATAGGCCTTGTTGACTCCTCTCCATATGTAACGTTTATGGTTGTGGCCAAAAAGTAAAATTTTGGTCTCATCACTCCAAATAACTTTGTCCCAGAAGTTTTGAGGCTTGTCTCTATGCCGTTTGGAGTATTGTAAGCGGGATGCTTTGTGGCATTTGCGTAGTAATGGCTTTCTTCTGGCTACTCGACCATGCAGCCCATTTTTCTTCAAATGCCTCCTTATTGTGCATCTTGAAACCAACCACACCACTTTTTTTCAGAGTCTCCTGTATTTCAGCTGAAGTTATTTATGGATTTTTCTTTGCATCCCGAACAATTTTCCTGGCAGTTGTGGCTGAAATGTTTGTTGGTCTACCTGACCGTGATTTGTTTTCCACAGAATCCCTCATTTTCCACTTCTTAATTAGAGTTTGAACACTGCTGACTGGCATTCTCAATTGCTTGGATATCTTTTTATATCCCTGTCCTGTTTTATACAGTTCAATTACCTTTTCCCGCAGATCCTTTTGACAATTCTTTTGCTTTCCCCATGATTTAGAATCCAGACACGTCAGTACAGCACTGGATGAAAGATGCAAGGGTTTTCAGGAGTCCAGAAACTCACTGACCTTTTATACACACACACTGATTGCAAGCAAACAGATCATAGGTGAGGATGGTTACCTTTAGTAGCCATTCAAACCCGTTTGTGTCAACTTGTGTGCATGTTATCAGGACAAAATCTCCAGGGTATGTAAACTTTTGATCAGGGTCATTTGGGTAGTTTCTGTTTGACAATAAATGAATTCACCCAACCACTAACCATTAGTGAAAGAAAAGTTTGTGAGTTATCATTCATATTCTCTGACAAATGGCCAGAAAATCACAAATTCTGCTAGGGTATGTAAACTTATGAGCAATATATATATATATATATATATATATATTATGTAAACCCCATACCATTTGCCTTCTAAAGTTGGATACACACTAGACGACCTTGGATTGTGGCTAACGCAATGACTGAGACGACGATATGTCTGTTGGCTATGCACACTGAACGATATATTGCGCGACCGCGCAATATATTGTTCAGTGGTCACATCCAGGAGCATGCTGCCGTTAAAGATATGTTTAGATCTGCCTGCACCACCGACTGATCCGAATATGCGAGTAACGACATACGGGAGTGTGCTATAGTGCATACACACTTGACGATGCAGACGATTTGTTAGTCAAATTTGACAAATTGTCCAATAGATCGTCTAGTGTGTAAGTTGTGTACACACTAGATGATTTATTGGATGATATATAGAGTCCGATTTGAACAACAAATCATTAACAAGTTTGTATGCTGGATGTGGCCACTGAACAAAATATCGAGAGGTCGCACAATTTATCGTCCACTGTGTACGGTCAACCGGCATATTGTGCCGTCGACCACAATTCAGGATCGTGGAGTGTGTATCCAGCTTTAGACCTATGCAGTGTATTCTAATTAACATAATACATAAAACATCTTTTATCCTGCAAAAAAAATTTCATTCTCAAATTGAAATACATTTTTTAAGGTTTATATGTTTGCTTTGGCTCGACATTTCACTCCCACTCAACACTGCTCACAGTAACGTTAAAAGACATGGGGCCTAATTCAGATCTGATCGCTAGGCAGCGTTTTCATACAGCCTGCGATCAGTTCTGAACTGCGCATGCATATGCACCGCAATGCGCAGGCACATCGGTCCGCAGCGCGGGGAGCGCCGGGCAGCGACAAGATGGTGCGAGAAAAGTGATCGCACGGGTGATCGCAAGGTGACTGACAGGAAGAGGCCGTTTGTGGGTGGAGAAACGCAGGAGGGACCAGACGTTTGGAGGTAGGGTTTCTGACGTCCGCTCCGGCCCTGATCATTGTACTGGAAGAGTAAGTCCTGGGCTGTGCAGAGACTGCATAAACTTCTGTTTGTGCAGCTCTCCTGCACATGCAATCGCACGCCTGCACAGCGATTTCCCCCTCCCCTGTAGGCGACAAATACCTGATCGCAGGGATGCGAAAAAATGCACCCTAGCGATCAGGTCTGAATTAGGCCCATGGTCACTTAATGTTAAAAACATTTCCCACAGTTTGAAAAAACAATTGCATGAACACAACATGTACCTCTAGCACCTTCTCTACAGCACTTTGGGTTGTTTTTGCAGAGCACTACAACATTTTGTTTTCTGTTGGTCAAGGCCATAGTAACAGTGGATAAATATAAATGTGGATGCGAGAGCTCTTCAAGCTCCCAATCCAATTTGTACGTATTTTCTTCTCTCCAGAAAGCAGCAGAAAAAGCTAATATATCTAGAAAAATGTTGCAAGGGAGAACCCACCAGTAAGTGCATTTATAATCTCATCAACTTGGTATGCATTGCATAATGGGTGCTACTTATTTATATAGAATAATATTATTGAAACCATTTATACAGTACTGTTACTACTCTAGCAGAAAATTCTAATGTCATTTTACAGTATTGCCATATATGTTTCACGATTAGGGCAAAAAATGTAAAAATAAAGAAGTTACTTGACCTCATGGTCCGATTCTGACCACAAAGGATGAGAGAGGCATTGGGAAAATGCGGCCTTGCTTATACGGACTTCCCTTTTCAACTATGAAATATTTATGTAGCACTGAGTCATTTTTATGAATCTTGTAAATGAACCAAATTCAGTAGGAAATTAGGATGTTTTTAAGCGTGAAATAACTGAGAATTCTTATTAACAGAAAGGTCAGTGGAAGGGAGTAATATGATTGCATCTGTGCAGCAGCTGGTAAAGTTTTGCAGCTTTGTGATTGATATTGCAGTAGTACATTCTTAATAATCTTGTGAGTAACGGCAGATGCTCTCTGTTTCCTGAATAGGAGATTGATGACTACATTGTACAAGCCAAGGAGAAAGGTTATGAAACGATGGTGAATTTTGGCAAGCAAGGCTTGAATCTAGCTGCTACTGCTGCTGTGACTGCCGCTGTGAAGGTGAGAGTCCTATTTATTACTTGGTAATGCACAGTTGTAATTATTTCTCTCTGTAAGACGGTGTACATTGTGGCCTAATTGCTAAAGTCTGTTACATTATTTCATTGCTCCTGATTTGTGCAGACTGCTTGGCAAGAGGGAGCAGAAGTAATGTGTGTAAAATCAGATTCCATGTTTCTTATTTCTGAGTTATGACGATGCTAGTTTGTAGGGTTATCTACAGATCTCAAAAGTGGGAAACTGGTGCACAAATGACCTTTTGTGATGTCACCACCGTTCCGCAGTTGTACCCGCATTTACGAGGGCACTAGATGGGGTCTAGTTTTTGCGTCAAAGTATAAAAATGCATTATACAGTGCAAGGAGGTTGTATTTTGATTAGAGATGAGCGGATTCGGTTTTACTCTGTTCTCAAAACGGCATCTTATTGGCTATCCAAAACACGTGACATCCATGAGCCAATAAGATGCCGTTTTGAGAACCGAGTAAAACCGAATCCGCTCATCTCTAATTTTGATGTGACTTTGTACTACTTCAATAAATGGAAACAGAAGTAATTTAATGGATATAAAACTATTTATGTGTGTATATGTATGTGTGTATATGTATGTGTGTATATGTGTATATATATATATAGATAGAAAAACAAGGGGTACCCTTAGGCGCTACGTGGAGCGAAACTGAGCTGCAACTTAGACGAACCCCCTGTTAGGTGGGGCCCTAAGATAACAAACCAACAAACTAGAGTCTAAGTGCGCTAATGGATAGTACTGTATATCATAAATAAACAGATTTAAAAGATTCAACTTTCAGTTTTTTAATACATAAAAGCCACAATAGCATAAAACATCTGTGAGCATATAAACCTCTCTTTACAGAATGTATAGACAATGTATATAAACAGTTTCTGTCAGATGGAAAATTCAAGTGAAACTTGAGATTCGTAGTAAATCTTCCTTAGTAGTATAGAATACAGATGGAATACAGTACTCGAACACAACCCAACGCGTTTCGTCCCTAACTGGGACTTCCTCAGGGGTAATATCTAAATGACAGAATACAGTCACTACACAATCTTTATTAGTGTGCAGTCATACAAATAATAGCTAACATAGCTATACATACCGAGTGCCAGATGTTTTTTACAGATAATCCCAAAATAGTGTAAAAAGCTCACTGAATATAAAAGCAGGCAAAGGACCTGATAAAATGAAAAAGGAGTGGTGTATAAAATATTTTAGGGTCTCAGATAAATGTAGGAACAAAGTAACAAGATGAGGGAGGATGGGGATAATACGTACCAAAATGACTGGGAAAGCAGTTCAATATTATGAAGCCCCCAGTCACACAGAGTCCAGATAACAAATGGACAAATAGGTGACCTAAATTAAGAAAAACAATCCAGAATTTAAATGGACAAAGGTCTTAATGGAAAACTTATCGTTCTTTACGAAAAATAGACCGGGGTCAAAAGTTTATACATACCCAAAAACAATGTGGTTTAAAGTCTATCACTGACTCTATAAACCAGTCCCTGATGAGGGTGAGACCGCTCAGTAGTGGGTCAACCTATAATAATTTATAGATAATATTCAGTTGTTAAATAGATTCCTAAACTACATGCTTAGTTTAAGAGGGTTCCATTCGCATGTTGTGCTCATGGGCCCCACAACTAATAAGTAGAAGCAAAATTAAGACATAAAGATTCCCAAACTGTATCAGCAAATGCTAAGATTGGGGCAAGTGCTTGTTATTTAACAGTAAATATGACTAAAGCATGTATTAACCAAATTAACATATACAGGGTATGCATACAGAAACAGGATATTTAACATTCAGATTCCCAGTAGTATTATGTGAAGGCAAAAAGGTCCAGTAATTACTCACAGCCAAATAGTGTAGTGGTCATCTCAAAGTCCAGAGTGATAGTGAAAGGGCTAAGCCTTAGTGGGTATTTATACTTAATACCCTATGACATCACTTCCTTCCATAATAAAGTGTTAAGGAGAGACAAAAGGTTGTTATACCCTGCAAAGAAATTCCCCAAGATGTGAAGATGTATACTAAATAAATGTGTGACACTGTTTAAGTGGTTAACAGAAAAAATGGAGCTTGAATAGAAGTGTTATAAACTTAAAAGAAAGCCTGTGGAACGCAAAACCGCGATGCGCTCCAGGGGCCGGAAGTCACGTGACCAGGGCCTCCGTGACCGGAAGCGCCTGTGGAACGTAAAACCGCAATGCGCTCCAGAGGCCGGAAGTCACGTGACCGGGGCCTCCGTGACCGGAAGCGCCGACTACCCGCGTGACTTCAAGGGGCCGCACCAGCCAGCAAATAAATATATAAATGCGGCTCTCAATACTTACAAAGCGCGTCTGGTTCGGTGTACGTGGAACGCACACACAGACTGCGCTCCACTGTAACCTAGCAACCATAGTATGGTGCAAGTGATAAAAAACGTGAACAATAAAGAGGTGAATTAAAGATTATGCTTGCTGGCCTTACTTTATTAATCAGGGGAATATTTGTATCAAAACTAAACTAAATAATAAACAATTATTTAAAGAACTTTATATTGATATCGTGCTTAGAAGATAGCGGTAAGGGCTGGATAATACCTAATGCAAATGATCCCTAAGACATCAAAGTGTAAAATTAAATATATGACCTATTTAACTGAGCCAGAATGAGACCTTATGGGATGCCATTCACAAAAATTAGATAACAATAATATCAAATGTAAATAAAGTGAGAAGAAAGCAACAAATAGAAAGGGTCCTGATAACTACCCAATGTAAAAATAGATGATATCTAATTATAAGTGTAAGTGTGGGGACTCATTGTGCCTTCACATTTACATTGTTTAGCTGGGTGATATGCAACATATATAGCAATACTCTTCTTGTATAATACAACTTGTCTGCTCATTGATCTGCGATTATAATATGTTGCAGACTATTATACAAGAAGAGTATTGCTATATATGTTGCATATCACCCAGCTAAACAATGTAAATGTGAAGGCACAATGAGTCCCCACACTTACACTTATAATTAGATATCATCTATTTTTACATTGGGTAGTTATCAGGACCCTTTCTATTTGTTGCTTTCTTCTCACTTTATTTACATCTGATATTATTGTTATCTAATTTTTGTGAATGGCATCCCATAAGGTCTCATTCTGGCTTAGTTAAATAGGTCATATATTTAATTTTACACTTTGATGTCTTAGGGATCATTTGCATTAGGTATTATCCAGCCCTTACCGCTATCTTCTAAGCACGATATCAATATAAAGTTCTTTAAATAATTGTTTATTATTTAGTTTAGTTTTGATACAAATATTCCCCTGATTAATAAAGTAAGGCCAGCAAGCATAATCTTTAATTCACCTCTTTATTGTTCACGTTTTTTATCACTTGCACCATACTATGGTTGCTAGGTTACAGTGGAGCGCAGTCTGTGTGTGCGTTCCACGTACACCGAACCAGACGCGCTTTGTAAGTATTGAGAGCCGCATTTATATATTTATTTGCTGGCTGGTGCGGCCCCTTGAAGTCACGCGGGTAGTCGGCGCTTCCGGTCACGGAGGCCCCGGTCACGTGACTTCCGGCCTCTGGAGCGCATTGCGGTTTTACGTTCCACAGGCGCTTCCGGTCACGGAGGCCCTGGTCACGTGACTTCCGGCCCCTGGAGCGCATCGCGGTTTTGCGTTCCACAGGCTTTCTTTTAAGTTTATAACACTTCTATTCAAGCTCCATTTTTTCTGTTAACCACTTAAACAGTGTCACACATTTATTTAGTATACATCTTCACATCTTGGGGAATTTCTTTGCAGGGTATAACAACCTTTTGTCTCTCCTTAACACTTTATTATGGAAGGAAGTGATGTCATAGGGTATTAAGTATAAATACCCACTAAGGCTTAGCCCTTTCACTATCACTCTGGACTTTGAGATGACCACTACACTATTTGGCTGTGAGTAATTACTGGACCTTTTTGCCTTCACATAACACTACTGGGAATCTGAATGTTAAATATCCTGTTTCTGTATGCATACCCTGTATATGTTAATTTGGTTAATACATGCTTTAGTCATATTTACTGTTAAATAACAAGCACTTGCCCCAATCTTAGCATTTGCTGATACAGTTTGGGAATCTTTATGTCTTAATTTTGCTTCTACTTATTAGTTGTGGGGCCCATGAGCACAACATGCGAATGGAACCCTCTTAAACTAAGCATGTAGTTTAGGAATCTATTTAACAACTGAATATTATCTATAAATTATTATAGGTTGACCCACTACTGAGCGGTCTCACCCTCATCAGGGACTGGTTTATAGAGTCAGTGATAGACTTTAAACCACATTGTTTTTGGGTATGTATAAACTTTTGACCCCGGTCTATTTTTCGTAAAGAACGATAAGTTTTCCATTAAGACCTTTGTCCATTTAAGTTCTGGATTGTTTTTCTTAATTTAGGTCACCTATTTGTCCATTTGTTATCTGGACTCTGTGTGACTGGGGGCTTCATAATATTGAACTGCTTTCCCAGTCATTTTGGTACGTATTATCCCCATCCTCCCTCATCTTGTTACTTTGTTCCTACATTTATCTGAGACCCTAAAATATTTTATACACCACTCCTTTTTCATTTTATCAGGTCCTTTGCCTGCTTTTATATTCAGTGAGCTTTTTACACTATTTTGGGATTATCTGTAAAAAAACATCTGGCACTCGGTATGTATAGCTATGTTAGCTATTATTTGTATGACTGCACACTAATAAAGATTGTGTAGTGACTGTATTCTGTCATTTAGATATTACCCCTGAGGAAGTCCCAGTTAGGGACGAAACGCGTTGGGTTGTGTTCGAGTACTGTATTCCATCTGTATTCTATACTACTAAGGAAGATTTACTACGAATCTCAAGTTTCACTTGAATTTTCCATCTGACAGAAACTGTTTATATACATTGTCTATACATTCTGTAAAGAGATGTTTATATGCTCACAGATGTTTTATGCTATTGTGGCTTTTATGTATTAAAAAACTGAAAGTTGAATCTTTTAAATCTGTTTATTTATGATATACAGTACTATCCATTAGCGCACTTAGACTCTAGTTTGTTGATATATATATATATATATATATATATATATATATATATAAATAAAGACTACGGCGCTTCGGTGCGGCTTTGTGTTGTCTATACCTTAAATTTAAAAATAACCTTTTTGTAAAAATATGATTATAGGATAAAAACACTTCTCAAAATATTAAGTGAGTGGCAGCTTATAATACATAAAAATGTGCTTGGCATGCACACATAAGGATTTAGAGGAATTGGTGAGAATAAGCGCCCAAGAGTGTGAATTATATAACAAGGTGAATATAAATGAAGGTATCAAGGGTGGGTATATTAGAACCAGTTAAAAAAACTTATCTGAAAACCAGAGAAGCTAAATTCAGGCGATGCTTCTTTGATGCTTAATACATGTTGAAAAAAAGAAGAGCGAACATAGTGTGTACTGTTTTTTTTGTACAATATCAAAATATATCACTGGCTATAAAACATTTAGGCTTAATTAGGGAAATAGCATATTCCCAAGTATGCAATCAATATATAGCCTAGGCAGTGTATATATAAAAAATAAATTATTTAATACACAAAATGACATAAAAATGCATAAAAATATGTGAATAGCTGTATATCATGCGTACAGGATAAAAGATTATATCAAGCTTATCTGTCCATAAATAACTGGAATGCATGCGTACAGAATTCAGAGTGATAAATGTCTTATCTGTCCATAAGAGGAAATGTCAGCAGGTAGTCCCAACGCGTTTCGTCCGTCATCAGCAGGACTTCATCAAGGGAATACATATATATATATATATATATATATATATATTATTTATTTATATATATATATATATATATATATATATATATATATATATATATATATATTATTTATGCAACACTGATTTTGCCACATTCAATGTGAATGGAAGCCATTTAGAGGCGGGCTTGACACACCCCAGGTATCCCTCTTGTCTGTGGAGCCACGTTCTGCGTGAACCAGCACTGATGTGTCACACATGGTGTGCTCAGGAGAAGGCTTGGCGTATGCAGCTGCAGAGAGCAATGTACTGACAGTCCTCTAATTGATGCTCCAGAATGCCCGACATACAGGACCCCCCTCTGATCTAGTGGGCTCGGCTGTGGTGCAGAAATACCAAAAGGGGAATGGATGTATTTAGAGTAGTGATGAGCGGATTCGGTTTTACTCGGTTTTACTCTGTTCTCAATACGGCATCTTATTGGCTATCCAAAACACGTGACATCCGTGAGCCAATAAGATGCCGTTTTGAGAACCGAGTAAAACTGAATCCGCTTATCACTAATTTAGAGGGGGTTAGGTATGCGTGACCGCCGCTGGGGATCCCGTCAGTCAGTATACCGACAGCGGGATTCGCTGGTGGTATGCCGGATGGGGGGGCGGACAAGCGTTACAAGCCCCTTTACAGGCTCGCTGCGCTCACTACGCTACGGACTTAATAGTGAGCTGCACTCGCCACAGCTTCTATTCCAACACGAGTGGGAATAGTCCCTGCTAGTTGTCATGCTGACTTTCAGGATTTGGAGGGAGGCGGGACCTAGCAGTCGGTGATGTGACTCGCCAGTCACATAACTACATCCCTTTTGGAGGTACAGCATTGTGGTGGAGCAAGGGTTAATAATAAGGGTAGGGTTAGTGATGGTGTATGGGATGACTGTTTACTGTTGGATGTTGATAATGCAGAATGGAATGGTACTGTTTTATCAGTGGTGGAGTTGTTGTTTTATTAATTACTGAGGATGGGAGTTAATGATAACTGTAGATCGGAAAGTAGTAGTTATGGTTCTGATGATAAAGGGTAGATGGTGAGAGCAGGGCGGTTAGGATGAGGTGAGAGGGACAGGATGGCAGTAGTTAAGAAGGTCATGTTAACTGATCAAACATAGATTTTACTGAACATTGAGATGAGCCTGTAGTATAGACCTTACCCCCAAACCCCCCCCCCCCCCCTCCCCCGTATTATTTTCAGGTACAGTTCCCTTATGTAATACTGGAAATGAAAATGTCTCCACTCTCCATATTCAGGTATGGGTCATTGGGTCGACAGTCATTAGGGTCATTAGGTCGACATGTACTAGGTCAAAAGGTCGACATGAGTTTCTTTACTTTTTTGGTGTCGTTTTCTTCGTATAGTGACGGGGAACCCCAATTAGTGCACTGCTGGGGTCATTCCGAGTTGATCGCTCACTAGCTAGTTATAGCAGCCGTGCAAACGCTATGTCGCCGCACACTGGGGAGTGTATTTTAGCTTAGCAGAAGTGCGAACGCTTGTGCAGCTGAGCTCTACAAAAACAGTTTGTGCAGTTTCAGAGTAGCTCTGAACCTACTCAGCACTTGCGATCACTTCAGCCTATTGGTGTCCGGATTTGACGTCATACACCCGCCCAGCGAACACCCAGCCACACCTGTGTTTTTTCAGACACGTCTGCATTTTTGAAAACACTCCCTGAAAACGGTCAGTTGACACCCAGAAACGCCCTCTTCCTGTCAATCTTTTTGCGGCCGCCAGTGCGAAAGGAAAACTCTGCTAGAACCTGAGCACAACCACAAAGAGCTTTGTACCCGTACGTCGCACGTGCGCATTGCGGGGCGTATGCATGCGCAGAAATGCCGTTTTCTCTTACGTCCTAGAGGATGCTGGGGACTCCGTAAGGACCATGGGGTATAGACGGGCTCCGCAGGAGGCATGGACACTCTAAGACTTTAGATGGGTGTGAACTGGCTCCTCCCTCTATGCCCCTTCTCCAGACCTCAGTTAGATCCTGTGCCCAGAGGGAGACTGGATGCACTGCATCCAGCGAACACCCAGTCGACCTGAGTGGTGTCGACCTAATGACCATACCCCCCATATTCATGCATTCATGGTTCATCGGGCTGACGCAGAGTTGGAGCTGTGCCAGTTAGCGTAGCGTATGTTAGATTGCTCTGTGCTTGCCCAGAGACCAGCTGCACACCTATCTGCCTATGCAGATGTGTGATTCTGGCAGTAATGCCGTATTGTAGAAGAAGGGGGACTACCACAGAGGGAGTGTATAGTTAGGGCATGTATGCAAACACAGACTGACTCTCAGTGGCAGCCGTATAATTTGCCAGTGTGGTGGGCAATGATGATGATTTCTAGCACCAGTGAATTGCTGCTGATTGTGAGTGTACCTCTGATGCCGAAAGGTGCTTTCTTCTTTTGACTTGCTCCTGCATATATTGGGTCTGATTCCGAGCTGCACGCAACACTGTATTGTGTTTGAGCATACTTCCAGCAACTATGGGCTGTTCAGAGTCTTACGCATCTTAGCCAGATCTCCACGTGCTATAACTGTCTGCGTGTCATGGGCCTGTAGTCAGCATTGTGGGCAGAACTCGCTCGCTCTCGCATCAGGTATAGGGTCGAGAGCAAGTGCGTGCTGGAAGCTACCGCTGCAAGTGGATGTGTACAGGCGATGCAGCCACATAGATGTACATCTACATTTACTTCTGAGCACATAATGCGACCCTTGTGTGCCCTGATACATGACCCTGTGGGTCTGGTTCAGAGCCGCACGCAATTCCCCCTAAAAACTCCTATTGCACATGGGCATGATTAAATTCTAAGAGAGTTGAATAGCGCTGGGAATTACCTCCCAGGGCTATTCAATACAGCGCCCTGTGACACCCCGGAGGGGTGCGAGCAGAAATCCAACAAAAGTGCCGGCGCAATGCTGATTTCTGCCTTTATCACAGTGGAAACAGCATTGTGCCAGGCACTGTTGGTTCTTCTGACAAAACACCCTGTTTAGTCTTAGAGAATGGGCATTCTCCGACTTACCATTGCGCTGTATTGAGTAGCCACTGGAGCCAATTCCCGGCGCTATTCAACTCTCTTAGAATTGAATCGAGCCCATGTAGTGTGTACGCATTAAGGCACTGTAATAGAAATGCACAGTGTCACTGTAATAGAGATGCACAGTGTCAAGTGATGGGTTTTCCATGGCAGTGACTGGGAGGTAGGTGACCATTCGGGACTCTGCTAAAGCAATGGAATTGCTGCCCCCAAACCACTCATTTTTGTATTGCAGTGTTACAGGTGACCTCTAACAGAGCACGAGAAAAGGACATCTGTACGTTTTGTAGAAGTAAAAATATGTTGGTTTCGAATCTGTAACAATATTGGAAGGATTCCTTAATAAATAGTTTTTCTCTCTGTCTCTTCCCATTTGCTGTCCTTGGCTAGTATTGTCACACTTCTGTAAGAATACAGAATTCTCTCCACTGTTCTCCTTCAATCAAGTGCAGGTAAATAGCCTACAGTTCCAAGCATGAAATATCCATTTACATAAGCATGGCATAACATGGTTTAACAGAATTCAAGGTAGCATACTAAAAATACAAAATAAAAAATGGTTATATTCTGGGTGTGGGTCCTACTAGCAGAAGATTTACCTAATTCATGGGTATATTTTTCCATTAGATTATAAACAATGTAACCTAAATGAAGAAACTAGTGGTTGCTTTAAACTTTGTAGCATTTCCTATCTTCAAAAGTTGTAGAAGTTATGCAGAATAGCACTGGCCACTGTAATCTTGATTTCAAACTATTTCCACCAGAATTATAATATTTTACATGTAGGGGTATAAGTTATACATTGTTGCAGAATATTACCTTTTTTGGCTCCATTATTTCACTTCCAAATTTTGAGAGTCTACCCAGATTCTTGTAAGAGCAGTGCACCCTCTTGCATTATGCCACTTCTGTAGTGCAATTTGTTGTGGGAGCGCTATGAATCGCTCAGCCATGTGATGCCATGAATCTTGCCATTGTGCCAAATGGGCGGGTTGGCTCTATGCCCCCTTTACTTGAAACTTGTATCAAAGGGGACTTAAAATAAATAAATTGGCAAGCATGGTATTTGGGGTACCTCATGCCTCAGTGATATCACTTTATTCCCAGTGCTTTAATTAGCTTTTTTTTTTATTTTATTTTTTATTTGTTGCATAATTCGTACTCCTCTGATGTGTTTTGCCTTTTTGATTTTTAAAATCATCCTCAAAGATCACCAAATCATATACGGCTTCAAGAGGGCCAATGCTGCAAACGAGGTAGCAAGATGTGGAGGTGATAAATTACTATTGGTGTCTCCACAAGAGACGTTGCACCTCATGTAGCCTGTTAAATACGAAATGAAGTCACCTTGTAATTGGAAAATTACTCATTTGTTTGCAAATTACAGAAATTGGGCTCTAAATGTCAGGTGGCAGGCTGTTATTTTCTACCTCACCCACTGATGCTTAATTAATTGAAAATAATCACAAGAGACTGATTTAGAAATAAAAAAAAATTAACGATGGTGGCTGCTATTTTCCAGCTAACGGTTTGAACATTGGTTTGTTAGCAAGCTGTAATTAAAACCTCAATAATCCTCATCCATTATGTTTCCTTTGCTAGTAGCAATGTACAGTCCTGTTTTGTTTTTTCTTTCTTTTTACCCACCCCCATCATGCTGTCCTCCTAGTCAGATATTGAAACATGGTGACTGTATAGGCGCGTTTCAGTTTTTGCAGTATGAAGTATTAAACTAGTGATATTCAGTACATTCCTACAGCTTGGTATTTTATTTGTTCAGTTAGTGTGCAGTGTTAATTTGCTTTACTACAGATTTTATGGTATATAGTATCGTAATCCAAAAAGTATATGAGTAAATAATCCTTCTGGATTGTAAACCCTCCCATGATAAAATAACTGGCTAGCTATGTTTGATGGATGTCTCAGACCGGAATCATATGGCGGAAGTCGGAATCCTGACAGAATGCCAAGAGCGGCATCCTGACCCTGTCCCATCTCAGGTTGTGTATTGTAAGCACACACTTTAATTCTATTCACATACCAACTGCATGTCGCTAGCGGTTTCTCTCTGCATCCCATCAATGGGATGCCGGCGTTTATTTGACCGATGCCAGGATCCCTACACCACTCAAAAGACCGGTGCCGGAACACTGACAGCCAGTTTCCCAAAGGTAAGTATTTGAGTTGGGGTCAGGGCCTGTGAAAGGGGGAGGGTTAGGTACTGGGTGTGGGTGAGGGAGGGGGGGGTTAGCCCTAGCTTCCACACCCGCAGGGTTATGGAAGGGCAAAAATACTTACCCCCTCCAGTGTCAGGATGCAGCTGTCAGTCATGTGACTGCTGGCATCCCGACCACCCGCCGCTATGGGTCCGAAGTATACAATGTTTTTCTCCAATACTTGGTAATGTGTTTTTCATGTCAGTATTTTGCTGTCATGGAGCCTTATCCATCAGCAAACATGACACATTTTCATAAAACCCACTATTATAGAACAATGTTTTCAGCATGAACACACAAATGGGCTGTAAATTCAAAATTCATGCATTTTTATTATACTGTCCTAGGCACAAATAGTCTACCCCTGCTCCTCCCTGCTTATTGCACAGGACTCCAAGTGAGATGCCCAGCTGAAGGAAGTGGTGCCCCCCAGTATGGGCAAACCCACCTATGGTTGATCAGCTGACCTTGCAACTGCAGTATGTTTTCTAGTCTAGATTTATGATTTCAGTGGATGTGTTAACTATCCATATACTGAGGCTGTTGAAGGAACACGAATAATAAAATCCAGTGTGCTGTAACAAAGTGCTACTTGATAATATTCACAAGTATATATAAAATGTTACATTACATTAATGGGTCTAAAGATGATTAACTATGGATTTACATTTGCTTAAAATTATTTCTTAAACATTAAAGTAAATTAAATTAGTTGTCAAGAAGATACCTTGCAGCAGTTGATCCAAGAGGTTAGCGCTGTGACAGTGTGATAACTAGATGTTATGATTACTATTTATTATTATAGCATTTTTTACTAGTCTGTTCTGTTGTGCTTTGTTGTATCTGCTGTAGTTTGAGTAGTAGTCACTTATAACTCTAGGCTGAGCTAGAGTTTCTGTAAGACCTGCTGCTCATCATAACGTGTCCACATAAACCTGTATTTGGGGCTTTTCAGTTTTTTTTTGGTCCATATTATATGCAAGTTAAGAAAATGGTAAGAATCAATGAAGGGGTTTGAAAGATTTGGGCTCCTCCCTAGTGACAATATCCAAATAAGCCCCCTCCATCTCAAGAGTTAGTTATTTTAGGTTCCTGCACATGATTAATGTCATGAATACTTACTATGTACTAAAATGTCTTAAATATTCCATAGGAATTTAAAAAAAGCGCATTTCTGTAAGATCTGGTAACCACTGGCATGCTCTGCATTGTGCACTAACTTATCTGCCCAAGCCCACCAGATCAGCCCATAAATGGCCACTTTTGGGCAAAACCGCACACCTTTGAGGTACATGGACAGTTGGGAGACGAGCACCCTGCACTTTATTGCATAGTTCTGTGTAATTATTTGTTGCTGTACAGATGTGTCCTCTTACATCCTTGCTGCAGTCATGGTTAACAGCCCTTCAAGTCATGCCATGACGTGTCAGGACTTTGTAACGCCAAGCATCTTTTTTTTGCGATTTAATGACTCACAAGCAGCTTCTGCTGATTAAAATGATATGCGCCATGCTTATATTCTGTGTGTAATTGCAGCTGTATCTGCATACGAAATGCCACGTTAGTAGTGTTTTCCAGGAAAACATTGAAGCATAGCATTATGTATGCAAATACAGTCGCAGTCACACACACGCAGAATGTGGGCATACTGCATATCATTTTAATCAGCAGAAGCTGCTCGTGCGTCCTATTACATTACATTGCATCTAGAAATCGAAAAAATAAAATGATCTGTGCTACTGGGTCACACGGCACTCGCGCGTTATGTGTAACGCGACTTGTAGCGCACAGAGCGAAGATGTAAGAGGACATATCTGTAAATTATCAAGCTTTTCCCCTACAGCCATGGGCAAAAGTGTTGAGAATGACTCAAATATTAATTTCACAAAGTCTGCTACCTCTGTTTTATGATGGCAATTTGCACATACTCCAGAATGTCATGAGGAGTGATCAGATGAATTGGAATTAATTAGTCCCTCTTCAGTGATCGCGCTGAGCCCCCCAAAAAAGTGGGTCCCAGGGACCCCTCACTTTTAAAAATTGTGGTCCTACCTGTCCTCTTCTGGGTTCCATCGGAATGAAGGTTCTTATTAATCTTATTAATGATTAAAATATAAAAACACAGACTTGATTTGGACACTACTAAAGTGCTGCAAGGGGGGAGGATGGGGTGACAATGCTGCTGGGCTGTGTAGCATACAGGACACTACACAAGAGCTGTAACTAGACATTTTGGTTCCCTTTGGCAGACACTGCATTGGTCCTCCACCACCCATAATCCAAAGCTTGGACAGTGCATGACGAAGATGCGCAGCAAAAATGTAGGGTCATGGCTTCGTGGAGAAGGGGCGTGGCCACATCATGTTACAAATTCACATTACACCACACAGTAGTACCGTTTATAAACATTGCACCAGGTAGAGCACGTTATACACTTTGCGCCAGGTAGAGCACGTTATACACTTTGCGCCAGGTAGAGCACGTTATACACTTTGCGCCAGGTAGAGCACGTTATACACTTTGCTCCAGGTAGAGCACGTTATACACTTTGCGCCAGGTAGAGCACGTTATACACTTTACGCCAGGTAGAGCACGTTATACACTTTGCGCCAGGTAGAGCACGTTATACACTTTGCGCCAGCTAGAGCACGTTATACACTTTTCTCCAGGTAGAGCTCGTTATACACTTTGCTCCAGGTAGAGCTCGTTATACACTTTGCTCCAGGTAGAGCTCGTTATACACTTTGCTCCAGGTAGAGCTCGTTATACACTTTGCGCCAGGTAGAGCACGTTATACACTTTGCGCCAGGTAGAGCACGTTATACACTTTGCGCCAGGTAGAGCACGTTATACACTTTGCGCCAGCTAGAGCACGTTATACACTTTGCGCCAGCTAGAGCACGTTATACACTTTGCGCCAGCTAGAGCACGTTATACACTTTGCGCCAGCTAGAGCACGTTATACACTTTGCGCCAGCTAGAGCACGTTATACACTTTGCGCCAGGTAGAGCACGTTATACACTTTGCGCCAGGTAGAGCACGTTATACACTTTGCGCCAGGTAGAGCACGTTATACACTTTGCGCCAGGTAGAGCACGTTATACACTTTGCGCCAGGTAGAGCACGTTATACACTTTGCGCCAGGTAGAGCACGTTATACACTTTGCGCCAGGTAGAGCACGTTATACACTTTTCTCCAGGTAGAGCTCGTTATACACTTTGCTCCAGGTAGAGCTCGTTATACACTTTGCTCCAGGTAGAGCTCGTTATACACTTTGCTCCAGGTAGAGCACGTTATACACTTTGCGCCAGGTAGAGCACGTTATACACTTTGCGCCAGGTAGAGCACGTTATACACTTTTCTCCAGGTAGAGCTCGTTATACACTTTTCTCCAGGTAGAGCTCGTTATACACTTTTCTCCAGGTAGAGCTCGTTATACACTTTGCTCCAGGTAGAGCTCGTTATACACTTTGCTCCAGGTAGAGCTCGTTATACACTTTGCTCCAGGTAGAGCTCGTTATACACTTTGCTCCAGGTAGAGCTCGTTATACACTTTGCTCCAGGTAGAGCTCGTTATACACTTTGCTCCAGGTAGAGCTCGTTATACACTTTGCTCCAGGTAGAGCACGTTATACACTTTGCGCCAGGTAGAGCTCGTTATACACTTTGCGCCAGCTAGAGCACGTTATACACTTTGCGCCAGCTAGAGCACGTTATACACTTTGCGCCAGCTAGAGCACGTTATACACTTTGCGCCAGCTAGAGCACGTTATACACTTTGCGCCAGCTAGAGCACGTTATACACTTTGCGCCAGCTAGAGCACGTTATACACTTTGCGCCAGCTAGAGCACGTTATACACTTTGCGCCAGGTAGAGCACGTTATACACTTTGCGCCAGCTAGAGCACGTTATACACTTTGCGCCAGCTAGAGCACGTTATACACTTTGCGCCAGCTAGAGCACGTTATACACTTTGCGCCAGCTAGAGCACGTTATACACTTTGCGCCAGGTAGAGCACGTTATACACTTTGCGCCAGGTAGAGCACGTTATACACTTTGCGCCAGGTAGAGCACGTTATACACTTTGCGCCAGGTAGAGCACGTTATACACTTTGCGCCAGGTAGAGCACGTTATACACTTTGCGCCAGGTAGAGCACGTTATACACTTTTCTCCAGGTAGAGCTCGTTATACACTTTGCTCCAGGTAGAGCTCGTTATACACTTTTCTCCAGGTAGAGCACGTTATACACTTTGCGCCAGGTAGAGCTCGTTATACACTTTGCGCCAGGTAGAGCTCGTTATACACTTTGCGCCAGGTAGAGCACGTTATACACTTTGCGCCAGGTAGAGCACGTTATACACTTTGCGCCAGCTAGAGCACGTTATACACTTTGCGCCAGCTAGAGCACGTTATACACTTTGCGCCAGCTAGAGCACGTTATACACTTTGCGCCAGCTAGAGCACGTTATACACTTTGCGCCAGCTAGAGCACGTTATACACTTTGCCCCAGCTAGAGCACGTTATACACTTTGCGCCAGCTAGAGCACGTTATACACTTTGCGCCAGGTAGAGCACGTTATACACTTTGCGCCAGGTAGAGCACGTTATACACTTTGCGCCAGCTAGAGCACGTTATACACTTTGCGCCAGCTAGAGCACGTTATACACTTTGCGCCAGCTAGAGCACGTTATACACTTTGCACCAGGTACAGAACTTAGCAATTATATGATTAAAAAACAGGACAATAAATTATTCTAAACACATTATTAAATAATACATTTTATATATGTAATGGGTTTATGGCGCTGCTATGATAGGAGCCAGGACTGGATTTAGGCACTACAAAAGTGTTGCTCAGGGAGAGGGGGTGAGCGTGAAGGTGACAATGCTGCTGGGCTGTTATCATAGTGGAGGTATGCGTTGAAGATCCCGGCAGCCGTAATACTGATGCCGGCATCCCGAGGAGATCAGGATCCTGATTACGATATCCCGATAGTCCAGGTCCTGAAGGTAAGTATGCACTGCCACCACAGGTTTAGCGTGTGGGAGGGGGGGTTAGGTTTAGGTACACTCAGGGGGGTCTTAGGGAGGTTTAGGGTCAGGCTACAGAGAGTGGGGGTGTAGGGTTAGGCACTAAGGGGGTCGGGTTGGGTTTAGACTGTGGGTAAGGGGGGGTTTAGACACTACTGGGGGGAGGTTAGGGTTAGGCTGTGAGTGGGAGGGGAAGGAGAAGGAGGTTGGGGTACTCTCTGCACACCTTGTCAGCAGCGCTGCGATTGGGAAGCCGGTGTGTTTTCTCATTTCTAGCCTTACATCATGTATCCCTGGCACAGCTCACTTGTATAAGTGCTTTTGACCGAAGCAGATATTTTATGCAGCTTGACATGATGATCCCAGAAGTAGCAGGTGCACCACAGGTACCAGCAGTGCCTGCACAATATATTCATGTTGTATTCTTGTAGATCCTTAGCTTGGTCTAGTTGTGAATGGTGCTGGGAATATCGGAGCAAACTTACTGTAGTGGATGGCTGAAACAACCACTTGGTCGGGCTAGAAGCCCATAACACTCCCAGAAGATACACAAGGAATGCAAGGAAAGCAACCACCCAAGTTCAGCCACCCGCTCCTAGGCACTCAACACCCGCCCGCAGCACAGCGTAAAGCAGCTGCAGAGCCGTCTTCACTCTCTACCCCACCCCCGTATGAAGCCGCTGCATGTGACCAAGAGGGGGAGGGGGCACCGCCAGAGGACTGGTAGTGGTAAGGCTCCACCTCCTCTTTTTACAGACAGGAAGTGCAGTCAAATTGACAAACATGAATTGGCTGTAGTGGAGCGCGTCCCCAGGGACCCACACATTTTTGAAAAGTGAGTCCCCGGCCCTCAAATCTGGGTAAAATACGTGCTATAGCGCATATTTATGAACACTGCCTCTTTGCCATGACAATGAATGTAATCCCAAAAACATTGCCACTGCTTTTCAGCTCTGCCACAAAAGGTCCAGGTGACATCATGTCAGTGATTCTCTCGTTAACACAGGTGAGAGTGTTGACGAGGACAAGGCTAGAGATCACTCTGTCATGCTGATTGATTTAGAATAACAGACTGGAAGCTTTAAAAAGAGGGTGGTTCTTGAATTCATTGTTCTTCCTCTGTTAACCATGGTTACTTACAAGAAAACACGTGCAGTCATCATTGCTATGCACAAAAAGGGCTTCACAGGCAAGAATATTACTGCTATTAAGATTGCACCTAAATCAATCATTTATCGGATCAGCAAGAACTTGAAGGACAGAGGGCACCCACAGAACGTCCAGCAATCACCAAGACCGTCTCCTAAAGTTGATTCAGCTGCTGGATAGGAGCACCACAAGTGCAGAGCTTGCTTAGGAATGGCAGCAGCCAGGTGCAAGTGCCTCTGCACGCACAGTGAGTCGAAGACTTTAGGAGGATGGCTTGGTGTCAAGAAGGGCAGCTAAGAAGCCACTTCTCTCCAGGAAAAACATCAGGGACAGACTGATATTCTGCAAAGGGTAAAGGGATTGGACTGCTGAGAACTGGGCTAAAGTAATTTTCCCTTAATCCCCTTTCAGATTGTTTGGGGTATCCGGAAAAATGCTTGTCCGGAGAAAGAAAGGTGAGTGCTACCATCAGTCCTGTGTCATGCCAACAGTAAAGCATCTCGAGACCATTTATGTGTGAGGTTGCTTCTCAGCCAATTGAATGGGCTCACTCACAATTTTGCCTAATAACACATCCATGAATGGTACCAAAACATCCTCCAAGAGCAACTTCTCCCAACTATCCAAGAACAGTTTGGTGACGAACAATGCATTTTCCAGCATGACGGAGCACCTTCCCATAAGGCAAAAAGGATAACTAAGTGGCTCTGGGAATAAAACCTCAAAATTTTGGGTCCATGGCCAGCAAACTCCCCAGACCTTAATCCCATTGAGAATTCTGACAAACTCCAAGCATTGATTGGGCAACAATGAGTGGCCATCAGTCAGTATGTGACCCAGACGTTGATTGACAACATGCAGGGTGAATTGCAGAGGTTAAGAAAAAGAAGGGTCAACACTGCAAATATTGACACTTTGCAAAAACTTAATGTATTTGTCAGTAAAGTGAAGCAGCAGACTTTGTGAAAACCAATACTTGTGTCATTCTCAAAACTTTTGGCCATGGCTGTACTGCAAATACAGAACATTATAATGGGTTCACACTCTATTTAGGGTGGTATGCCATGCACATATTGCAAGCACAAACTTATAAATTATATTACTCTATGAGCAATGCTTATAGCAGGACCCTATTTCTCAAGGCTCTTGGAACGCTCAATGCTTTGTACTGCATTCTTTTGTATTTTATTTGGCTTTTTTTTATGTCCCTTTATGACCTCATAGATATATTTGAAAACAGTGTTAATACAGTTCTGCACAAATTTGATGCATAATTCGCCAATAACAGCCATGAATTCTGTAAGTGTACCAGCAACTACTACAGTAGGTTCTTGAAATCGGGAAAGTGATGTACTTCAAATTTGGAGAGACAGGGTTTCTTTCATGTTGATGTTGATGTTCCATCATATATACGTTCTGTGAACACAGCTCTGTGTGTAGCTTTGTCTCTCATCCAAACACAGCTGCCTTGGCCTGGAAACGCCAGCAAAGGCACCTCATCTCGCCCCATCTTACCCTGGACTGTGGATTTTTGGATGCAGCCCTATGGGGCTGTGAGTAGATTAAATTGGCGAGTATGGTGCTATCGTAAGTGCCGCTATGCACGCAGTTAATCGTCACTAATGGAATTGACCCCCTAAGATTGTGTACAGTAGTAGTTTTTATATTGGTACATTCATTAGCTTTTATGAAATAACTTGCAATCCTATATAAAAGTAATGGTGATCACACTGTGAATATGCTATAATTTAACATTACTTAGGTAACAAATTAATATTTGTAGATACAAGCTGGAATCTGGCACTCTTAGTTGAATAATTCTCTAAGTAGACCTGAAAGCTAATGGAAAACAAAACGCCTGCCCTCCATGACCCTTTCAAGTTCTGCTTTTTCAAACATTCTGTACAATTTTGTGAAAGACAAACATACCCCATTCCCTTAGGTTATTTAGCATCAATTAAATGTATTTTATAGATTTTTCTCTTGATACATCTGCTTCTGTCACTGTATGTACTGTGGCGTGTTGCTGAGTTTTGAGTGCTGTCAAGAATGCAAATGAATAATTTAACTTAATTTGTTTGTGCTCTGTTCCATGTACGATCACATAGTTCATTCAAGAACACCGAGACAAACAAGAAAAAACATGAAAGTGATAAACTTGGCTGAGCGTAAAGTGCTCATGATATATATTATAAAGAAAGTTAGTGTCTACCTAATTCAGACATGAATACTTTAACAATGGATATTGCACTGCAAACATATAAATGCAAATCTATAATGAAACTAATTGGGTTATCTTATTACCAGCGGTAATTTACCGCAATGGGCTATTAAATTTATATCCCTTTTTACCATGCGGTAAATGGTCCTGTATCGCACGGAAACACAAAGGTTCCGCAAAAAGCCACGGACCTGTGTGTTTCCGCGGCAGTGATCATGGCTTTTGAGAAGACTTATCGGGGCCGGAAAGGTGGCAATGCCCGGGGCTAATAGAACAGCCTCGGGCGCGCTAATTATTAGCAGTTTTTAACCCCAGCTACTGTAATTGCATACCGGTATTAGTCATTTCAATGTTTACAGGCCTAAATCTTATGTTTATGTAGTGTGTTTCATGCTTTATCTTTGCACTGAAGTTTGTGTATTCTCTCTTTTTTTATTTTTGTACTGTAAGCTTGTGCTTCTGTTTGTCTTGATCCATCATGCTAAAGAACTGCAAATGCTAGTGAACACTAGCCTTTCGACCTTCGGACATTTAGGGGGGGGGGTGTTATGTAATATGTTCTGTGATTGCTTAGCCAGCATGAAATCAGCAAATTTTGTCAAAAAAATGTAAAGTGGCAGTTAAAAGACAAAACCCACCATATAACTGGTTGCCGCTTTAAATTTGGCGACAAACTCACTGAAATCCTGCCAATTTCCATAATCTCTAAACTTTATTATGTAAAAAAACACACATACTTAAACATATTGTAAATAGGAAGCTTCTGAATAACAGTGGCAACAACCACCATAATTAAAATGTGGGTTAACTGAATCGGGATCAGTCTGGTTAAAAAAAAAAAATTCTGAACATCCAATCAAGACGTGGTCATTAGCCAGACGTTGTTGCATCGGCTTATTGGCAGAAAGTTCAGTTGTGACAAATGTCTATATCATAGGTTCCCAAACTCCTCAAGGCACAGCAGCGATGCCTTTGCACTTCAAGAGTAGCTCCCGACCAGCGCAGCTTTAGCATGCTGGCTGGGAGCTACTCGTCTCTTAACGGCCCGCAGCGGCTGCGTGTGACGTCACGCAGCCGCTGCAGCCCGCTCCCCCGTTCGGTCCGGCCGCGCCTGCATCGGCCGGACCGCGCCCACGAAACGGCGGGCAAACGCCGCCGTTCCGCCCCCTCCACGCCCAGCAACCGCCTCTGCCTGACAGTAGCGGTCCGACGGCCTTTGGCCGACTGGCATGCGCCGGCGCACTGCGGCATCGGCACATGC